>NW_012267289.1:5612868-5705357 GCF_000151885.1 Dipodomys ordii | reverse complement strand
TCCCTCAGCTCTTCAGCTCAAGGCTAGCACTCTACAACTTGAGCCACAGCGCCACTTCCGGCTTTTTTCTTTTTGCTTATGTGGTGCTGAGGAAGTGAACACAGGGCCTCAGGCATGCAAGGCAAGCACTCTACCAATGAGCCACCTTCCCAGCCCATGATCAGAAATTTTAATGTAAAGCTTGAAACTCTGAATGTATCAGCGTAAATCATACTTCAAGACATAGCTAGATGAAATGGTTTTCTAGATATGACTCTAGTGGCTCAAGATATAAGAGCAAGAGTTGAAAAGTCAGATTAAATCTAATTTGAAATGTCTAATGATAACAGAAATGATCAGAGAAATAGCATATATAATAGGAAAAGATCTCTACCAATTATTCATTTGATTAAATTCATATTCAGAATATATAAACTCAAATAGCTAAACATTGAAAGAGCAAAGCATCTAGTTAATAAATGTGCAAATCAATTGAACACACAGGTTCCAAAAGAAGCACAAAAAACCAGTATGGCAGTTCATAATAAAACTGAAATTGGAACTCCTATATGATCCTACTATACCATTCCTGTACATATAACAGAAGGAATGTATGTCATTATAAAACAGAGATGCTGGTAATCAGCAATTTTCTCAATGACAGCTATAGAACCAGATTCAGTTCCTAAGGATGGAAATGTGATATAAGTTCACAGTAAAGTATGTTTCCAACACACAGAGAAAAGAACATTTGCAGGCAAATTGATGAAATTTGTAATCATGCTAAGTGCAATGAAGCCAAACTAAGAAACAAAAAAAGAGGTTTTACTTTGTTGTTGTTGTTGTTTTTAATGTACTGTAGGATTTCTTGTTTCTTTCATATTTTCTTCCCCCTATGGTATATCCACTGTTGTCACTGTATTTGATTTTGGTAGCCAGGTATTGCATATGCCTTTATCTGAATTAGGAAAGGGAAGGGGAACAACAGAATGGTGAGACAAAGGACAAGGGGGAACCAATGTCAAAGCAATATTCATAAAACAGTATGTTGGAAATAATCTGTACAACTTGGGGGGGGGTGGAGGAAGGAAAAAAAGGAGAAGAATGAAGGAAGTTTGGTAAGAAATGTACTTATTACCTTACTTATTTAACTGTAACCCCTTTTTACATCACCATGACAATAAAAAGTAAAAAATTGAAACAAAAAAAGAAACATATTCTGTCTCATACACAGAAATTAGATTTTTTTAAAAGGGTCATCAACTATTTTTGGGGAAAGCAGGGGCAAGTGGTTCCCAGTGGTGATTCATTGACTTGAATAATCCATTCCAAAAGAGCAAATATAGAATGGAGGGTACACATGCAAATTCCTCAATATTATTAGTCATAAGAGAAAATCAAATTAAAATCACGAAAGGTTATCAACACACATTTAACTGAAGAGCTAAATTCTGCATGATTCAATTTGCTATTGCAAGTATGATAGCATTCAGCTTCCATACTGGATTCCCAGAGTTTCAGTCTTACTTAAATCTATTTCTGGAATTTTATTCCAATTCCCCTTTGCTAGGAAGGTAATTTCTGTGCACTAATTCTATTTTCACTGTAGAAGGCCATTTTCCATATCCTATTTTCCTCAAAAGTGTGGAGTATTTTATCTCTCCTTCCCTGTTGTCACTAGATTCATTTGTGTCTTAAGTCTTAGATTCTACATATTAAGACATTTTATCTACATGTAAAATGTGCTCTTCGATAAGCAAATTCATCAATTTCTGTCTTTACTTTGTAGTGTTTTTCTAGGGAATTTAAACTTTCCTATGTAAACATTTAGCTGAAGTCCCTCTGAAACCCTTACATATTAGTAGTGTATGGCCATGTGGATAGATGTCTTCGCCTTCCTTACCAAAATAAAGCAAGATTTCTTCATTTCTGTCTCAGAAGGATATTTCTGGTGTACAAAGACTTTTTCTAAGACCTTGGATCAGTCTTTAAATCCAAGTTTGTTTAAAGGATAACAATAATAATGTTACTTAAAGTATTAGTTTAAAAATCCCCTTCATCCCTTCTTAGAGAGCTTAGAGACACCTATATAAATAGAATCAATTTATCAATGGGCCCTAATTCCTGACAAGGTACTTAGGTTAAGTTTTCATTGAATTTTGTTGCATTTACTGTAGGGACACACATAAAATACAATGAACAGTTTCCTTATATATTCACTATCAACATTTAAGGTTGGCTTTAAACATAATATTAAAATTTAAAAGTTATTTCCAGAATTTTACATTTTCTTTTTTTAAATTTTTATTTTTTATTGTGAAAATACTGTACAGAGGGGTTACAATTACATGGGCAAGATAATGAGTACATTTCTTATCAAGCATTGTAGCCTCCTCCTTTGTTTCCCCTTCCCATCCCTTCCCATCCTCCCCCTGCCCCCACACCCAATACAGATGGATAATGAGTCAAAACTAATCATTATATTTTGTAGATTAAATGGAACCTATTATCTTCATTGCTGACGATCGTGGAGGCCATACATTTCGGCATTTGACAGAGGTCGTTTATAGCTTTCTTGGAACTTTATTCTGTCCCACTGATTATTAGCAACTGAATATTTTATCTGATCAATCATTACTCTCTCAAGCCAATGTTAGTAGTCATTTAGACATGTGGATTCTATAAAATTGTTGAATTAAACATTTCATCATAAGTTTAATACTGAGAGGAAAACAAGTAAGATTGGCCTGGCTTTCATTGCACTTGGATTTATACTAGTTAGCAAAGATTAAAAATTACTGAGATTCATGTGGTATCAGTAATTTAACATTTCATTGAAGTAGGCCCCTATCATTTCTCTAAGTAAATGCTATCTTGACTTTAGCCATTCAGTTCTTGCTTCGCTGAAATAAAAATAAAACAGCAGAGTTGCTGTAACCTACTTCTCCTGCTGTGAACCCCCATTGGTCCAGGTGTTAAAATTTGGGCACTTTTTTTCCCGTGCCATTGATATATGAAAACAAAACCAGAAGGAAGCCTGTTGAGGAAACTGTGTTTTAAACAGTAGTAGCTCAATCTGTTGATTTACAGGCTACTGATTTACAAGCTGTGAATGAATTGAAGCCGTCAGCCACAGGAAGCGCTTCCATTGGGAAACCCTATAGCTACCACTGTAAGCCCTGGGACCTGGTTGACTGCTTACAGGAAAAGTCACTCCAGGAGCCCTCTGTAATCAGAGTTGTTAAGCAGAAGGAAATGTCTTCAGTGCTCTTACATGGCTCTTAATCAGACACTGACAGAGTGCCTTTGATCAACGCATTTGCACCGTGAGGTTAACCAGGGGGTTCAGTTTGTCCACATAGATTTCACAGTCAGCTCCAAATGTACACAACCAACAGAGGAACTATTCAAACCTGATCTTATTACTGGCTCCATTTCTGTCCTCTCAACCTCCGGTGGCTGTTGTAAGGATTAATGAACTACATTCTTCCCCCTCCCTCCCAGTATCTTGCCATCTCTGAATTAGAACCGAGAGAGAAATATGAGGTATTGTCGTGGAAGCTGTTTGTTTCTTCTTTGATATATCCACATGTCTTAATTGAAACCTCAGACAAGAGTTACCCATCTGCAGCTGGGTTAGGTCTTTAAGAACTCAGGAGCGGAGAAAAAAGAAGCCTGGGGGAGGAATTAGATACAGAAAGAGATCACTGGTGGGTGAAATGGCCCTGGCTGAGTTATTTTTTATTTGCCAGCTTGGTTGGTGTCCAGAATCTGTGACTTGAAATGAAACCACTATGTAGTTGCTGGGCAGAGAAAGGAGGTTGGCACTGAGGTACCAACAGAAGCACCTCACAAGGCACATCATTGAAGGCAGTAGAGCACTACATATTTTTTCTGTCACTGTGAAATATTCCATATACTTTGTGTTAGTGGACAAGATGGATTAACTGCATTTTGTTTCATGGAAAAAGAAATTACAAAGCCTACATGAAGTATGAGGTAGGGAGGAGATGACTATTACATCCATTGTAAACAGACACTAAAGCCACGTGGTGGGTGGAACTTTACCTCTTCACACTGATGTGTTAATGAGACACAGTGAAAACATGGACAAAAGTAGATCATGAGGTTTTCACAAAATTATGGGTCATAGTCCTGTTTAAGATAAGATTAACACAGTTATAATAGAAACTCAAAACAAGCATGTTCATTTATATACTGACATACAATTAATTATATGTATATATTGTTAACTATAAATATATATATATGTATATATAATAGTTACTAATCAAAGTAAGCCCCAATTAGAAGTATTCCTATTTTAAAGGATTGGGGATTGAACTCAAGGCCTTCACTTGCTAGGTAAATGGTTTACCACATGATCCTCCAGCCTTTTTCTTAACTTTAGTTATTTTTCAGGTGTGGTCTTGTTCTGTTCCTCTCCCCCCCCGCCCCCCGCCCCAGGATAGTAGAGGATAATGTCTTATGTATGCCCTTCTCACTATGCCATTACAGATGTGTAACACCAAACCTACCTTGTTTACTGAGATAGGGTCTCATTAATTTTTTCAATAGGCTATCCATAACCTATGATCCTTCCATCTTCCAAGTAGCTAGGTTTGCAGATCTAAGTCATATGCTTGCCTCAGAAAAGTACTTTTATGCATTTTACATGTGTATATATGTGTGTGTTATGTGTATAAGAAGAAACGGAAAATTTATCTTTTGTACTCTAAATACTGGCCTATAAAAGAAAATAAGAAAAAAATCAGGGAGCAAAAAAATGAAAGATACTGTTATGGTTACTTTTTGATAGATTATATTGAGCCTTATACTAATAAAGTTCACTGGAGATATTTCTTTTATAGTGTGTAAAGTACATTGTATTTGACCTCTAAGATAGCAACAGTTATAGAATCACAGTTCACTCATTGAATTAATTTGCATGTTTTACAAGTGAATTACCATTTAAAGTAGCTTATCCTCAAAGCCTTGCTTCTACTATTTTTTATTTATTTTATTTTCACTTAGTTTTTGTCTCATACGAAAGTAATTTTATTAAAGTACTTTTTAAAGGTATTTTTTAAAATTGTGAAAATACTGTACAGAGAGGTTACAATTACATGGGCAAGGTAATGAGTACATTTCTTATCAAGCATTGTTGCCTCCTCCTTTGTTTCCCCTTTCTATTCTTTCCCATCTCCCATCCCCCCCACAAAGTTATAAAGTTCGTTTTTTGACATAACGACTTGTACATCTCATTTCTGCAATGGGTCCACCTGTATCCCTATTTAAACAATTTGTTTTTTCCCTTCCGCTCCACAAAGTATACCAACATCAAATATAGTGAAAACAGGGGTTATACAGTGGGGGAGGGACATACAAAGCAACAAAGAAATCATCTTATAAATATGTTAGAAACAATAGCAAGAAAGAAAAAAAAACATTTGAATCCTTATCTTGGGGTTCATTTTGCCTAACATCAACTTATCTGACTTTTTCTGCTTGTCTTAGACATATACTAGTCATTGCAAATAAGGGAAACCATGGGATCTATATTTCTTTGGGCCTGACTTACTTCACTTAATGTAATTTTTTTCCAAGTCTTTCCACTTCCTAACAAATGGGGCAATGTCATTCTTCTTGATGGAGACATAGAATTCCATTGTGTATATATACCACATTTTCTTGATCCATTCATCTACTGAGGGGCATCTGGGTTGGTTCCATATCTTAGCTATGGTAAATAATGCTGCAATAAACATAGTCGTGCTGGTAGCTTTAGTGTGGTCTTGTTTGTGATCATTTGGGTAAATGCCTAAAAGTGGGATTGCTGGGTCACAGGAAAGTTCTATGTGGAGTCTTTTGAGGAACCTCCATACTACTTTCCAAAATGGTTGAACAAGTTTACACTCCCACCAACAATGCAGTAAGATTCCCTTCTGTCCACCACATCCCCTCCAGCATCTGTTGTTATACCTCACCCTAGTTAGAATGGCTATAATAAAGTGCTTTTTTCTAATTACCAAGTGTGATGTCTTAATCACACTTTTTAAGTGTGATTAAGCTTAAGTAAAATAACAATAATAAAAAACCTAGTACAATAGATTGCTAAGTCAGAAAACTTGGTGTAAAAATTGGATTGAGCAAAAGCTAGCACTGGTTCCTTCGAATGAAATTCAGAGATTTGTATAACTCCCCACCCCCAAGCTTACCATATCATGTTTTAGTGTCCATTTGAGATAAGCAAAAGTTAAGTTGGATGAACTAAAGCAATGTTTTTATTTCCTGGAACCGCATTACACAATAATGGGGAAACTGCTCTTTCTACTAACAATGCAAAAGAAATCTTCACAGAATATCAATCTCTATAAACCTTATTTGAATTGGTATTAATATATCACTACACTTCTATTAGTGGTTTAAATAAAACTCTTGACAAGTGTTCATTTCACATTAGTATGATTGACTATTTTGTTTTTCTGAAAATAATATTTTAGCATTCACAAGGAAGACAGAAGTCCTATTTCAATTAAAATAAAAGCTAGTTTGTTTTAATCTCACCTTAAGACAATTTCATCAACATAATAAATGTTTCATGTTTGTCTAAAAATAATCAGGTAAAATTGCTATCAAAGTCTAGAATGTACATTACAGTGAAATGCTTTGCTTTATTTATATTTCTCAAGAATTTAGGCATTCACTTCTGTGAATTTATTGTTTGTTGTTTCATATGAGATAGAATATAAATAATAGAAGCAAAAAGCATAACTAAATGTAGCAGGAAAGAAAATATGCAAATGTCAATGGAAAATGGAAGTTTTATTCTTTCTCACCACATGAAAATCCATTTTAAATGGTGTCCAAATTTCATATTAGAGTGTACTCTGAGGAAGAGTGGACAATAAACTTGGTAAAATGTTATCTATTATTACAGGGGAGTCCATTTTCAGTTTTTTTCCAATCTTCAGTTTTAAAATAATTTAGCATGGAAACACAGCTGATTTGGATCTTCAATTATAACCTAGGAATATGAATGTGGAAATCATACTGTAGACTCTACTTCCCTTCTAGATACTCTAATTTATTAATCTTTTTGTGATTAGTTTGTGTCATTTTCCATTTCCTAAAACTAATAGAAAATAAATGTGAAGGAGCAAATCTTGTTATAGCTTTAGAATTAGAGTTCAGATCAATTGAAAGATCTGAAGAAGCCCTGTTTTATGTTCAGGGAATGTAAATCTATTTATGTGTCTTATCCATCTATAAAGGTAGAGGGTTGGCCACCTATGTTGTATGATTCAGCACAGCGTCAAAGGTATGCATTGAGTGCATCCAAGGTTCTCTTTTATCTATCATGTGAAATCCCAGCCACATAAAAAATAACAATCAATAAAAGGCTGTTGTTTAATTAAAGCTTACATATCTATACACATAAAAACATTTTTGACTGTTAAAACATACTTCAAATTTGTAATGTGATTTTTATCATTGGCTTAGATAGTGTGGCTCATTTCTTCCGAAATTACCTTGGAAACTGTGCAGATTGCATTCCACCCACTGGAACATTCTGCTTAAAGAGTTTTACTTCGAAATAATTAAAAATAGGCACATGCTAATAGTAAATTGAAAGTCCATGATGATGAGGTTTTGAGCTCTAAATATACCAATGGATTGTATCTCTGCATTGAAATTTATATTAATATCAATATCATTTTTTCAGAAAGTTCCTCATCCCTTCTCTGCAGTAGTTCCAGATCTTGCTACTTCCAACTCTTCACCCTTAATAATCCCAATATCTTTTTTTTTGTCGGCTTGACCTCTGGGCCTGGGTGCTGTCCCTCAGCTCTTTAGCTCTAGGCTAGTGCTCTAGCACTTGAGCCACAGCACCACTTCCGATTTCTGGTGGTTTATTGGCAATAAGCATCTCACGAACTTTCGTGCCCAGGCTGGCTTTGAACCAGGATCCTCAGATCTCAGCCTCCTGAGTAGCTAGGATTACAAGCATGAGCCACTGGCGCCTGGCTTAATCCCAATATTTTTAAAATATTTTTTAAAATAAAAAGTATATGGTGAGATGGCTTCTGTTGTCTTCAATGCTGATGGCTGGACCAGAACAAACTTTTGTGCAGATTGTAACAGTAAACATCTGGAAAGTGCTTTCCTATCATGTAAATTTCTTTTCTTTAATGTTATTTTATTGTGAACATATTCAAAACATGATACAAAGATTAGCAGCAGTGAAATCACTGCTGTGGAAGTTTTTAGAAAAGTAGAATTTCTAATTTCACCTTCTGAAATGGAATCTACATATTACCACAAATCTAGGTGATTTAGGTGATATATAGGTATATACTTATGAGATTCGAGAAACCCTGAGTGATACCCTAGAGTTACAATGAGAGAAAGAGAGAGAGAAAGAGAGAGAGAAAGGCTCTTGATACCCCATCTTATTAAAGGGTCTTTTCTGTAACTAATACACAGAAACTCCAGAAGCTAGAACTCTTGAGTTGAGTTTCTTCTACCTTCTTGCTTTCTCAATACTTCTTTCTTGGTTCTATCTGTCAGCTGAGTTTAAGCATGTCAGTCACAGCCATGAAGGGAAAAAAAATCACTATAGTCTCTCAGACCAATTGAAGGCTATGAGTTACTACTTGTTTGTTCAAAGCCACAGCATTAAACGTTGGCTTACTTTCATCAAAGACATTCAGTGACAGTGTCTTGAAAATTCACAAGGAAGCACAATACATATCAAAAATATGCATTTTTATTTGTGTAGAACATACTACTTATATCATTTCCCTTTTAAGTGTAACTCACACATTCTAAAATGATGTTTTGGGCAATCAGCCAAACTTAGTAGAGATAAAACCTTGGTTGGATGTGCTAAACAATGACTGGATAAAAAGGTAAAACATTCTGTTCCACTAATTTCCTTTTGTTATCTTTTAAGCTCTTAGAAGTGGTAGGCAGAAAACCTACGTGCTTTAGCATACTGTCAAGCAGCCAGCTTTCTAGGTTATCATGGAGGACACCAGGCCAAACTGAAGCTAATCATAAAAATTTTACTTACTGTGATAATAATAAAAGACAAAATAGGCATTGGATCTTTAGTGCTAGATCCTCCCAAGCCTCCCCAAAACAGCACTAGGAGAACATTTGATGGATCACCAAAAATGAAAGAATCTTCCAGTGCTAAGGATACCTAAATAAAAAGTGTCTGTTATTAAATGAACACATGAGGCCAGGGAATAAGAGAGAAGAAACTACAAGTAGAAGAAATATTCTGAGTGGATAGAAGAGTTAGAATTGGAGATTGTTAAGAATTCAGAGTATCCATTTGAGTAGGGATGGCCCAAAGAGTCCATGCTAGCATTTTCCTCAAGAAAATTGCAATGTACTAGCTCTCTAGCAAGTCTTATGTGGAATAGCTTTCCTTAACTCTGAGCTTGCTATCAGGAATACAAAAAGGACTTTGGTCTTATGCAAGGATTTGTAAATTCAGAGTAGAGACATTAAATTTAAAGATATAAACTATACTTCGAGACAAAAAGTTGTGGTGTACCTATTTAAAATTGGCTGCATTGGGGCTGGGAAGTTGGCTCAGTGGTAGAGCACTTGCCTTAAAATTGGCTGCATGGGACACTGAGATGACGTTCTCAAAGGCTAAGGGTAGTACTGTAGATTTCTCCAAAAGCTTTACTGGACAGGACATTAACAAGCAGTAGTTTGGGGTCTTAGCTAACCAGGGAATATAAAGCAATCATTTCTCAGTGGAGGTTATGTCCTTGAGAAATGTCAGTTGGAATTTCCAAGTGTTTGTTTACCTGAGGGTAAATATTAATGCATTTTTCTTTTAGTCTTTCTGAGTTCCATGAAGTCCTGACAATACAGAAATTGAGGTCAGTCTACCTATTGGTTACGTATAAGTAAATATTTTATCAAATCTCTAGGTGCTAGACAGTTCTAGTGAAGGACAATACCTTCAAGATCATTGTGTGTGTGTGTGTGTGTGTGTGTGTGTTGCTATTTTAAGCAATTTTAAGTTATATATTTTTAAGATTCTTTCTCAGAAGTGCCAGTAAGAAGACTCCAAGATACAGTTCCTTCAAGATGTTTTCTGTACTTATAAGCATATCATTTCTATTCTTTTTTGCCAAATTTATTGTGACATATTTGTTCATCTCTATGAGGTCCATAATGTCAATTTAAAACATATACACAATATATAATAATCAGACCAAGATAATAAAACATTGCTATTTCTTCAAAAATTAATCATTTTTATGTGTTTAATCAGTTTATACCCTAATATTGCATACTTAACTGAAAGTCTTTCCTTCCCTCTAAATGTGTTCTGGTGACTTTCACTGAATATTTCAGGATTCCTTTACCCCTGCTCTTCTCAGTCTTTTGTAAGCACGAGCCCATTCTATTCTTCTATGAGAAAGAAATTAATTAATTTCAGATAATGACTGAAAATATTTGGTATTTATATGTCTGGTTTATTTTATTTCGTGTAATGAACCTCCAGTACTATCCATATTGCTTTAAATGTTAATATTTCATTTTTTTTTCTACAATTGAAAAATACTCCATGGGAATACACATACACACACACACACACACACACACACACACACACACACACCAAATTTGCTTTATTCTTTTATTTACTAGAGAATGTCTAGATTGATTCCATGGTGCAGCTAGTACAAACACTGCCATAGTACACATAGGAATCCAATTCTTTCTATCTCTCCATTCTTATCAGGTATAGTAATCATCCTCAGCACCATTCATTTTTCACCCTGTCATCAGCTGCCTTAAAAGCCTAGGTGGAACTTCTTTAAAATCCATCACCTTCTATGCCAGCTAGGGAGAGATAGAAGTATAAAATTATTAAAGGGAGACCTCAGAAGTTTCAGACTAGCACAGTAGGAGGAAGGAATTCCAATAACTTGCATTTCATGTACTTTTAGTTAGGGAGTGAAAAGAAATCATCTCTTGTATGGTTTCTCTTTGATCTTCTCAGGTGTAAGGGTAACCATGTATCAACCCAAGTTGAGATGACTGCAGCTATTGCAAATACATAATGTTCATAATATATAACTTTTTTCTTCTTCCTAATAATAGGAGAAAGAAGTGCGGTGATTTATGTTGTAAATTTCAAGCACATACATGTAAGGATTTGGTGGTGATATAATTATTTGTTAAAAAATTATCTATTTACTACCAAATATATAAAAATATCAGATAAGCACTTAAAATTTATACTATAAAAAGGGTAAATGTTATGTTACTGATTGCATCTGGACAAGGATAATTAGAAGAAATGGAAATTGATTTTTCCTATATGAGTTTTAAATTTGGTAAATAAGCTGTATGTGTAAACACATGGAATATAATAACAGATGAATGCATCTTGAAAAGCAAATTGTGATCATTTTATTCCAGCAAATTAATCATTAAATCTTTAATGGCAATAAAATTATTTTAATGGGTGAAATCAATCCAATTTAATATACTTTTTATTTGTATATATTAGGCAATTCTAGATGTTTCATTAAGCTTTAATACAGTGGGATAAGTAGTTTACAATGAACTCCATTTTGAATCTTGAATTTGCTTTGCTAAGTCGGCTGATAAATCAAATGACATCTTAAGATTTTTAGTCCCAACAATTAACTAAGGTCACTATGGTCAAATTGACTAGCTAAGAAGTAGCTGATTTAACTTTATGTATTTTCAAATAAAGATACATTGCACTCATAAACTGCTTTGCTGATTAGTCACTCTTGTGTACAAATTTTGAAATACAATAAAATATTTAAAAATAAATTATAATTTTATATAAATTTTAAGTATATATTTCCATAAAGCAATATCACAATCCTTCATATTCACATTTTATAAAAAGAGGTAGGTAGGAAGCTAAATAATTAAAAAGAGATGAAAGGGATAAATTGTTCCATATTTGCAAATATAATACAAATGGAAAAACATTTTTATGAGTTTAGGAATAGAGATTCACTAGTGAAAAAACAACTAGTTTTTACTAAGTTGATATATTTTTTAAGATTCCAATGCAAGAGCTCTTCTGATGAAGATAAAAGATCCACTGTTCATAAAGACCAAACTCCCTACCTATGTGCTCACCTTACCGTGTGACAGTTGTCAGATGTTATAACATTGTTGACATTGTGTATGTTTACATATGACTCAAGGACCAAAACATAAATAAACAGACAAGACCACTGTGCTAGCCTCTCGGCACAAGAGTAATTCTTTGGCTTGGCCTAACGATTGGAAACAGATGTAAGCATTTGTAATTATACATGATTCAGGCTACATCTCATGCACAAAAACAGTTCTTTTAAAACTGTGGGTGGGGCTGGCCTGACACAAACAAGACACGAGTGTTAATATGAGCACATTAATCATGAAATGAATTTTTTAGTTACTTGCTTGTAAAATTCTAGAGCTACTTAAAAATAAAACTTTTGAAACTGCAGTACTTGTGGACTAGTATAATCATGAGGTGAGAAGGAATGTTATGGAAGGAAGCTACTGGTTCTGTTCCTTTGTCATATTTCAGCCATTGCAGGTGAATGATACTTAGGACTCATTTGTTGACAAGACATAATATTGAAAAAAATACCAAGCAATAGTGAGCAACAGGCATTAAAACGATTTTTGAAGAACCTAGTCTGTTTTTCCTTTGTAAGAGGGCTTTGTTCCTTAGCTACTTATGGCACTCCTAATAAAACAACTAAATTTCTCATCTTTCTCATAACTAAATATAATTATATAATTAAGTTCTGGACAATGTCATGTAGATAGACACATGTGAGAAATCAGGAAATCTCTTAAGTAGATTTCCTGCTTTCTTCACTCACAGAATGTATGAAATCCTTTGAGAATAAAAGCCACACATTGAGGATGGAAAAATATGAAGATGTAAAATGGGAGACAGTGACTAGAAAGTACTTCCCTCATGGAGTTGCCATACCAACCCATCACCATCAACCTTCACCATTCTCTTGTGTGCTTCAGCCTTATTTAAGCTATTTTGTTTATATGAATGACTACTTACTGGCAGTCAAATCAAATTTTGTACAAAATACAGATGAAATTCAGTAACTCTAGATGGGAAGTATCCTACTAGTTGAAACTAGAAATATGCAGCAGAATGTCCATCATTAGTTAGGTAATCAAACTATGATTCTTGACTGTAATCTTCCACTGACTATCCATAAGTACAGTTATATTTGTATATTGCTCTATTCATGATATAGAGATGGACTTGAAAATTTTTACAGAGGCCTTATCGACTACAAATCTAAAGCTCTTGGATTGTACGTAGAAGGCAGTGAATAACATGGACTTGAGAGGCTACAGATGGTACGTGATGTTTTTAAGATGAAATTGGAAGAAGGAATCTGAGTTAAATGGAAAATTGAATATGAATGGAAAGGTGAGCAGGATTTAACCAGATAAGTGAATCAGTGGATCAATCTCACTTGAAGAAACCATGTAAACTCAAAGTTGCAAAGTGACAAATGCTGTTAAGTTAAAAAAAATACAAAATTGTTCTATGACTGGAAATATAACACCAACTATGGTAGTACAGAGGTACAGAGCCAGGAAAAATCCTAATTTAGCTTAATAAAGCTTAGAAAAGTGAAAGCTATTATTTATTTGTCATTGAACTTTACTAGATATTTGTATTTCAAATTTAATTTGAAATGTTTAGGTGGCGCATTCCTTCACAGAACCTAACCAGAATACAACTGACAAGGGAGATTAGAAAGAAAGCTTCTAGCGTCAAATAGCAGAAGCTGTTCCAACAAAAAATTGCAAATAAAGTTATAAGTTATATGCTGATATAACAAAATGCAAAATAGGAATGTGCATGGTTAGAATGTTCTTGCATAGAATAGTACAATTTCCTGGATCATACATGCCCCCATTAAATCATGCTCAAAGAATTTTGTGAATGCAAGTGAAATAATGATTTCAGCACAATTTAAAAGTTAATTTAATTTTATTACAATCTTATTATCTTTAAGTAGTTGTACAAAGATATATTAATTCCACATAATAGTCTTTGAGTATAATATATCCTGATCAATGAAATTATTTTCATGATTTCCTCCCTCTCTCCATGCTTCCTTTCAATTGTCCTAGTTTTATTTATTTTTTATTTATTCATGTATATACATTAAGTGTGATGAGTATATTCACTTACCCTTCTCTCTTCATTCCTCTTCCCCCTCTCTCCCTCCCTTCCCCCCTCCCTTGCCAATTTTGACTTTGCCCCACCTCGAACACAACCAGTACAAGTTTCCTGGTATTCATTCATTTTTAATTTTTTTTTACTTAAAAGGTCTATCAAGAAGAATGCATTTTTTCTATGAGCTATGTAGATACCCATATGTGTATATATTATATATACATGATATGATTAAAATCAAATGCTTTTTTTGGTTATAAATCCATAGATTTGGAAGGATAGATGTATGTAATCTCTGGAAAGATCTTTGGTCAGACTTTGCAATTTCAGTTTTATATGAACATGTTCAGTTTTATTGACTTAGAGACATATATTTATTTTCAGGATATAGATAAAGAGGATTTTGGATATCCATTTCATAGGTTGGTTTGAAGAATATAAGAGTTGAAAGTGCTTAGAATGAACTTAAATGAACATCAAGGAAATATTTTGCAGTCTCAGTTTGAAATCTCCTTCACATATAATATGCATTTCTTACTCTCCATGAACAATTACCTAAGTGATTTCCATCTGGATGTACAATATAAGTAGAATTTGAAGTTTAGCATTAATTTTGTATTATTTACTTGTCTCTATGTGATGCCCCGGATATACTTGATAAGGAGGTAATTTGTGAGAACTCAATTCCTATCAGTTTCTTAAATTGGACCTTGCCTAACTCTTCCCAGACATTTCCTAAAATAGCCATACTTCCAGAAACAGAAGCATGCGACAACAATGACTATGTTTCAATTAAACTTAATCAATGTATCCTGTTCTTCACATGAAGTGATGTGAGCAGTAGATGCTGAAAGTTAAGAAGAGTCAAGAGATAATAACGCATCGGGAAATTTTCTTTGCATTGGAGAAGATAGATGTCATGGAAATAAATAAAAACAGGAGGGTTGTGGGAAAATGCTTGACACACATATTTGGCTAATTTCTTCTTCTAGATAGCAGTAAAATGAGTAGTATACCCATACCCTTTGATAAAACCAACAAGATAAAACAGAGTAGAAAACTCAACTTACTTGATTTATTTATTTAGACAGATGGAAGATTACATTTGGTCCAGATCAGAAATCTACCAAAATTTTCAAAAGAGTAATCATGATGATTTGAAGGGGTATAGAACTGTTTATCTTATCTACTCAGTATTACCTAATGAGATGTGTACTAGATCTTGGCTAAAAACAGAGAAGAAAATACCTACAGATGCTACATTTTGAAGCAATTTATCATAAGCAAGCGATTCACAAATGTTACCATTATCAGAATCATCTGGAGAACAAGTAAAACAAGTACTAGGTACTCCCTGCCAGATTTTATTGGTGCCACTTAATAATTTAAACAGATATACCAAGACTTTTTAAATATTATGGTATTCATGCAACATTTTTCTATTATTTAATGTTTTAAAAGAATTAACCCTAAGCTATTATCTTACTAAAATATTTGGAAATGTTTTACTACCTCTGTAGTAAAATTCAGACATGCAAGATATTTGGTTTATTTAATTTGAGATGCATGATTTACTAATGTATATATATAATGTTAAAAATGGCTAGAGAGATATCTTAGTAGTTATTTGATTAAGGAGCAATTCATTCTTTTTTCTTTTTTTAAAGTTTTATTCACATTCACTTTAGCCCATCTCTTCCCTTTTCTCTTTCAAAATTTTATATTTTATTGTAAAAGTGATGTACAGAAGTTACAGTTACATTAGTAAAATAATGAATACATTTATTGTCAAACCGTGTTACCCCCTTCCTTTTTCTCACACTTTCTCTTCCCCTGCCCAATATCCCTCCTCCCCCAAGTTGTAAAGTTAATTTCTAACATCTTGTGAGCATCACTGCTGCATTGGTTCACCCTTTGTCCTTTGTCTCACCATTTTGTGATTCCTCTTCCCTTCTCCAAATCAGATAAACAAGACACAGGGTACCAAAATCCAAAACAGTGACGATGGGGTATAAATAACTTCACAGAGTACATTAAAACAACTATTGTTTTCATTTCTTGGAGTTCATTTTGATTAGCATTATTTTATACATACATAGCAACTGAGTTAATGTGAGCCTCTGCTAGGACTATCCTAGACATATACTAATTATTACAAATGAGAGAAACCATGGATCCTATCTGCTTTGGGGTCTGGGTTACTTCACATGATATGATTTTTTTCCATGTCTTTCTATTTCCTTATAAATGGAGCGATGCCATTCTTTCTGATCTAAGTATAGAATTCCATTGTGTATATATACCACAACATGTCATTTAGAACTTAAAATAATGTATTTGTTTTTGTTTTAATTGTACAACTTCCTTTTATTTGTGGCACACAAAAGGATTTATAAACAAAATTTTCCTCATTATTCAAAAAGTACATTTGCTATAAATTCCTTTTTTAAATAAGTTTTTTATTTTGAAAATACTGTATAGAGGGGTAACAGTTACATGAGCAAGTTAATGAATACATTTCTTAAGTTGTCTCCTCCTTTGTTTTCCCCTACCATCCGGTCCCTCCCACCTCCTCATAGTGTCTTGTACATCTCATTGTTGCAATGGGTCAATTTGTATCCCTATTTAAACATTTTGTTTTTTCTCTTCCTCTCCCCAAGTTAAACTAACATCAAATACAGTGAAAACAGGGGTTATATCATGGGGGAAGGACACACAAAAATATCACATGATACCTTATAAATACATTAGAAACAATAGCAAGGAAAAAAAAAACATTTGTGTCCCTATGTTGGGGTTCATTTCACTTAACATCATCTTATCTGAGCTTTTCTGCTTGTCCCAGACATATACTAGTTATTGCAAATAGGGGAAACCATGGGACATTTGTTGACAAGAGCAAGAATACTCTCAGAAGATTATTGGGAAAATCATTAGAAATAAATGCATCTCTAAAAACATTTGCATGAATCATTTTTTTCAATTACTTTCTATTGGTGAACAACAAAAGATGACCACTATTTTTCATAAGTCTAGGTGTTACTCAGTCAATCTCCCCTCGGTGTACTTGCCTATCTGTGTTCAACTAGCTGGTTTTGGTAGATTTTCCTTGGGAACTTTATTGGTTTCTCAGCATCCAGATAGCTATTCCAGGCTTATTCTCATAATGGCTCAGAATTCCAAGTGACAATGGGAATATTGATCTTCTGACACCTACGATTAAGTTTATCATACTGATATTTCAACCACTTTCTTTAATTGTTTACTTATTTATTTTACCATATCAAATCATATGCCAAAGGAGACTCAGAAGCAAGAACAGCATACATGAAGTAATTACAATGCAAGAAGAATACATGGGTATAGAGTGGTGAATCAAGCCATTTTTGCAATCTGTCTACCACAATATTCTCCAAATAATAACATACCTTACAAACATAATTTCAGAGTATTCTATTAATTGGATCTTGAAATAGATGAGATATATCTACATTTCTGTATGACATTTAATGACATTTCTATTATAATATGTGTGGAAAAGATGTCATCGTGTTGATGTGTTGACTTGAGGAAAAAATGTAGACAGATTTCTAGTATATTAAATCAACATACCTTTTGTATTTTTAAAATAGATCCTGAGAATACTGATACAGATACCTGTAGAATAAGCACCTCCTGGGGGAAAGCATAGGATTTCTCCTCAGTCCTGTTCATTTTAACATTTATTATCATTTATCAATGACTTATGAAAATGTGATTGTTCAGATAAGTTGACAGAAAGAGGAAGGAAACAGATCATATTTTGGATGATACAATCACTATACAAAAGTAATCACAAGATTAAAAAAAAGGGTTTAATAAAATGAATTAAAAATTCAAAATGCCAAAATGTCAGTATTCCATAGGAAAGCACTTATATACTATGAGGGAAGTCATGTTTTGATTTTCAACACTGAAAAACAATGTTCAGTTACAGATTTGTAGCTAGAAAAGCATCATAAGGTGATTAGATAATAGTAACTTCCATATGAAAGAACAATGCACACAATTTACCAAAAAACAATCTTGAATACAGGTCACATTAATATCAAAAAGTGGTATTCTAAGTTACTAAGATGGTATTGTGCATATTAGTGACATTTGTTTACAGTGCTATTTTTGTTATTGTTTCAGTTCCATTTGAGTATGCAAATTCTTATCAATTCATGGAAAGCATTAAAAAATGAGCAGTTTTATGAGTCAAAATACTGTCAGTGAGGAGACAAATGTTATATCGATCATATACTCTAATTATAATATAATGAAATTAGAAATTAATAGTAAATGTGCATAGTAAATATCAAATAGAATTCAAAGTTTCAACTATTATCACAGATATTAATGTTTAGAATTATAATAGCTCACTAATTCAAATTTATCTGTGAATATTTTTTAATTTATGCAATCTTTATTGCTCAATTTTGTTTATTCAGTTTGGTTTACTACTTTATTGTTCAGTTTGGTTTGCCACAATATTAAAAGATAAAAAAGGCAATACTGTTAATACTTATGAATGATTTATACCCTATAAACTCATTCAAAATATAAGAAAAAGCAAAAATTATCATTTAAATTGTCACGCCATAGCCTGTGTTAAGATGCTCACAACAAACTTCATTTTACATTGTATATATGATAAATAAATGTCAACATACATATAAAACATATATTGTGTAATAATTTTATCACTTAGAGTACTTCTGTCAATTTTATTTGCAAACTATAACTATAGGATATTTTAACATGCCCATTATATATCTCTACTTAGAGTAAGCAGAAACCAATTTACTTCAAATAAGAAAAAAATCTTCAATGTATAGTACTCTCCATTCATAATGAACAGTATTTACAGATGAAATTTGCCATGAAAACATTCAACATACTACACTATTGTGCAAAACTAAATTAATGTTTTTCTATCAAGTTAGCAAGTTTAATAGCATATAATTTTTTCAGTAAAATAGTTATTTAGGTAAATTCACATGAAGAATTTTATAATACGTAATTTTTTTTTCCTAAATCCATCAGTTCTAAGAAGATCACAGTGACTCACTTTAACAGTTGTGCCATTCTGGGGACAAAGCCTTCTCAACATTCCTTCCCAAAGGCATTCAAATTTTTATTTTATAAATCTTCAACTATTGTTCTTTCTACTTAAATTTTAGATAAGTACATATTTCATATCTATAGTTTTCAGCATTGACTAGTTAAAAAAAAGTCTGTCCACAATTTAGTGCATGAGCAGCCTCCAGTTTTCCCGTGCAGTGTGCAGCTGACAAGAAGCAGAGGTCCGTGACAGCTCTGTGTGTGGTGGCCAAGAATTCCATAGAAATTGGAGGAGAGGGTAGCTGAGCTTGTACTGTCTAGCATGTGATTTTGTATTAGTCACTTTTTCTGAATGAAGGGAAACTCAAACCACAAATTGGAGGCTACAAACAGTGATCAAAACTGTGAGCTTTATAATAAGTGCCATTGTCTTTAACTCACTACTAGGCTTCCTAAGAAGGACCACACAAGATTGACAGAAAGACAATTATGATCATCAACAGCCCATTGTGTATGACACAGCACAGAATCATGCAAGGCAAGGCCTTGGATTATGTCATTTCCTATTTTTGCCAATTTGAAAAGTATACTAAATTTGTGTGACTAAAACTACGTCACTCAAATTGATAATATTTCTTTCACATTTTCTTCTTAATGCCTCAAATGATTCTTAACTTACAGTAAAATAATTCAGAGTGATTTTTCACCAAATTGATTATCATTGTGAGAAGCAATAAAATATTAAAATGCATTTAATTTAAAGCATGTCCATTTAATCTTTAGTTGCCTAATAGTATTAGAGAATCTCATGTCTATCTTGATAATGTTTATTCAGATGCCATAATTTTAATCTTCTTTCCCTCTCTTACCCAAATATATAACCACAGATTTCTGTCTGTATTTATCTAATCTCTTTTTATTTTCACAAAGCAAAAAGATACTTAGGAATTTAGAACAATCTCAGAATATTTTCTGTACCTAAGGAAATATGCCTTAATTGATATTAATAGTATAGATTTATAGTATAGTTATGCTTAAATTTATGCTCTGGATGTTTTAAGTGAAATATTTCATTTATCAGTGGGTACATACTGTTAATATTTGTTGTCAAAAGTGGAAGTGTAACCATAATTATATTTTTGAGTCTAATCACTTACTTTTATTTCATATTACTTTTCTTTGCAGTACTGTTGTTGGAACTTAGTACCTTAAACTGGCTAGACTAGTGCTCTACCAACTTAATCCATGATTCTAGATCTTCTTTTCTGCTGATTATTTTCGAGATATAGCCTAGAGAATTTTTCTGCTTGAGCTGATCTCAAATCACGATCCTCCAGATGTCAGGTCTCCTGAGTTGCTAGGAGTACAGGCATGAACCTTTGGCAACTGGCTTGTTATTACTATTTAATCTGAAACTGTGGTATGTATCATTTCCATTTTTTTGACTAGGAAGTAAGTTTATTCCAAACATCTTTCAATATTGGCATTGTGTAAAGTAAGTGCGCAGAGGGAGAAGTTTTAAGGATGTTGGTAAGGTCCATCAATTTAAAACTAGTCTCCGTTCCCTAAAACTTACACATAAAGAATCACTATTTTCATCTGAAAGGCCCCAAACAAAGAAGGCAGCACAGTAATTCATCATCAAGTTTGAGGCTGTTCTGAAAGAAGGTTTAGATAAGGATGAGATGGGAAAGTTTAAAGGTCCAGAGACTTAAACAAGTAGGAAAAGTAAGTGATTTTTGTGGATTTAGAAGAAATAGGGCTAGAGTCTACCTGTAGCAATCAACCATGAATTGCTTTCTTTGGATTGTAAACAAGAGGGGAAAGGGAAGAACTCAAAATCCATAGTTCTTAAATTTGACTATTTGTCATGTAATATTGGTATATTTAAAGATTAATCCTGATGTAATGGAACAAAAATATGACAGCAGAAAGCTGACAAAAATATAACATTTCTGCTCTTCTGTTTGTTTACTTTGCATTGTTAACTATAATATAGCCAATGGAGTTTCATTTGGAACTGATTATTTCTATTTTCAAAATAGCATAAAACAAAATTCTCTCGATTTAATAAAGAATTTACTTTTACTCATCTTATTTCATATGAATTTGGATGTGCTTCATGAAAATGAATTTTGAATGTTTATTTACCATGTCAAAACCAAACTGTGACAATTGGAAGGACAGTTCTTTTGAGACTTTTTTAAACTTAAAATATAATGATTAAACTCTCAGACTAAAAAGAAAAAAAAGTGTTTCACACAGTTTCAAATAGAAAAGAAAATTAACTTTAACCATACACTTGAACCACATATTATAGTGTGGTTCTGTATCTCTCCCAATAGGAAAGTGAATGCTCAAAGGAGCTTTTAAGTCCAATCAAGACTGTTAAATGTTCTTACAATTTCATTATCTCCTTCGTTATAAGGTAAATTTCTGCTTATAAAAACAGTTAACTCAGAGAGTGTAGATTCATATATTTTCCCTTTTACAACAGGGATGAAAGGGATGTGGTGAAAATGAAACCCTTTGTACATATAGCTTTTTATGGAAAAACCCAGTGATGATATCTCAAGGACTTCAAACTAGAACTGCTATATGACCTAGCATACTCACCATTTGCTGTATGTCCACAGGAAATGAAATCAGTACATTCAAGAAACACAAGCTGTTCATTACACTCCCATGTTCATTGAAGCACTGCTCACAGTATCCAATAAATGAATACACCTTAAGTGTCTACCAACAGTTGAAGGGTTAAAGGAAATGTTGTTTATTCCCACAATGATGTACTATTCAGCAATAAAAGAGAATGGAATCCTGTCACTAGCCAAGGACATGGATGAAACTGGAGATCATCATGCTAAGTTAAATGGGTCAATTACTGAGAGACAATCAAGTATCAGGCGATCTCACTCATATTTGAAAAGTGGAAATGTGTATTTTATCCGTTGAGATTCAAATGTTGATTACTAGAGGCCTGCAAAAGATAGGGAAACGTTAATTAATGGATACTGAGTTATAGTTTGAGAAGACCAAAGATAGAAAGAATTTTGAAGGTTTTTACCACAAAGAACTTATAGCTGTCTGAGAAAATACGTTCAACCTGACAAATATAATACAAGGTATAAATTATACCAAAACTTAATAATAATTAACATACATGTTTCTATGCTTCTATGTAAAGGGTGAAAATACAGTTTTAAAAATTATTTGTATGTATTATGTAATGACTTATATTCTTTATCTCTTACTAAACTTTTCGTAATGTTTCACCTACGTACTATAAAATTTAATAGAATGTAATCTTTCTCTGCCCATCCCAGTGTTGTTTCCTGGCTGTTATTCCTTTTAAATTTATCATATACTTCCTTATATGGTTCCTTCTATGCTAGTGAATTTATTTCTAATTAATGCATTGGACTACATGTTTCTTTCAAACCAGGGGTACTTTTTCCTGTCCCTCTTGATAATATGTGTCCCAATTTCCCACTACGGTTGATATTTGAAACAAGTATATAACCAGTAATACACTGAATAGGTATTAAACAAGTTGAGAGTGTAAAGAGGTTTATATATCAATTATGCATTGAGAGGGTATTTACTAAGTTGAGAGGTTGATGTGTCAATTAAACAATCACTATTTTTAAAAACAAGGTATTAATCTTTATGGAATAAAAATGCCTGAAACTAAATATATGGTCTATTAACTTTTTTGCCATTAGTTGTGGAAAGGTTACTATATTCAGGCATCAAGAACTTCCTTTTTGCTGTTTCTGAGGTTTTTAGTTTAAGTTCGTGATTTTAAAAAGTCACTGTGGATGGGCTCCTATAGATGTCACCTCTGAAAGGTATGCAAATGTTAGGCTTATTATTGGGGAAGGAAAACAGCAATTTAAAAAAAAGAGATACCTTTAAAAATGTCAGCATGAGAAGTGTCATGGAATTTACAGTATGCTTTATGAAAGCCAATGATGAAACACAGGTAACCCCAGTAAGAATAATATTAGGTTAGTAGGAGAATGTGATTGCCACAAATTACCTACAAAGTAATTTGAACCTTGTGAACACATGGAATTATCTATAATGTTTTTTTCTTTCCTTTCACTAATGAAGGAAATATAGCTTGTGTATTTACAGCACACTCAATGGTTTTTTTTTCTGGTATTTTTCAGGTGTTCACTAATCCAAGGCCTTCCCTGCTGCTGTTACAGTTCTACATAAAGACGTGACAATAAATCTGAAATGAAGTCAGCTCTTCAGTGGCCCATTATCACTAGAACACCTCTGCTATTCCCAAGCTCAGTTTTCATGTCATCGATGACTAAGAATTAGCAGACTGAGAAGGTGCTCAGAGCAACATGATGCAGGGAAGGAGAAATCTGTAATGGGAATGAAGCAGAGAAAAAGACACCAGACGGTGGAGAGCAGAGCACTTATAGAACTCAGAAACTGAAAATGGAAGTCTGTGGAAAACTTCAAAAAGAGTATTCTTCAGAGAGCCAGGGAACTATGGATGAAAGCTACCAGTTGATAGATGAACAAAGGAAGACTTTGTGTGAACACTGGCTAATTAAGTCTCGCAATTACTTAAGAAAGCTTTCTTTTGTGTGGAGGAGTGAGAGAGACATATAAGAGTGATGTACAAGTTCAGATTGAAAATGCTTATTCATATTCTTTGGAGGAAAGGCCATTTGCCCAGGAAACAAAGGCAGTGCTGCTGATTTCCCACTTTAGTAGGCATGGAGAGAGTGGGAAGAGACAGGCATCTAAAGTAGGTGAAATTGTTGGTCATGAAAAGTGCCTTTGACTCACTGTTTCAATGGGTTTAACCTTTATTAAATATAGAACCCCTACGAAAACAGCCATAAGCTGAGAGAATTGCTTCCAATGCATACTCCTTTTCTTAGTAGTCATAGAAAAAACAAAGCTTGATAAGCTCTTGAAGCTGCAGTATTCTTCTCCCATATGGGAGTTATTATTTCCAGTTCAATGTGTCTTAAAGTAGAGGTCAGGTCTCCCAGAGGCCATCGGGGTCTGAGAGGGTTAACACAGAACAGAGCTGCAGACTCCAAAGTGATCAATGTTGATGATGGTAGTGAACTCTGAGCTATATAAACCAGATGAAAAGGCATCTACTTAGCAGCTATAGTTTTTAGTTGTCTCTTGGTAAGTATTCAAGTGTGCTCCATCTCCAAGAGGGGGCTCCAAACTGCTATTGGATGGCTACAAAGAAGAGCTTATCAGAGTCATGGGCATGTTTGTTTTGTGGAGGGGGGAGGGGCAGGAATGGGGGTGGGGGAGGGGTAGGCTGGGTGAAGGGGTAGGGGGATAAGAGAGGTGAGATTATTATGTGGCCAGAATGAGAACCTGAAACAATTTAGAAGAGACATTGACTCAGAGCAATTTCATATTTATCAAGAAATTTGATAAATCTCTGTGAAGATCAAAACCCTGGAGCTGCACCTATTTTGGTCCTAGCCAAAGTCAACTTCTATGCATTTCCTGGTTACTTCTTCTTGAGTACTTATTCCCTTAACATTTCCCCCTTCCCTTAATCCTTTTTTTTGGCTGGGGCACTCTATCCAAGAACATTATACTCCAGAAGGGTAACATCATTTTAAAAATACCTCAATACCTCAATAAACTAGGGGAAAAGTAGCATGGCTTTTGATATCAACTGCTTAATAACCTTTTTCTGGGCCATTTTTTATGCTCCTAAAATCAGTGACAAATGAGTAAACCGAGAGACAGAATAGAGGATTTTTATCCTTCACAGTGTCATCTTCCTCTCAGCCAGGTAATTTGTTGACAGAAAATGCCACAGATACTTCATTTTCCATCTTTCAAAATGTCTCATGCAAATGAGACAGAGCAATTAGTGCTGACCTTCCACGATTGGAAGTTGTCAGTCAGCTGTGTATTAGGTTCAAAAAAGATCTCCCTGTTAAATGCAAAAACATAGGCATATGGAACATTCAGGAGTGATAGGTCATATGAAAAGAGCATTGATACGAAGATTAGCTCGGATAGAATACTGTACTGTAATTTTCATGGTGGTATGTGCTGTGACTGTTAAAAAATAGTAATTTTTTTTCAAAGTATTGCCCTGGAAATGTTTCTGTGAATATGACATGATGCTTGTTACAAATATAGATTCTAAAGCCATAATGAGGCATACTAAATAATAGCTGCATTTAAGGCCAGTAAATCTACATTCTATTCAAGGTTCTTAAAAACTCTCGCACATTAAAGTTTGAGAACGACCGATTTACAGAAAGAGGCATTCACTAATAATGGTAAGGTCAGAAAGCACACTTTTCCATCATTGGGTAAAGTATACATTGCAGTATACATTTCAGTTTTGCAAGATGGTCCTATATTTATGAATATGCGAACACATTAGCAAAGTATGTTACCTGTCCACAAGAGGTCTAAAGTTGATCAACCTAAGAGACATATTCTCTATCAAAGAACATGGAAGGCAAAAATATTGTGACATAGCTTATCTGGCATGAGCAAAGAAAATATTATATAATTTAATTTGTTGTTTTGGTGTGCTTGTAAAAATGAAATACTTTTAATATTACCTATCTTTTATATTTAGTTATAAAGTTAATTAATATTGTAGAATATGTTTTAAAAGATAACTAATAAAATGCTTGTTTTCCAGCTATCTGTACAAAGTATGCATTTGGAAATTTGAGATTTTCACTGTTTTCCGTTTTATTTTCAGCTATGTTTAAATAGATGTGAAATACATAGAATTTGGATTACCAATCTGTTATTTTCTAAAACTGTATTTCAAAGCACAATAGATTATTTATTGTGACCTTTTATTTTTGAATTAAGCCAGATAATCTCTCCAAGGTTATTAAAATTTTCCACAGAAGAAGCACAAAGCATCACTATATATATATATATATATATTTGTTTATATATATGTATGTATTAGTACAAAATGGAAAACAACTCCTAGATATTCATGAAGTGAACTAATTAAAGCTATCTAAAACTCAAAGATGTCTGTGTATCGTTTGGAAACTAATAGTAGATGGACAATTTTACATTTGTGCTCTTTCTTTTGAAGAAGTAAAATTTTAATATTTCTGGAAAAATAGTTATATCATTCTCACACACTGGATCATCTAGGAGATAATAAATATCCAAAGAAACATATTTATTTTGACAGAAATGGTTACTTAATGCCTTTTTGAATTGTAAATGTATAAGGCCTGATCATTTCCCACTGTGCTGGGCATTCCTCTTGGGCAAGATCTAACTGCTAAAGAGCTATTTGCTTGCTGCAGAGGGAAGTGCTGAATCTGTAAATGCTGACTCAGCTGTGCAGGAGATAGTAAGATTAATGGACAGAAACAAAGAGAAAAGCAGTCTGAGAGTGTTAAAGGCCTTAGTGGGAGAAATATTTCCCCAGTGAAAGAAAGAACATACACTTCACCCTTCCATTCACCCCATGGCCAGACATCCTGTTGTATATGTCTAAATCCCCAGGCATGGTGCTATTAGAAATTTATATCTCTATTCAGTTATGATTCAATCAAGTACTAAGGCGTCACACTGATCATAAACTTTCCCTGCCTCAATACCTTTAAAGGGAATCAATTTTATTTTTATCAATAACATATAGACTTTGCACAAAAGAGCAAGTTTGTAACAAAGCCTATTAAATGACAGATGAAAATAAATAAACAAGGGCATGTCTTTAAATATAACTTACATGTTGCAAGATACTGAGAAAAGAATAGTGAATAGTTATAAACATAAAGGGCTATACATCCATGAAAAGAAAACAAAGGTTTTGCTACCTAAGTTTTTATTTCTTAACTTGTTTTTAAAATTTGCATAGTGTTGTCAGACCAGACAAAAGATGTCCTATTTTATAGCACAAATGTTTTATTATATTTGCAGCCAGGAAAAAAAACAACAACCTTCAATTTACATTTTATATTTATTGTTTATCTAGGATATTTGACACTTTAACGTTTTTCCATTAATGGACTCCCAAAGAATGACAGTAATAGAGCAGAACTAAATGATTTAAGCCATGCTTAGCTAACATAATTTTGTCAATATGGGTGGTTCATTTTCTAGGATTCCCTTAATTCAGTTGATGTGTTGAAGATATTACTGTTTTACAGATAAAAATACAGCTTGTTTACTGTGTAAATATTAACTGAATATCTACTATGTTCCAGTGCTATTTCTAGCTACAAGCAAAAGTAGTAACTAAATGAATAATCAAGTGCAGAGGAGTGCTAAGGTAAAAAAGATGTCAGGAGATGGGTGGAGACCGTAGGGTGAGGGGAGTTATACATACAAAGTCATGTTGGATATAATTGTGAAAAAAATGTCTGCTCCTCATTCTTCCAGAAAAACGAGAACAGATTATGTTCCATTTGTGTGTCTATCTTACACCAGTGAGCTCTTTTGCCTTTGTTCTTTTCATTTATAAATGCAGTGTCTGCAGGACAGCACAATAGAGACCAGAAATAAACAAAGCCAGAGATCTGGAAATTTGGTTTCATTTCTCACAGCGATTAACCCCTGTGACCTTAAATAAATGAGTTAAATTTCTCTGAACCTCGGTTTCCTGGGATGGTATATGAACTTCTGCTAAGAGATAAACTGAAGTTTCACTTAGGAGGAAGTACATGGTTAAACCACATAGAAATGAAACCATTACACCCTACCGGAGCTGTGGGGATTCCACATGAACCTGATCAGTATTACACGTGCAAGAAAAATGCTTGAGTTTCACACTTTACAGACAACCATCATAACCCTTTGGGGATGACATGACTTCTGTACATTTCATGTCTAAATCTCTTGATTTGGGGGATTATTTTTTTCTAAGAGGTGAATTTGATAGGGAAGGAAAACAACATATAAATATATCTTTTTTGGCTGAAAAAGTCATACCTCAGGTACATACATGTGAACAATAATTTGTAATTCCTTCAGGACTTCATGTTTTATAAGCTTGCTGTAAAAACGTCTCTCTTACATTAACTCCAAGGAAAAAGGAAAACATGCAGTAGTAAGAGTCTTGTGGTGAAATTTAGTAGAGTTACAACTAATGGTGATAGGAATAATTTGTCTTTAAAGCAGTGTGAAACTGGAGATTCACTAATTTTCACAAAATGCTTTTATTTTGAATCTGATTTTTGTGTACATATGTACATATTGCATTCTCCATCCATTTACCCGAATTAATTTACAGATACAATTGAATGGGGTTCCCTGTAGGTAGTTTATAATCATCCTTACAGAGTGCTTAACTCAGCAAAAAAAAAAAAAAGAGGAAAAAGAGGGGAAAGATTAAAAGATTAATTCATTACACCTAGGAAAAGGTGCAAACATCCCTGTTTGATAAATGAGCAAATGAAGTGATAAATATGGATTTTGTATTCTAAAGCATCTTTAGACCAATACCAACTTGTCATTTTTTTAAAAGTATTTATCAGTACTATCTGATTTGAATATGTGGCATGGTTAGCATTTTAACTGTAATCTCTAAACCATTATCTTCTTCCTGGCTTAGCAGGAAATCCTTCCTGTCATCAAATCAGTAACTCTTTATGCTTATGAATGGCAAGAACTACAAAGAGCCAGACTTATGTGTGGAGTAAAACTCGTCTAATTAGCATCAGTCTTCACATTGCCTGGTGTTGACAATAGCCTTTCATAGGTTACATTATTTGGCATATGTTATGGATAACACAATAGTAATTCTTCACTATTATTTCTACCTTCTGGCTATGACCACTCTTTTGGAAGTGTTTTTCTACCTTCCTTTCTTCTTCTTCTTTTTTTACATTTCTTAAATTACTTTTAGCATAGAAAACTCTTTCCCAAAAAGAGATCACAGGCATCCTAAGTAACTTTAAATAGGTTAACATCTTTGTATCATCAAGTCTCATATTTCTCTGATGCACAATTCTGTCTGTTGATTTGAAACTGTTTCAGGATTTATTACTAACTTTTCAGATTACAGAAACATTACAAACTACTACTATTGGAACAAGGAAGATAGATAACAAAATGGAAAAATTAAAAACAAAATGTTCAAATAATTGTTATTATTAATTCTATTGAATAGCTATTTGAAGTTGTATCTCCTGAAAATCCAAAAACAGTTTCCTACATGCTGATTTTCATTGGCAATTAAAGAATTACAAGTGAAACTTTTATTATCCTGATGATACATGTATAATAATTTACCTCTCTGTACAATTGAAAGTGATGTCCATTGTGTTCAAATCCTAGATTCTATGGATATTTTTTAGCAACTATGTAATTTTTAGACGAATATCCAGTGAAGAGAGGCCTACTTTTAATCGTAATTTACAAAATAATTTAAATGAAAACACAATTAAACATTTGTACTTTATCACTTACAAAAAGTAAGTGATAAAAGTAAAAACAATTGACTTAAATAAGTGAATAATTAGCATAAATTATCAGGCACAGAACTGTTTCTTATGTACTTCTTAATAATATATGCCATACCATCTTCTGTTATAGATTAACATTTTTATAGTTTTAAGTAAATGTTTGGATCTCACCATCTTATTACCTTTTAGAATTATAGGCTTTTAAAACTCTATTGATTTAATTTCAATTTACATCTAGCTTCCAGTCTAGAATACAAAAGTAGGTTAGTCTGTTACGTGTGTGTGTTTGTGTGTGTGTGTACATTTGATATTTATTTGGCAAATTGATAGCTACTTCCAACATTTTATATATTTTTCTTTCATATATGCCTACATTGATTGAATCAGATCTTGACATATAGCCTACATTTTAATTAGTCTACTTTCTATTCTAAATCTTTTTTAAATCTATTCTAAATCTTAATAAAATATTTCTAAGTAGTTATTGGACTTTTTACTTGTTTCAGTACCTAAAGAGTTATCTAAAATGTCCACAGAAATTTAATAAAGAAAATTATAAAGAAAAATCTAAGGCAATGAAAATCTTATTTTCCACTACAGATTAGCAAATAGACACTACATATGAATACAATTTCGGTCAATGAATCTTGTATTTATATTGATTTGTATTATAATTTGAAACAATTTTTCAGATAATGTTTTTATACAATAATAAATAAGGCAAAGTGTTTAAAGTGAGTTTTAAATCATTGAAGTATTTAAGAAAATGTTTCAATGAATGAAAGTATATATTTGCAATTAAAAATTGGACTATTAAAAACATTCAATAACAACTATTACTTGAAATTTTGTTTAAGTATTTTGTTGGAATAAAACAGATAGATGATAACCTACAATTTGTTTAAAAGGATTTTAGTCCCCAGCTAATTAAGGATCAAATAGCAAGATAAGCTCTTAGAAAAAAAAAAGTGAAACATAACAGTAATTCTCCTTTCCAACTGCCACTTCTTGTTTAAATTGTATTTATAAAGCACATTGTGATGTTTTGGATTTATATATAGATCAAAGCTGAGCTCTTCCCAAAATAAATCAGCAAATTTCAACATCAAATGTGTTTCTATGATGAACGTTCAGCCTCCAGTTTTAAGCTATCAACTAACACTTAAATATTTTCTCTAACCAACACAGCATCTTAGGATTTTAGATATGATGTGGAACCTGGAAATGTGTGATTCAATTTCCACTTTATACAGGGAGGCAGTATTTTTAAAGATTAAAATGAAACTTGCACAATGTCTGATAGCATTAGTGATAAAAATAGGACGCTGTTTGTTAAGCTAATTCCGTTTCCATAATAAATTTTTGGCAAGTAGGGAGTAAAAGTCACCTCTACATTCCAAAGGAAGCTACTTTAGTAGTTCATTTTAGTTGAAATGACATCAGAGATATTAACTGTTAAAGCCAGATAGTCTAGCCACTATTACTATAACAGGAGACATTTGAACAAATGTTTTACTAATCTTTTAAGGGAATCATGTAATTGATCAATATATAATACATACCAGGACAACTGCAATTGACAATAAGACAATCAGTTGAAAGTACTGATAGCTAAGTTAAATATAGAAAAATGTAATGCTCATAAAGAGAATAGTTGATATTGTAAATAGATTAGATAATTAATTAATCTATTAATTCAAATCACCTCAGTTCAAATCACAGTAAACATTTTCATAGAATCTGATATAGTATAAAGAAAAGTATATAGCAATGGGTTGGAAAGTTGTTTCTTATATGTGCCACCAAAAGAACTAGTAAAGAATTAAAATAAAATAAAGCTAGGTAAATTTAATTAAATTAAAAACTCCAATACTTTAAAGAACATAGCAAGAAAATGAAATATGAATTCAGGAAATTGAGAAAAATATTCCTAATTGATACTTGAGAAAGACTATTATACATGATAATTTATGATTTAAATTGAAAGAAATAAGGTTTAAAAGATCCCATCTCCACCAACCAAAAGCACAGTTATATGATGAGATATCATTTAAAAATCAAATGTCCAACCCCTGCTTTCACTATATTTGATGTTGGTATAATTTGTGGAGGGGAAGGGCAAAAACAAATCATTTAACTAGGGATACAGGTAGATGCATTGGAACAATGAGATATACAAGTCGTTATGTCGAAAAACGAACATTACAACTTTGATGGGGGGGGCGAGGATCCAGTGGGGGGAGTTGGGGGGGAAAATGAGAAGGGATGGAAAGGAGAAGCAAAGAGGAGGCAACAATATTTGATAAGAAAAGTACTTGTTATCTTGCCCATGTAATTGTAACTCCTCTGTATGGTATTTTTATAATAAAAAGTTAAAAAGTAAATAAAAGAGCAAAACAAAATATTTCTTGAAGGAAGATATACATGTGTATGAATTCACTCTAGATTTTTTGCTTCTTGGAAATGGTGAATCAGAGAATAGGAAATGATAGCCACGATACCATCAAACCTTATTTGCCCAAGGATTTATTTGTTCTAATGATCTACATAGGGGCAGGCAGTAAAATAACAAGGCTACTCTCAAACCATAATAGATATCACATACAACATATCTGTGCAACAAAGCTTTTGTGCAGAAACCTGAGTAACTTAAGCCTTCAACTTTGCAATACAGGCAGTCCTTAAGAAAGGCCCTTGTATATTCTTAGAAGATAAATTTATTCCTTGAACTATTTTCTTTGATATGTTTGTTTGTTTTATTCCTTAAGCATTAAATCTCTTCAGATAGCTTCTGAAAATGTGATTAAAGTGAATCCTCACTTTTGCATGAGTGGGAGGCACCTTAGTAGCAATGTAGGCATTGCATTTCCATCAAACCCCCTCTTGGACTTCCTCCCATGATATTTATCCCTTGCCTGGCTTAATCTGTAGTAAACCTTAACAATGAGCATGTAACCTTTGTTGAATCCTTTCAGATCTTTCTAGCAAATGATCAAGATTGTTCTTGGCATATTTAACCTTATCCCCACCACACACACATGCTTTATGAGTCCTACTCCTTTGTTTATGATATTTATTTCAAATAATAATTCTTCTTATGACATCATACTGCCAATAGAAACATTACATGCCATCATTGTTTCTATTTCTCATCTGTATCTTTAATTGATCTCAATAATGTGGTTTTCCATAGTGCCTGTGGTACTTATATACTTAAATATGTACACACATACATAAATATCTTCAACAAACACACAAATTTCCTATGTTCCAGTAACTTACTTCTTAGGACCTACCCAAGGGAAACACATTTATTCAAGAAAATATATGCATTATTGTATACTGTTAAGAACATTAAATCCTTAGAAAAAATAGAAATACTTCTTGTAGTTGAATTATTACAATACATTTTACTACTTTAAAAGAAGAAAAATCCACCCAAAACTCATTGCTGATAAAAGATTTTGGTACCTGTAAGAAGGAGTATGATTCCTACAACAGTTGGCACTGTGAAGGTCTGTTAACTCACTCAGATTGCTCTGAGAAAAAAATTTATGTAAAACCAAGAAGAAGAAAGAGGAGGAGGAGGAGGAGGAGGAGGAGAAGGAGGAGGAGGAGGGGGAGGGAGAGGGGGAGCAGAAGGAGGAGAAGAAGAAAGAGGAGGAGGAGGAGGAGGAGGAGGAGGAGGAGGAGGAGGAGGAGGAGGAGGAGGACAAGAAGACATTTGATAAGCATCATTTATATGATCATATGTAGATATCTATTGAGCCCTTGTGATTCTCTTAATTACTACAAATGAGGGAAAACATGTAAAATGAAGCTTATGAAAATGAACCCAGCCGGGCGCTGGTGGCTCACGCCTGTAATCCTAACTACTCAGGAGGCTGAGATCTGAGGATCATGGTTCAAAGCCAGCCCAGGCAGGAAAAACCGTGAGACTCCTATCTCCAATAAACCACCAGAAAACCGGAAGTGGCACTGTAGCTCAAGTGGTAGAGCGCTCGCCTTGAGCTGAAGAGCTGAGGGACAGCGCCCAGGCCTAGAGTTCAAGCCCCACGACCGACAAAAAAAAAAAAAAAATGAACCCAAAGAAATGGAAGAGGTTTGCTAATTATACTGTTTGTGGTTCTTAGTTTTCCTCTTGACTTTTTTCTTTGGTTTGTTCCCATTTGTCACTGTTTTTTATTTCTGTACCCTTTGTCTTGTATAGAAGTTGATCTGATTTGGGGAGAGGAAGGGGAAGTACTGAGACGGTAAGATAAAGGGTGAACCAATTCAGGAGTGAAACCCACTAGACACCATGTTGGAAATTATACAACTTTGGGGGAAGGGAAGTAGGGAGGGGAAAAAAAACTAGGAAAGAATGGTGGAAGGGATGACACCGTTCAAAAGAAAATGTACTCAGTACCTGATTCATGTAAGTGTAATCCCTGTGTATATTAAATTTAGAATAATTTTTGGGGGATCCGTCATGGGGTTTGAACTCTGGGCTTGAGCGCTATCCCTGCGCTCTTCAGCTCAAGGCCACTGCACTACAGCTTGAGTCACAGCACCACTTCCGATTTTCTGGTGGTTAATTGGAGATAAGAGTCTCAAGGACTTTTCTGCCTGGGCTGGTTTTGAACTGTGATCCTCAGATCTCAGCCTCCTGAGTAGCTAGGATTACAGTCGTGAGGCACCTTTGCCCGGCTCAACTTTAGAATAAAATTTAAAAATAAAAAGAAACAGAAGAAAAGTTCTACTAAATTACAAAAACTAGTAAATTGCTATAGTTGAATATTAATGCAGATTCAGAATTTCTTGAATAGAGGAAGAGTCCTCTTGAGGGAAGGCTATACTCTACCTAGAGAATTTATACCTTTTCCATTAGTATTGGTCAAATGGAACTATCAGTTTACTGGAGTGGCTGTACTTTAAGGGCAATGAAATAATGAGCATGTCTAATTACTATATAAGAGCCCTAATGGACATTAAGTCTGGGAGAGTGAAAGGCTACTGTGTCCAGTTCATCCAAGAATGCCATGTGATCATTGGAATTTGGCTTCTGTTTCACCATGTACTGAAGACAGGTGTGGAACACATAATTTAGTAGATACAACTGGTAACACTTTTACATACAAATTTTATATGTTATATATTATATGCTATGCATATAATATATATACTTTCCAGCTGAAGGCCAAATGGTATCTTAACTTTAAGTTTAAATCTATCAATATTCCTAAGAGGATGAGTAGCTCTTTATCCCTGTTACTACTCCAATTATACATGCATATATATACATATATACATATATATGGAGTTAATTTACATTCTAAAGACTACCAGTGCAATGAACTTCATGATATTTGAACTTTATAATAAATTGTTTATGAAACCTTCTTCTGTGAAGTCCCTTAAGAACATTCTTTAAGTCTGGAATGAATCAAGTAAGCAGATTGGATGATTTTAAGACAATATACTCTAATAGGCCATTATGAATCAGGCACATTTCTGATGTTTTATTTATAATATTTTCTATATAAAGTCAAAATCATCTGGTAAGATCACATTGATGAGTATGACCTTCCAAGGTAGATGGGAATGAACCAGATGGTAAAAACTCTCCTCTCTCTGACAAGAAGTTACTCACTGTACTCTAAGGAGAAAAGAAATTAATTGTATTAGTCATTTCCTCTGGCATAAATATTTGCATGGCCACTTTGTGATTTTCAATGATAAACAACTTGGTAAATATTTCACTTGTTGATTCTTTCATTAACTTTTTTAAACAAATTCCTTAGTATATTAAAATATAGTAAAAAAGATTACATGTTTTATTTTAAATAAAAGGCCAAATAGCAACTCAATAACTGAACCAACTTTCCAATTAAGAGACAGAAAAAAATGATATTAGTATTGTTTTTTAAATTTAAAACTATGTCCATCCAGGCTGGTCATCATTCTTTTTCCTTGTATACTGGGCAAGCCTACTGATATTTCTCTTCCTGCAGCTATAAACACATTTCCAAATTCAAGGCTAAGCATGATTCATGTGGACTGCCCCCCCCCCAGTTTTATAAACATTGAAGGTTGTACATGTGGTCTCACTTAGTTATTAAATGAAGGCCTGTGTTTCACTGTATTCTTGTCACTATTAGATTTCTCCAGTTTGACATAATCCATCACCTTGGACCAGCAGCAAATTTTTTTAAAAATTTCAAATGGAATATATATATATATATATATATATATATATATATATATATATATAGAAAGAGCTTTGTACTAGGAAGAGATGCAGCATAGATGGAACAAGCACACAGGAAATCCAATCCTAAGATAATCTTGTGCAGTCAATATTGTTGTAAAAGAAAATGAATTTTACTAGTGTATGACTACCAACTCTAAAAGTGTCTGTGTCCTTTTTATTTCATAAAACCTCATGAGCATATGAAACCTTATTTCTAAACTTGAGGCATTCTACCTAAATATGATGGCAATCTAGAACTTGCTTGGCAATATTACATATTGCTATTGGTATTCATTCTCTGTCTTGTATTCTGACAAAACACAGCTCGGCTACTATGAACTTACTTCTTATGACTGATGCATTTCCCTAGGTAATCAATATGTCATTTGAATTTCAGGGCCTAGGTCTGACATGTAAACCTCCCAGGAGACATCAACCGAATAGTTTTATCAAAGTATTTTTGGACCCCTGAAGTCCTGACACTAGAGTCTAAAGGAATATTTGTTTCTAGTAGTACTGAGCGAATGTGGGACCCTATAAAATGTGCAAAGAATATCACAGCTGATATAATTATTTCTGTGCTTTTTATGCCAACAAAAATGAAGCTTTGGGGAAATTTCATATTAGAAAGTTAAAAGAATTTCCAAAGGTAAATTCTGTTTGGGAAAGAAATGGTATTTTATCTTGCATGGTGTTACTCAAGGATGACTAGAATCACTTGTGAAGTAAGATAAAAATGTGGAAGCATATTACTATCTATAAACAGTTTCTAGTCTGGATAGCCCAAGGAACTCATTTGACTGATTTGTGTCTGACTTAATGTTATGTAAAAATAAAGACTTGGCTCATGCCTGCACGTACCCATTCCCTGTTAGAACCATCAATCATGTCTTTGCTCCCAGGCTGGCTGGGGTTCAGAAGTTGCTGAATTTATATTGTTGATTTCAACAAGATACCAAAAAGACTGGACACAGATAACACTGACATGGTTGTTATATAGGGCAGCAAATACTAAACATTTTTGGAAAGATTCTACATATGGTATCATTCACTTATTAAATGTTTTATCTTTTCCTGTCACAATGATAAATTTTCTCTAGTCCTACATAATACACTATCTCCTATATTAGACAAATGAAGAACTCTGTTCATTATTTCCCCACAAGGTCACTAGCCAGCTGTATCCTATTGCCTGGGAATGAGAGAACCAACTTCACTGAAAAAAAAATCATACTGGTCCTCACTTTATGCTATATGATATTCTCAATAAAGTATTTTGTTTGAAAACACTGACACAAGCAGCTTTAAACATGTGAATTAGCATTTCTACTTCTTTCTTCATTCAGTCATATGTCTAATACACTGACTATGCTCCCAGTTAGAGACTCAATTTGTATGGCCTGAAATCTCATTGAAGAGGTTCAATAGTCATTTGTCCAAACTTAGTTACTAAGTTCAATGTATTTCATCTTGATTAAACTCAGGGCTTGGACATTGTCCCTTAGCCTTTTCTACTCAAGGCTGGCACTTTACTGCTTGAGCTATATTTCTCTTCCTGCTTTTAGGTGGTTAATTGGAAATGAGAGTCTCTTAGATTTGTCTATCTGGGCTGGCTTTGAGCCATGATCCTTGGATCTCAACTTTCTGACAATTACAGGTGTATGGAGATGGCGTTTCCTCCCCCCCCAAATCTCCTAATAAATATCTTTGTTTTCTATTTTGTGTGACACACTTTGAATCATTAAGAATATGACAGTAAGGAATACTAGTATATATTGGCAACCTATGAACAAGTACTGTATCTCTGAATGGTGGTCAAAAACTTTGTGGCACTGTTCTGTCTGTGCCTAACACTGGGATTCAATCAAATCCCCCAAACTGACCCAGGTGACAATGACAATGGCAGGTGTAACTGATGAACAGGAAAGCACTCTTTCCTGCTGATTGCTCCAGAAGGAATATTATTAATCCTTTGATCATTGTGGAAGCAAAAAAGAAGTAAGTCTTAGCTCAACAACATTGCTTCCTGCTTCCTTTCCACTTCCCTAGGTTTCCTGGGATGAAAGAATACTATCCTTTACATGTTTATTGATACCCAGTTGGGTTATCAAGGAAATAATAGGTTGATAAAGGAGCAAATAGAGAGGAATGTAGAGAGAGGAAGTAAATCAGAATTTCACTCAACTCTAGAATAACATTTCATACCTTAAAATAGTGGATGGGATACTTCAAATGATCAAAAAACATCATACCAGTCATGGTTACCTGGTATGTTGTGCCTTGATGATTTCAAGAACATTGCAAACAACTGTTTGGCACGCATTGGCCTCTAGTTTTTCTGGATACTAGTTCATTCCAAAGAAAATTCATTCCTTGTTATTTGGAGAGTGTTTTATTTTCAAGGTTAGCTTTAATAATTGTACAGGGTGACCAGATGAAAGGTCGATATTTGTTATCATTGGTTATTTGTGAGACAACCCCCTTCATTCCTAGCATCACACCAGAAAATATCTCATAACAGCAAGCAAGTCACAGGAAAATTCACATTTTTCCCAAAGAATTTCATTTTGTATTATATAAGGAACAAAAATGAAAAATATATAACATTAAATTGGTTTAGATGTAATGAAATAAAAATTGGGCTTCAGGCCAACCGAATAATGAAAATTACAGATTTTTTTCTTTAATTAATACTTTTTTTATTGTGAAAATACCATACAGAGAGGTTACAATTACATGACCGAGGTAATGAGTACATTTCTTATCAAGCATTGTTGCCTCCTGCTTTGTTTCTCCTTCCCATCCCTGCCCTCCCTTATCCTCTAAGAAACTTAACTTCCACCTACTTGAATATAACTAAAGAAAAAATCATAAGATGACATGTTGAATCAATAGAAGAGGCAAATGCAGTGTCTTTGGAAAAGAAAAATGTATACACACTGAATCATAAGGCTTGTGATAATTATGTTCGATTATCTATTTCGCCACAAATGTTTAATGTTAAAAATAAAATGGACAAAGAAAGCATTTCAACCTTTGGCCCACGTGTCAGCACACCATGTTGCCTTGTGACCCAATACTATAAACAATGCACTTCCTAGTATGTGTTCTGTTCTAAAAAAAGGTATCTAGTGAATGCCATTCTCTGGGCAAATACATTTGGATGATATAGAATGAAAACAATTAAACCGATGTTTTTAGAGACACCATTTCTGTTTAACAAAGGACAAGCCTAGAGATTCACCGATGAAGAATATGGAGTATAACAATTCCCAAACAGAATGAGTCCCAGGGCCACTGCTGCTTTTTCCAAAGCAGAGTGTTTTGTGTTAACACTTAATTTTCCCAACTTCAGGATCTGTTTGTGTTTTTTTTAATTTAAATTTATTGTCAAGATGATGTGCAGAGAGGTTACAGTTGCATACATAAGTAATGAGTACATTTCTTGTCAAACGTTGTTACCCACTCCCTCATTTTTCTTCTACCTCCTTTTTCCCTCAACTCTCCCCAAATTGTGAAACTCATTTCCAACAGTGTCTTGTGAGTATGGCTGTTGCATTGGTTCACCCTTTGACCTTGTCTCACCATTTTGTTGTTCTCATTCCGTGTCTGTTTGTGTTTGTGTTTTCACAAACAAGCTTTGTGCTTGTGTTATTTTTAAATGTATATTGTCAAAAGAATAATTATTAGAAATGCACATTTATTATGATGCTTAAAAATAAATCAACTGGGTTTAGGGAGTTAGCTCAGTGGGAGACACTTGCCTAGCAACTGCAAGGCCTTGAGTTCATTCCACAGCTCTTAAGAAAATAAAAGACGTGGTTAGATGACCACAGTATATCTGCATCTGAAAAAAAAAATAAAGCAAAACTTGGCATGTAATAACACTTTTTAAAAGGGGTGACAAGTTTAATTTTCTTTTTATTCTTTTATTTTTCATTCTTCAACACATTTAGCTTAGGAAAATTATAGATATTACATTAAAATAAACATAACATATGAGCTATGTAGTTTATCATAATCTGTAATTCAGGTAATAGATCTGTTTTTCTTAACAAAATAGTAAATTGTACCATACACTTGTTGTTGTTGGAAAAATATAATGCCAAAGAACATGTCATTGACTATGTAAGACTATCAGCTTCAAAAGTCTACATTATCAGAGATAAAAAAAAATAGAAGCATAAAATTTAGAGTTCTATACAAAAATTGATGTGCTTTGCTCATCATTACATTTGAAAACTCCATTTTGTTTACATTAACTGAAAGCAATCAACAATCTCTGTGATATTCTGCCACAAACCTCTAAATATCTTCCAACAAAATTGAATATGACATCAATGTTTGTAATGTTAATCCTAGCAAACAAGGTTCCTACTTAAGGAAATGATAACACACCTAGGAAGGTTTTGTTTCAAAATGAGCGAATATAATGTAAAATGTTGCTTTTGCAGTTTCGTAACTTTTTCTCAGCTGAAGAAGAGAGTGATTTCATGAGTAGTCATGAAATTGTTTGCCAGGTTTTTTTAAACTGTCTTAGATACTAACAAATAGCCAAGTTTTGCTTTTTATGAATGGATTCTAGGTATGGACAATGTCAGACAGGGATTTGGGGCCCTAAAGCAAACCTATAAAAGTCCAAAATTATGAGCAGCTGGCTCTACCAAAGTCCTGTGATGTGTAGCGATCTGGTTCAAGAGTTTCCTTGTCATGCAATCAAAGGACGGAAACATTAAGACTACAGACATAGAGTGGTGACACACTGTAATTTCATACAGATCATAAGACGGTTTGGTGACATAAGAATTACTAGACCATGAGTCCTGGGGTCCATGAAATGGATTAAAGCTTTATTGCTCTTTGGAGTTCTGACAATGACAAATGCTCCCTCTGATGTTGGGATTATCTTGTCTAAACGTTTGTTTCCTTAGTTTCAGGTTTCACTTTTTCCTTAACCATCTTCTAAGATCACAAATAACTTCCGCTTTTTCTTTGTTATTGGAAGGCATTTAGAACACTCTGTCTTATCCCTTGCCTCTGACACCAAATCCCACACATAAGTCATTTTAAAATTTCCAATTTCCTGATAACATTTGGGTGATAGACTGAACGTTAGGGTCAAATGACCTAACTCCCAAATGATTACTTTTGAAAAAAATAGAAGAAAGGAAAAGAATGAAAGAGAATCATAAGAAAATCTTACAAGAACAATTCAGATAAAAGATAGAATAACTCTTATTAGCAAGTTCATATAATTCCTGGTATTAATTAAGCAGACATGTGACAGAAAACTTAATAGCAAGTCAAATTCATATCATATTTGCCTTTCAGAAAGGATGCTCATATATACACATGACTTCTTTCTTAAGTGAAGTTTTTAAGTTAAAAATGAAGCATTTTTATAACTCTTTTAATTTTTCTTTATTATTATTTTCTTCCTCAAAACTCTTTTGTTTTATTCTCTTTTTTTGAAAATAGTGTACAGAGGGTTTACAATTACATGGGCAAGGTAATGAGTACATTTCTTATCAAGCATTGTTGCCTTCTCCTTTGTTTCCCCTTCCCATTCCTTCCCACCTTCCCCCCTCATCCCCTTGCCCCCCTATAAAGTTAATTTTTCTTTATTAAAATGACAAAGATAACTTAGAGAAAACATTGGTTCTTGCTTTTGACTTTGATTATGATATCACTACCCTGTCTTTGACTTTGTTGTGAACTACGGAAATACAACTATGTCTGATGAAGTTAGTAAATGAAATCTCTCATATGAAGAGAATGATACGGTGTACTAATTCTGCCAAATTTGATAGCATTAGCATTCAGTGTTTTGCTAGTACTTTATAAAAAGTATGTGAAAGTGTTGTAGATGGAAACACATTATAATTACATACTACTAAAAATTTCTAGTTAAACAAATGCAAATTTTGCTCTTAAATCATTACAGCTTAGCCTAGCAGAGCTTTAGACTGAATTTGGATACATTATAATTGTTTTTACTTTTATTTTAAAAAATGATTTCGCATTTATATGTTTGGCTTTAAACTAGCTTGCTCATTACATTTTTTGTTCTACACAAAATAAAAACATCCCAATATGGATATTAAAGAGAAGTCCAAACAACTGAAAAAGCACAGGGTCAGAAACTCTGCCTTGGAGAAGATAGAGAATTCAACAAGAATGATTCCTTTCCTTTCATAGATGTCATGTGTACTTTTATATTTGAGATATGTCATTGGAATTTTTGTTACTGTTGTTGTTTGGGGGCAAGGCCTTACTAGGTAGCCTAGCCCAGCCTGCAACTTACTATGGCAGACTGGTGCCAATTCTAAATCATGTACTTCTGTAGTCCATCACTTAAACTGTGTCCCCTAACTTACTTTAACTTGGCGACAAGAATCTCATGGACTTCTCTGTCTGGATTGGTCTTAACCAGCATCATCCAGATCTCAGCCTTTTCTTGCATAGATAGGAATGAAAGGAATATAGGCATGAATCTCTGAGCAAAGAAAATGAGATTCTTTTTTGTTTTTTAAAGTTTATTTTGGCAGCATGAGAATTTGAATTCAAGAGTTTGTGCTTGCTAGGCAAAGTGCTACCATTTAACTCTGCCCACTATCTCCACACTGGTTATTTTTGATTTGTCACCCTTATCTTTGCACCCAAACCTGCCTTGAACCATACTTCTTGGAAGAACTAATAGAATTTCAGTATAGAATTAACAATGACTCAAGTAGTAAATTTAAAGTACCATAATATGGAGGTTGAAGAGATTCATTGAAGAATAATTATCAGTGAAATCTGAACCATATCACATATTTCCAAATAGATTAGAAAAGTACCATATATTTTAGGGAATTCAAACTAGCTCACATCAAGAATGAATGGAAAATAACATTTCAGTCTATCATAATACTAAAAACATGCAATATATGATATTGTAGGATCTACCTATTACTTGGGACATACTTATTTAATTATTTTTATTTGAAGGAAGAAAGACAAGAGAGCGTAAAGTACCAGTGGCTCATGACTAATTGTAGCCACTCAGGAGGCTCAGGTCTGAGAATGTCGGTTTGAAGCCAGCCCTGACAGGAGAATTTGTGAGACTCTTATCTCCAATTAATCACAAAAAAACAATTGAGGTGTCCTCTGGTAGAGCACTTAGCCTGAGCAAAATGGAGTGCTCGGGGATAATGCCTAGACTCAAAGCTCATGGCCTTGGAATTGCAAAAAAGAAGTAAGGAAAGAAAGAAAGGAAGGAAGAAAGGAAGGAAAGGGAGAAAGAGAAATAAAAGGAAAGAGGAACGAAGGAAGGAAAGAAAGAAAAAGAAAGAAAGAAAAAGAAAGAAAGGAAGGAAAGAAGGAAGAGAAAATATGTTGTCCTCCATGTGTTTTTTTAAGGAATGAAAACAGTGGAATCCCCAGAAAAAAAACTATGTACAGCCAAGTACATGATACAAAACATGCTGTTAAACTGTACCATTAAATGATGCAAAGATCCCCCGAAGGCAAATGCAGAGCCTGAGACAGATGGCCTCAATCAGGAAAGTTCATACAAAAACATGCTCCATATGGTTTAAGATTCAAAAGATGTGTGGCGCAAGTGGCCCAAATACAAGAGGAACACACAACTAGAAGGAGAGAAAACAATATGAGATCAGCATCATGATGATGATAGTGTTGATACTAAATGGCTAATGAGAGTGTAACAACTAACAATGCAAAAACTTTCAAGACTTTTATTTTGAAGTAGTGCTTTAGACATGCTATCATATATACAAAAGTAATGTGAATAATATATTTATCATGTCATCATTAAGTACTATGTCTGCATCTTTAGTAAGAGTAGAAAAATTATTAAAAATACGTTATACAGGGGCTGGGAAGGTGGCTCAGTGGTAGAGCGCTTGCCTTGCATGCCTGAGGCCCTGGGTTCAATTCCTCAGCACCACATAAGCAAAATGAAAAAAGCCAGAAGTGGCGCTGTGGCTCAAGTGGTAGAGCGTTAGCCTTGAGCTGAAGAGCTGAGGGACAGCGCCCAGGCCCAGAGTTCAGGCCCCACGACTGGACCCAAAAACAAAACAAAACAAAAATACGTTATACAACTCATAGAAGCAATTGCATCCAGCCCTTTAGGAAATTTTCTGTGTCTCACATATGTCAAAATATCAAGTCAATGTGCTCCAGCTTTGTTGTAAGATCAATTTCAGAGATCTACTTCTAGTATTTTAATCTGATGCTTCCTGTAATAAGCAGTTAACTATTAAGAAAGCAATGAAAGTGCTTTGTGCCTACAATTTAATAAAGAGATTTTCACAATGGGTATACAAATGCAATTGCAAACTACATAAAGCTTAAATTCCACATAAGAAATATATTTTCTTCTTTAGCAACCTCATTCAAGCGAATGGGTGGCCAGCACTTGCCCATGCCCTTACTGCATAGGATCAAATAGTTCTTTTAACTAGAACATAAATCTGCTGACTGAACCAGATCTCAGAGATTCACACATACTTTTTCTATAAATGTTCAATCATTTCAAACTAAATCTAACAGTCTATGTGTCTTATACATGAACATAGGGAGCTGTGTTCATGGAGCAGTTATTCATTACATTGCTTTTTTGAAATACTTGTAGGCCTCTCAATGTATGTAGCCTACTGTATACCAGTAAAATATGACTTTGAACTTAAAATGAGGAACTAAAAACTAAATTAGAATTATTTGAGACTAAACTTAATCGCTTCCATAGTAAATTTGACAAATCTGCTCCCATAGTTGTTGGAAAGCGTGGTACATTCTCAGAAAAATTTTAAATTATCTATATGAACCCAAGAAATTAGCTGTAAAAATGTAATAATTTCACTTTTAGATAACAACAGTTAATATGGGAAAATAGAATTCAACAGTATCATTCATGATTTGAGTAAAAATTTAACTTCTTAGCTATTGTAAACATTTATACAATCTTTATTTTAAAAATAAAATATTGGTGAAAAATAAGGAAGATCGATAATTGGAGATATATGTCATCATATCATACTCATAAATTGTAAAACTCTACCTTGTAAAGATTTCAGTTCTAACAAAATTGTAAGGTCAGTAAAAAGTGTATCAAAATCTACCCAAGAAATACTTTTTGCCCAACTTGTCTCTATAGGTATTCATGATCTATGAGTACAAAGAGATGGTCTTCCCTGACTTTGTAAAGTCTTAAACATATGGCAATGGGATTTTGTAAAAGTATTTGATGAGCTTATATTGCTGTTAACAGCAAAGATCGAAAAGAAATTTTGGAGGAAAAAAAATTTCTGTAGGTCACAAATTGTTCACGTTTCTCTGTACTATCTTTTCGCTGATTTTTTTTTTCATGAATAAGTTTTTATGTCTACTTCGTTCCTTTTCAGCCAGTGCTAGGTTTGTTTACCTGCTACGGTAAATGTTACATAGGTTATCTCTTTCTCTCAAACCCACCTTATATCCCAGAGTGTCTTCACATGAAACCCTACACTATGTTGTGAAGAAGGTTAAACCACAATTGAAAAACTGGCATGACTCTCCCAGCTAACAGCCGGGTTAAACCCTCAGATGACAGCAAACACCTATAACCAAATATGGGTATGAATGAACCATTAGATGGTTCCAACTCTAGGCTTGGAATCTTCCAACTACACTCCAGGCAACATGGAGTCTCGGAGATAAGCCATGCCATGCGTGAATTTCTGACCACAGAAACATGCACAATCAGTGCTTTCTATTATTTGAAGTCACAAAATGATCATGTAAAAACATACTCAACAGATTATTCACTTAAACAGATAAACAAAAGTCTTTCATGTATAATCTACATGCATAGAAAAATGTTTCTCAGTCTATTTTAGTATTTTTTGCCATGTTGCATTAGTAATGCCTGATTAAAAGTAAACTATATATTTGGTTTTACCTTTCACAGCAAGAAAATACACAGTAGGATATTTCCTACACATGATAGAATTACTTTAATTTTTAATGTTTTTATTGTAGAAATACTATACAGAGGAGTTACAGTTACATAAATAGGGTAATTTTGTATTATTTGATAAATTGTGAATTTACTCTGTGTGCCAGGGCCTAAACCAATATGTACATTTAACTACATTTGCCTTAATAAAATGGTAAAGTTTGCCAGTGGTGACTCACACCTGTACTCCTAGCTACTGAGAACACTAGGATCCAAGAATCATGACTCCAATGCAGTCACAAGATTTTTATTGTGAAAATACTGTACAGAGGGGTTACAATCACATGAGAAATGTAATGAGTACATTTCTTATCAAGCATTGTTGCCTCCTCCTTTGTTTTATCTCCTCCCATCCCTTCCCTCCCATCTCCACAACTACATTCCCCCCACCCCACCCCCACCCGCCGCCAAAAAATTGTAAAGTTCGTTTTTCGACATAGCATCTTGTACATCTCATTTTTTGTTGCAATAGGTCCACCTGTATCCCTAATATTTAAACAATTTGTCTTTTCCCTTCCACTCCCCAAATTATACCAACAACCCCCACGGGATTTTTTTTAATTAACTATTAAAAAGCTGGCAGTGGAGCTGTAGCTCAGGTAGTAGAACTCTAGGCATGAAAGAAAAAAAAAAAGCTCAGGTTCAGGGCCTAGCCCCAAGTCACCCAAGCTGTGAGTTCAAACACCAGGAACAGCATGCAAATAATAACAATAACAATAATAATAAATAATTTGAAAATGCAGTTTGAGGTAAATATGAGCTAAGTAACACACAGCCAAAGATTCATGCCACATTAGTTGACGAAGATAAATTATTCTTTTTTTTGTCTGACAATACATTTAATAATTTAACAAGAACTAATTGCATGCCCAATAATTAACCTAGTATATGACAGATATTGTTAAGGTAATTTAGAAAGTTTTGGTGTTGATTTAAACTTCAGTTTTATATGCTAGACAACATGTAAAAGTCGATAGCAATATTCTTATATCATAGGTTGTTTAAATTAATATGCTTAGATAAAAAATTATGTGACATTCTAGAGTGTTCTGTATTTACTTTGATACATTTATTCTGCAGGCTTTTACTAACTTTTTGTATGTTAAAACTGAAGTTTATTGTCCTAAAATATCTCTCCTTTTACTTTAGTATTTTAGTTACCATAGAGTATTTATAATAAATTCAGAAACATAAAACATTTTGCATGTTAAGGGATTTGAGCATCTTCCGAATGAGAAAGTCCAAATGAATTTTGTCTAGACTTTTTCAATTTTTGTGTTGCTGGGCTGCTGATATGAAATATGTATTTATTACATGAAGCATACCTATAGCAGTTAAGTTCAGATAGTGTTATCTATAACAAATTGTATTGGCTTTTTCCCAAGGCTTTTGGTTTGCCATGTATGAAAATAAATGAGAACCATATGAAAGTCAATAAGTTCTTGATAGTACATGACAGACATTCTGTGTTTTCTCATCCTTTAGCAAGTATTCCAAGGTCTTGGCTTCCGTCATTGAGGGTGATGCACTTCAAATATGTGATGGTCTTTCCTTGTCTTTAGATAAGAATCCCAAGTTTAGCAGACTTCCATAAATCAATGGTGTAGAAATCTGTCAGAAAATATCACAAGACCTACTTTTTTTCTGTGGAATTTGGAGTCTCCAAATTAGATTATTTGTTAAATGCTGAAGGGATCATGTTTGTTACAATGGTTTACCATATGTCAAACAAAGCTCAAGCTATTGAAATGGAGTTTATAGAAATGAAACAAAAGATCCCTGAATGTTTTTCTTATGGCAGTAAAGAAATGAAAGGTACCTGCCTGAATACATGGCATGAATAAGCAAAAATATATTGTAGAAATGTGTTTTACTAGCAGAGTACTAATATTATGCACATTGAAATGTAGCAAATGAGAGATTATTGGAGCCCTGAACTCCAGAAAATATTTCATAATTGTCCTTTGGATTTTATCCTTCACTGTAATATAACTGAAGAATAATTCTGGGAGAAGAATGATTCTGATAAAAAAAGTTTGGAGTTGACTTTGACTTCAGTTTTTACTTGCTAGCTGACCTATGAAAGTAGATAGCAATATGCTTATATCATTGGGTTGTTTAAAAATTAAAATAAATAATATATTAAGGACTTTGCACAATATTCAAATGGCAGTGGAAAATCTTTCAAATACTTAAATATAAAGTTTATAGATGTGTCTGTACATAAATATAATAGATATCATCCAGCAGTTCATTTAATTCTTAATTGTGGTTATTGTAGTATCATTTGTTTCTAATATAAGACAAATTGTCTTTCCTCAAAGGAGAAAGTTTCTATACCACATATCAAGAAAGAATGATCAATTTTGCCTCTTATCCATCAATGTTTTCACAAAGAATTTAAGAGTGAGGACTGATGTAACCTTCACAAATTTTATTTTATTGTATACTTAATGCTACAAGTTATTTCCCCAAATTGTATCTAGAGTCTCTGGGTCAATAGAATGTGAATCCCATATGCCCCATAAGAAGGGTTGTTTTTAGTAGATATGTTGATATTATTTGTACTTACTAAGAAAGTAGAAAGGATCAGAAAAGCTTTGGCATTTACCTTGTTAAATTTTATAGTTAAGCTCTGGTTCAAGGATCTACTTAAACGACTTAACTGCACTGAGAAAAATGGGAGCAAGGAGACCAGTGAAATGAGTCCACAAAATTCTATGAAAATGAACCAGTTCTAGCAGTGGTCGATAGAGTCAATGATCCAAGAAATATAACTAGAACATTAAGTGCTTTTATTAACCTGAAGGAAATTTACACTTTTCCCTACAGAAAAAGAATTGAGAATGGCAACTTTATTAGGTTATCAAACATTGTCTCAATATATTAATTTAACACAAAAGTCTTTGTATACTTATTACATCTCAGACTCATAGCAATGGACAGCATTGGTAATGTGGTTTCCAAGACAGGATTGCTATTTGAGGCACCTGCCGTTAGGAAGGAGGATGCCACATACAGAACAGAAATTTCAATGTAAGATATAAAGTGTTATGTCAGTATTAAGTACTAGGTTCTGTTGCTGTACAAGAAAAGGTCACTTGACCCAGTGTCAAAGATAGTAAGTCTGAAGAATGAATAAATACTGGCTAAGGGATTCTAGACAGAAGAACAGAAAGGTCAATGGCTCAGATTCAATAAAAGATTGTAGCATATTCCAAGAGCAGTGTGTGGTTTGGTGCAATGCACAGAGAGAGTAGATACAGTGTGCAAATGCAAAAGCAACAAAAAAAACCAAAATTTTATTCGACAAGTCTCACGTGCCAAACTAGAGTGTTCTGTACACTACAAGAGAAAAGTTCACAATTGTAGGCTAAATTCAGCTCATGGATATGTTTTCTTCTTTATTTAGATGCTTTGCCATACTTAAAATGTGAGAACAATTTTCACAAGAGAAAAAAAATCCCTTGAAATATTTGAATTCACATTAAATTGGTGTGCTTTGTACCTCAGTCGGTTTTAGAGGAAGGGAAGGTGTTTTAATGGCTCACCACAGTCTTCATTTGCTGCATGTGTTTGTGTAACCTGCCAGGCCCTTGAGGTATTTGAGTTTGTGGGTCTCCTGAGGAGAAACTACAAAATTAAATTCACTTCCCTGCATTAGTTGGGCTGTACACGGAAGAATGTGTTGGAGATATCAGGACTGGAGTGTGAGACAGCCTAATTTAGGAGATTCCTACAGAAATCCAGACAAGTTAATGAGGGCTCAGCAGAGATTGGGGGAAGGGCAATAAATCAAAGGGACGGAAGTGAGTATAATTCATATGTAAGGCACTTAATGGTAGATAAAGTGGAGAATCAAATATAGCATCCCAGTTGCCAGGCCAGTTGACTTCAAAGTGGTCTTCCTTTAGGATTTTCAAGAAGAAGACACAAAAAGTAGACTTGCAAGCATCTTTCTATTAGACATGTCTATGAAGCACTAGGACAGGGAGTCCGAGAAAGCAGAGAGAACTTTCAGATTAAAATTCAGATCTGAAAGACAGTCTTGGTGGCTCATGCCTATAATACCTGCTACTCAGGTGGTAGGAGAATCATAGGAGGGAGTCTAGCCTAGAAAAAGTTAGTGGAATCCTATCTACCAAACAAAAAAGACTTAGGGCATAGCTCAAATGCTACAGCACTCATGCTGAAGCATGCGTTTTAGCGAGGTTTAATGACTGCTCCACTAAACAAAGCACAATCTGACTTCTATTGGTGTGATTTGATTTTCTCAAAAAAAAGTGTTCAGGGTTTATTCTCATATTGGTGGTATTGAAAGGAGAGGCATTTGAGCCAGTGGTGAAGATCTGAAGGCTCTGCCTTATAAAAGGGCTGGAAAGAGATAGCTGAGACCCTTTTTATTCTCCCCTCTTTCCTGCCTTCATGTGTACATAAAGTATTCACTCCCTCTTGAAGTGAAGGACTTCCCCAGACTCTAAGTACTGATGTCTTGACCTTGAACTTCCTATTTGCCAGGACTGTGAATGACTATTGTTTATATTGTTTTGTATGTTTGTTTTACATAGGACATACATGTGCTTACACCCTTATGAAGCAAGCTAGTGAAGGAAGAATGATTGAATAGGCAGGAGCTCAGCTCACAGTGCATTCTGGGACAAGTCTCAGTCAGGATAATCAGAACAAGATGGATGTTTGTTAAAGGCCATAATCATTTGAGAAGTGGGTCTGCTCCAGTACACCCACTGTGCTGAGTCACTGACTGGGATTAAGCATGATAAAATGTGGCCTGGTGAAAACTGTGCTGGGGATTTTGCAAGTACAGCAGTTTACAGTTGACAGCTAACTTCTTGCACTAGGCCCTCTTGAAAGGAGATCTGACCAGGGCAGTCCCATAGCTGAGACAGGCAGTTCTAGTAAAGTATTAGATTCATGTCATTAAAGAAAAAAAGTTCAAAATGATTGCCTGTAGAGAATAAGAAGTGATTGCAGTCAGCAAGACATGTGTCTTCAGCAAACCTTTTGCTACCTACCGTATCACACATTATACATGTAAGGAAAAACAGTAGAGGTCATAAAGGTCATACAGTAGTAGAGCTAGCTATACGAAATCCTTAAACTTTTATTCAACATTGTCACACTATTAGATTCCTTTTTCCATATTTACCTGTAGTTAAGTACCGAAGTGTGATTGAGTACTAGCCAATAGAATGAGGAGAGTGCTCTATCCCCTCAATAATTCACCTCCCCCATCATCTGTTTTGTTTCACTATTTTACTGCCTTCTATACTTTGGAGAAGAGTATAGACCTTAAGTCATTGCAAGCATCACTTAAGAAAAAAAAATCACCTTAGACGAGTCTGCACTAAAGGCTATATTTTTCATTCTTTCTTTTTGATAAGATTTTGGCACTTAAGTATGACAGGACCTAGCATTATTTGAAAATATGTGGTCCTAGACAAATTTGTGTGTGTGTGTGTGTATGCATGTGTATGTGTGTGTATGTGTGTATGAGATAAAGTATATAGACTGTACATCCATCAGAGATGTGAACTTTCCATAGTCCTTTTGCCTTGGGATTATTTTTTCTATACTCTCAGAATCAGATCAACTTACTATAATTTTCTAACAATATAAGTTTAGCAAATTCATGATATCAAACACAGTTTGCCTTAATTCTGACTTCTAATAAGATGACAGCATTTTCAAAAGCCTTTATGACCTCTATTTTATTCCTGAAGAAGATTCTTTATGCCTGCATTCGTAGCTCTTATCTATAATCCTACCTACTCAAGGAACCTGAGATCTGAAGATCACAATTTAATACCAGCCTTGGAAGACACATCAGATAGACTTTTATTTCTAATTAAACAGAAAATATCAGAAAATAAATGTATGACTTAATGGTAGAATGACAGCCTTGAGTGAAAAAGTCAGGTGAGACTTTCAGGCCTTCAGTTCAAGCCCTAGAATTGGCACAAATATTTTTTTTAATTCTCACATTTCAAAAGTATTCTCAAATTAGTAAATTTTATTTGTCTCTCCTCTTCTTATGTATGTTTATACGATTTCTATTCTTTTGCACTCTTATCATTATGATTGTAGGGAAATGATACAGCTTTATATTAAGACAGATTTTAACATTATATAGTTCATTGAACTTAAAACCAACTGAGTTTCCAAAGTGCAAACTATAAAAATTCTCAGAGCTATTCTCAGAGCATTTCAGGAAATACAGTCTCCACAGTATGAAAGAAAACAGAATTAGAAATTACTTACTTGAAATATTCCCTTTCATAACATGCTAATCTATTCTTTTAAATAAATGTGATTGAACATTTTGAGCCTGGAGTTCCCCATCTATTAAAAAGGGGTGATAATTTTTCACAAATTGTTGCAAGTGACTTAATAAAAAAAATATGTGGTGCTAGTAAAGTACATAGATGCAGCAGGGGGTGGCTGTGTATACATGTAATCTTAGTACTGAAGAGCTAGGGTGAGGCAGAGAGACAGAGATAGACTCTTATAGATGTAGTATCTGTTAATATGCTTCCTGAAGTAAATGCATTTCTTTTCACTGCTTTCTTTTAGTTTTAAAACATTGTCTTTTCCAAGTAACATAATTGAATACCATTTGTTTCTCACAGCAAACTGGAATCTGCTCTCCGAAATACAACCTGTTTTACAACCTCTTCCATATTGCTTCTATCTCTACAGGAAGCTTGGTCATTTATTTTGTTTGTATTGTCAGTTAGCGTTTTTAATTTCCTATAAATCATTTTCTTTAATTGGACTGCAAATGACAAGACTTCACTTTATATGAAAAATCGAGTGTGTTTTAGTATGTAATTTGTAATTGAGGTTACTTATTGTTTATTTTCACTTATTTGCTAATGCAGAATTCCTTACCTTTTTTCATAACAAATATTCTTTATTTGTTACCTGAACCCCTGACACCTGTAATCAATGCAGCATGCATCACTTCCCCATCCATGATTTGCATTCTGAGTAGTACACTATTCTGCTCAAAATTTTTCAAATGGGGCTTGTGATCCAATACAAGGCCGCAAAATCTGTTTCAACATTTGAAGTGCAATAATTATTCCATAAGAAATACAATGTAAAATAATACTTACTAAAACAGTATTTTCAAAGTGTCAACATTTGAAGTTTACAAAATAATAGGATTTGTTAACATTTCTTACCTTTAACATGTTTACTTTCAGATGGGAGAAAAACAGGGTGAGGGAGAAAGGGGAATAGCGACAGAGTAGTGAGACATTGGCTGAACTTCTGGTTCCATGTTGGCTTGATCTATCATTTTGTGGATAGACATGTGGGCCAACAGTTTGATTTTCCCCTGAGGCTTATATATTTAAAATTTCAGACTAGTAATTAACAGAGAATGGCTTAATATAGTTAGCATTTATTAACTATGAAGATCACATGTATTGATCATTTTTCTAATATGTGGAGAATGAGACTTGGACCAAAAAAATTGAATCATACAGCATGAATCATCCTCACTCATGGAAAAAATAATTTAAGTATATTATTTGCACCTTATATAAATTCCAATATTTTACTATTTAAAACAAAATGTATTTAATGTATAAAAAAGCTTCAAGGACCAGTTCTGTGTTCCAATCTGTAAAAATATTTTCATTATGTTTATTATAAAAATATAAATGCTTCCACTACAAATCACTTTACATTAGTAAGAGGCCATCTACATTGTACAACATAAACTAAATGAATGATGTTTTGAAAACTCAAGCTCATACTAAACATATATTGCCAATCATATCACATTTGTACATGGCTTAATAGGTATTTAATACAGCATAAATTGGGTGTGTTATCAGAAATAAATAATATGTATAAATCAGGTTTAAGATACAAACAGATTATATGGTACATATATTCAGAAGAAGTTGTAAAACTTTGTTTATTGAACATCAATGCAGTTTCTGTACAAAGAGATGGCCACAAGCTAGATATTCTAGTACCTCTACTCCACAGTTAGGAATCGTACACTGTTATGTTTACATATATACAGGGTAAGAATCATGTAAAGTAACTCTAAAAGAGGTCAGATAGAAAAATATTGAAAAAAAGAGCAATTATACTGTGTGTACAGCCTCCACTTTCCAACAACAACAACAAAGAACAGCCAAAATGAGTGAAATTGATTTGACAATCTTAACCTTTTCTGGTTATGAAATTTATGAGTCTGTTGAGCATACCCAGACAAGTATTTAAGAAATTAACTGCCAGTCTGGGATGGGGAAGAATGAGATCAAAAATAAAGCTGAATCTCCTTTTAACATTTCAAACAGAAAATATTTCACTACAAGATTTTCTAGTGATTTCTAGTATGAATATATGAAGTTTGTGATTAATTTCATAATCCCTTATGGCTTTAAAAAAGCTTAATTCTACTAGTATGATTTGACTCTAGGAAGTGTCCAGATTTCGGAAATATTCTTATGTCTGAACCATATCATCTTATACTAACCCTATAATAGGTTAGCAATTGTGAGTTTTGACCTGTGACTGGGAGCTATATTTTGTTACTGACCATTTTTGTGCATGAATATAAATGTTGCAGCATTATATTATCCAGAAATATGCATTTAATGGCATGCATATTTTATATCCATGACATGATCACATCAGGATGAAGATTATCTGTGTTGCTTCAGAATGTATTAACAGTTATATCTCCACCAGGTGCATTGTTTGAAATAGTAATGAACATGCCCAGAGTTGTCCTTTATATGTTGGCAAGTCTAAATCCCTGCAATAAGACAAATTTCCAATGTCTACACATTTTGAGTCATTTGCTAATTGAGTAGCTATTGCAAACATGGTATGCTCACTAAACACAATGAATTCCAAGGCTTATACACCAGATAACATACTATACACCAAAATTACAATAGTTGTGTTGATGTGGAAGACTCCAGTGGACAATGATACCTGATATTGGTGATCAAGATGTTTAATTAATTGACCTAAACTTCAGTGTTGTGGATGAGTGATTTAGCTTTCATCATTACCCATAAACAATTCAGCAATTTAAATCAAAGCTATTAGGTGACTCATGCATTGACCTATCTGCTGTTCAGTTAATGCAACAACCTATGGAGCATATCAATTCTTTCCAGTGTAACTATTTTAGGAACTCTAATGCAGTTTCCATATCACTGGAGGGATAGTATGTTATCTGGTTAAAAATCCATCATGTACAAATGAGGATATTACACTCTTTAGGAGCATATAGTTTGTAGGACATACAGAGACAAACATAAATGAAATAATTCAGACTGGGAGAGGTTGTTGCCATATGAATAGGAAAAATATGTCATGTTTTAATGACATAATAGTAAATGATTCACTAAAATCTAGAAGGAAACATCATTCTATGTGTCTTATTAATGTTTCCTTCTGCTGAACTTGAGAAAGCATTTGGCACTTGGCTGTTAACTCCAAATTAAATCAACAAGGCATAAATATAAAACAATAAAAATTCAAAAGGAAATAAATACATAACTTTTTTCAAAAATTAAAACACATCTTACATGATACACTTAAAGAAGCTAACAATTTTAAGATGTGTAGTACTCAACCAACTACAAACTTCATCTCTATCTGCTTTAAACATAGATTAAAAATAAGACTAATACAATGAAAAGGTAGTAAATATGGCCAGATAGTTTGAGGTATAAAGTCCTCTATTTTGCTCACTTTTAAAGAAACAAAATACCTGTTACAGATTTCTTTTGCGTATAAAAATATCACAAGTCTTTTAATTTGTGGTTATCCTGAACACGCTGTTATGTCCATTTTGTTTTCTTGTTTTGCTTCTATGATCCTCTCTGATCAATGGCTCGATGCTAGTTCTTCACCATTTTGAGTTGAAAAACTTTAATTTAATTCATTAACTAATACATTTTAAAAGCAATTACAAAATGAAATACACCCACCCACCCACTCATCCACTAAATAACAGGGGAAAATAAAGAGTTTTTCAATTTCACGTTAAGGCATTTGTACTCATAGTTGAGTGTCTTATTGGACTTGGAACTTCCACTCTTCTTTCCCAAATCTCATTAGCCCACTAAAGGATGCACCATCATCCATAGCCACCGCTTCCTCCAGTTCTTTACACTGGAACTGGACCATTCTTGGATTGTGTTTCTAGAGCTTTAATGCTACTGATGACCTTCTTCTGTGGCCCAACAACAGTAACACCAACCTTCTTCATGTCACTGTAAGAATGAGAACACACAATGAGAATCATGCTTTCATAGGTAGTGTGCATGCAAAATATTTTTAATTAGTAACACATGACTAGGTGCTTTGCACCTAAGTTATTGATTTTTTTATTGTCAAGGTGATGTACAGAGGGGTTACAATTATATACATAAGGTAGTGAGTACATTTCTTGTCAAACTTCTTACCCATTTCCTCATTTTCACCCACTTTCCCTCCTCTCCAACAACCCCAAGTTGTACAGTTCATTTCCAGCATGGTGTCTTGTGAGTATTGTTGTTGTTCCCTACTCTTCCCTAATTCAGATAAATGTATAAACAATACCCAGGTATTGATTTTTGGTAAAAAGTCAAATTCAGTGACAACAGGGAATAAACCACAGAGAAAAAAACACAAAACAAAAGAGAAATCACATAGTACATTAAAAACAACAACAGCAAAGGAAAACCTCTAAACCGCTTGTTTCTATTAGCTTGGCGTTCATTTCACTTTGCATCATCTTACATGGTTATATGTACATAAATATTGAACTATTATGGTCCTCTGCTAGGACTATCCTAGACATATACTAATTATTACAAATGAGGGAAACCATGTGATCTATGTTTTTTTGGGCCTGGCTTACATCAATTAATATGACTTTTCCAAGTCTTTCCACTTCTTTACAAATGGGGGCAATGTCATTCTTTCTGATGGAAGCATAGAAAGTTAGAGATAAAGTTTCTGATTTTTGAACCATTCATATGTTTTATAGGCTGGTCTCTCTATGTCTTACGGGAGAATATGATAGTGTAGTGGATTAATATCATCTTCCCCAAACTTTAAAACATAACCTCATTTGGAATTGGGTCCTTTTTTATCTAATTACTTTAAGATCCTAAATCACATGGTAGCTCCCTTATAAGAAACAGCAAAGACCACACAGTAACACGGACAAGATTTATGTAAGATGTGTGGTATAATTGCCATAGCTATCAGTATTTACTAAGAGCTAGAAGAGGTAAGAAAATTTTCTTACCTCTTTACTAGCGAGAAATGTATGTACCCTTGCCAACATATTGATATCAAATTTCTGTCTCCAGAACTGGTAAGAATAAACCTCCAATATTTAAACTAATACATTTGTGATAATTTGTAATAGTGGTCTGATCCATTTTTTTAGTTCTTAGCTAAACGAAGATAGACAGGCACACATTTTTTTTGTGGGACTTTATTAAATCAGGAATAGCTTGTGGACTGTTTTGACTAAAAACATTTGGAAGTAAAAGGTGGTATTATATTGCTTTTCTTTTTATTTTCAGGTATTAAGCAGTTAAAGTGTTCAACTTCTTATTTCTTGAAACATATCTCTGACGATACATTTCTGTTATATAAAAATGTTGGTCCAAAGAATATAGCTTGAGAGATGCCTGGTATAAAACTTTGTCTACAGCCTAGCCCAGACCAGATGGGCAGTCATCTGCATAAGCCATACATTGAAATGAAAGCAGTTCCATCTCTCCAGAACAGATTAGGCCATTTGTTCTCTGAAAGCTTCCATAATATTAACACTGGTCAATACAGAATCACCTACTGAATTCTGCTAAATGGCCCACAGAATTAGATAGTATAATGAAATTGCTGTTTTCATCAGATTTTAAATTTGTGCAACCACAGAGAAGAGGAACAATATCTTTAAAGTAAAAAATACTTTCAAAAATAGAAAATAATTGGTGAGGACATATCTCTATTAATTAAAAAATAGTATAAGCTCAGTCATTAGGCATGAAAATGCAGATTATTCAAATATAGGCAATATTTTTAAGGTGAAAGACAACCTAACATGTGTATTATAAATTGCACATTCTTGTTTCATGTTACATCTTCACATGATCACCTCTTTTTGGGTCTTTACACAAGTTTGTTTCTATATTACCAACAATTTCCTGAGTAATATTTTAAACTCTTTCTATACTTCCTTCTTTCTGCACTTGGCATTTTCCTTTTCTGGCCTTAAGCAAGGTTTTTACTTCCTAATTTATTTTCTTTATTCTCTACTTTGTCAAATGACAAGTTAAACAACCACATGAAAAGTGATTCTTGTTAAATTTCGAGCTCCACTAAGCAATAGTACCCTGAACAATAGCTTACATTCAACAGACCTCAATCCTTAGTTACTAAGAAGATAAATGTACAAAAGAGCAAAGCACCATTTGGCAAAGGAAATTTGAGCAAATTGAGAATTTAAGAACAAAGTGCACATATGTGCATGTGTGTGTGTGTGTGTTTGTGTGTGTGTGTGAGATAACCCACTCAACAAACATACCCATAGAATGATTCTTTAGTACTACAAGTAAAAAAAAGAAACACTGAGAGTTCAATTACATCAAAATGGATGATTTGAGCTCCTAGTCGGTTCCAAAGTAATGAAGGTGTGTTAAAAACAAACAGTATTTAAATATTTGAGACACAATATACATGTTCCCTAACATCAGCTCAGTAATATTAGCCAAGACTATTCAGCATCTCTGTCATCTGGATGGAGAATCAAATTCCTGATGATGTAGGATTTTCCTCCATGTTGATAACTTTTCTAAAGAAACTTGGATTTTTTCCAAGGTCTTCTCTGACTACATGCTTGAGCTTTCTTTCCTTTCCTAGGAAAAACTAGTAAAATGTACAGTGTACCAGCTTCACCACTTCTGAATCACTGCGGATTTTGAAAGCCTTCACTTACAGAAATGTGTGCTACTCATGCTGATCTCTCAATTAGAAATGTTTGCATTGCAACATCATTTTTATAAGTCTGTCTTTAAATTGTAAAACTTATATTTCTTTTCTCATTCATTTCCCAAATATAGTAAGTCATTATAAAACTATGGCAAATTATTTGCTTGATATATAAATTATTTACTTGAATGTACAACCAGCAAAAAAAAGTTATACAAAATGCAGTTATGTAAACTGATAGATTCTCTCCATTTTTATATTTTATTTCAATTCTATGTTGTGTTTTATGATAGGGGATTTTATTTTGTCTTTTCCTTTTCCTCTTCTGTACAAATGGTTAAAAGTGGTAGTCATAGAATGCAGAAAAATATTCCAAAGTTGTATGGTAATTTCCTGAGTTGTTTGAAAAATGTAAGTTCACTGTCTGATTGATGATCTTGATGCTTGGCTCTGACTTCCTTTTCTAAACTGAAGCATTTATCCTCAAGTGGAAGGAAAATAAACATCAGAAACTGGAAGATCACATTCTAAGTTGTGACATACTTTAAAAATCTCTCAAATATACTGTTTAGAAAATCAGAATAAAGCTGTCTCACACCCTGAAAAAACAATAAGGAAACATATATATTTTTGTTTAATGGGGAGGCTTCCATCATTTGAAAAATACAAAGGAATTATTCTTTGTATTTATCTCTTGCTTGTCTTTATGTATCCTTTACTCGCTGCTGGCCCCGATTTTTACCTAGCATTCTCTTACATTCAAAATAGGTCTATCCAACTGCCAGTCTCAAGAACACATACTGTGTGCTCATTTCATTTCGATTATCCTACACAGAAGAGGTATAGAAAAGTTCAAGACTAAAGAGCAACTCCAGATAGAGTGTAGAAGTTAATGTGTTGTCTGCTACCTTAGAGGCAAGGGTCAGGTGATGACACTTTGAAAATGGCATTCAAAGGTGCAAGATAATGGCATTTAACAATTAATCTACTTCATATTCATCCCACACATTTAATTTTCTCTTCAGCTTTCACAATCCCAGACACTATGCCCTTTCCATTTCTCTCTCCTTTCCTTACTAACCTTTCAAAATCCACCAGACAATACTATATTTATTGAAGGAAACTATGTATTTTCTGGGATTCATTTGAAATTTGGATGATTTGAGTAGCTTGTATTTCACCAACATTCTGAATTTACAAATAGATTAATTGATTAATTAATAGATTAATTATTGAGGGAAAAATTCTACTGTCTTTTATTGTAATGCAATAGTTTGAAAAGGAATAAAAGAAAAAAATAGGTATCTATGTATTCTATAATAATCTCTAGAGTATTTGGTCAAGTGAATCATTTTGAATTGAGGGTGAATGCCAGAAAGAAAAGAGACTGGAATAAGTTCAAAGAATGTGTCTAAGAACAAAAAAAGAAAAAAATGATACAAAATAGGTAGTTGTGGAGGTGGGAGGGAAGGGATAGTAGGGGGAAAACAAAGGAGGAGGCAACAAAGCTCAATAGGAAATGTACTCATTACCTTGGTCATGTAACTGTAACCCCTCTGTACAGCATTTTTACAATAAAAAGCATACAAAAATAAATAGGTAGCTAAATATATTATAGAACTTGATGTGAAAATGCTACTTAATATATTAGCTTATTCAAAACATTTTATAAATCTTCAGCTTTGCATTACAAACTCGGGACATAAAGTGCAAGACACTGTGGTGTCCCAACTAAGGAAGTAATTTATTTCAAGGAGTTTTGAGGGAACAGATGCTAATCTCATAGTATATCTAAACTGAACAGGAAGAGAAGAAAGAACATTGTGAGCCATGGAATCCTGTGGTATGTAACACCATGCAGCCTAGTGTAAAAGACAAAGCTGAAAGAACCTGGTCTGTTAGGAAAAACTTGAATCTCACCTTGGATACATACTTGCAGATTGCACAAATGAAAGTAATAATGAAGTGAAATAGTGTACTCAGCCAAAAGGAGGTTTGTGTTCAACACAAAGTTGCTAACACAAATATAATACTAACTTGGAAGTTAACAAATGTTGTCATTTCAACTTTTCCGGAGCAGCTTTCTTGCCACACCTACCGATGACTGTATTTAAATTATACACTTGCAGTTCATTTTAAGAACAGTGTGATGTATCATTCATGTCAATGTAGTGTTTTTCTATTTAATAGCACTGAGTGTTGATATTTTACTGAGAATAAACATTTGCATAACTCTGCCTTTAAAAGTCTGGCAAGGGTGTGGGTATTTTCAAAGTCATGCTTATTCTTTGTTATGGTTTTGTGTTTTAAATCAAGTGTCTTGCCTATCACAACCCTATTTATATTACTGAAATAAAGATGTATAAAAATGTTTAAATTGATGAATATATCCTGTGACTGTGTCCAATCAACATAAACTTAATGAGTTAAAAATCTAGTCAATTAATGTTAACTCTTACTTTAAACAAGAAATCAGTGTCTATTAAATAGACTATGGAACTTATTTTCTAAGTTCACCTCTTCAGCTGGCAATAAACTCTTCCTGAAGGTCCTTTTGTAGTTTAACATATTTTTGATTGGAAGTTATATCATGAATTAATACCTTTATAATTTAAAATATTTAATTGTAATTCATATATTAATTATACATTTTTAATTTTACATATTTATACTGAACACTCCATTTTGATATCTAGTTTGTTTTTTCTCTACAAAAATGAAATGGCTTTGTTTACTAACTCACAGGTGAAAAAAATGCTTTACATATTCAATCATATTAATATAATCAAATGTTAGTTGGAAGGCATAAGACTTAAAGGAAGTTAGAAGAAGTAATGGAACAAAGAGTAGAAGCAGAAAAACAAAGATGGTGCAGGCTGCAAAATATTCTGAACAACTTCTGTTGTATCTGTTCAGCACAAACACTGTTCTTTGGGAGAATTTTCCCTATTACTATCAGGAAAATTCCCTAGAACTAATGCCACCTCACTTTCTTTGAATAGAAGTGACAAATAATAACAAGTTTATATTTTTAGTGGTGACAATCTAGAAGTGGAACTGAACCAGTCCTAGTTTCTCTTCTGGGGACTTTGAATTAAAAGTGGTGATCCCTGATCATCTGAGTGCAATTGTGCCTTAGAGTTGAGAAAAAGACAAATTTGGCCAGGCACATGGGAATACATAAATAGTCATGCAGGAAGAATGAAGTCAATTGGGCCTCATTCCCAGATAGGTGAATGTATGAGTTAAACTCCTTACTTTTCAATTGCCAAAAAATGATATCTTGTGGATAGAGGCTAATTTCCATGACTAGTTGCTTGATTCTTTATAAAATGCCCTTAAGTCTAGGGTCATTTCAAATAAACAGAATCCTGTTAACAAATGACCATTGTCTAAGAAATATAGCATCATATACTTGATTATTATTGTATTTTACACATGAACCCATACATTATTGTTTTGATATATATTATCTAGCCCAACTGTCAACCTTTCAAGAAAATAAACAAACAAACATTTCTTATCTTTAGCCTTTACGCATCATGTTATCTTTTACAGAAAAGACACAGGAACCATGATGTAAAATACTTATTTCGTAGGTGGGAAAGTAACTTTTAGATTTTTTTCAACATGTTTCTCTGTATTCCAGATTATTTCATTCACATCTCAAATTTTGTATTTGCACAAGTGAAGCTTTTGTAAAAACATAACAGAAAATAGCCAGGCACCAGTGGCTCATGCTTATAATCCTAGATGCTTGTAAGACAAAGTTTGTGAAGATTGTGGTTTGAAGCCATCATGGTGAGGGGAAGAGGTCATGTTAACCCCTCTCAATCAATAGTTGGGTGCTTTAGTGGTATACACCTGTCATAAAAGCTATAGAGGAAATGTAAATAGAAGAATCATGGTCCAGGATGGCTTAGGAAAAAACAAAAACAAAAACAAGACCCTATCTCAAAAATAGCTAGAGACATAAGTCAAATCTAAAACCTGAACTAAACCTGGTATTGAAAAAAAATCAAACATCAGGAATATATGCCATGTCTAATTATGTTTTAAAAACTTGCGCTTAGAGCCAGACACCGGTGGCTCACGCCTGTAATGCTAGCTACTCAGTAGGCTGAGATCTGGGGATCATGATTCAAAGCTAGCCCGGGCAGAAAGGTCCTTGGGAGTCTTATCTCAAACCGGAAGTGGCGCTGTGGCTCAAGTGGTAGAGCGCTTGCCTTGAGCTGAAGAGCTGAGGGACAGAGATCAGGCCCAGAGGTCAAGCCCCGTGACCAACAACAAAATAAAAATAACTAACTAATAAATAAATAAATAAATAAAAATCGGGCTTAGCATATGGGAGCCCATATGGGTGTGAGCATTAGTGTATTTCAAAATATAGTGTCCATAAAGACACCTGTTTGGAGGTTTTGTCATAAGAGAGTAAGACACCACAAAACAAACGAAGAAGATTTGGTTACTGAAATATCCAGGGTGAACTCATTCAGAAGTGTGATTGACACAAAGAACACACTCATTAAACCAGCTAGGGTTTGCAGAGAGTTCATAATCTATCATTGTTTGCAATAGTATCTTGTTTTTTCTTACTCTGTGGAAATCTTGGCAATGGTGTCACAAGAGCTGTATTCCACGCCTGTGAAGATTTCTTTGCAGTGCGCCGTCCGAACACCATTGAGCCAATCACCTGTTGAGCGGAAGGTAGCGATATCGACGTTGCTTTGGTCCAGGAGAAGGTTTGATGGCCTGCCGGCAGAGAAAGCACAAAAAGGAGAGAGATCAGGAGTTAGCAGAGATGCCATGTATCACCTTGACCTGACATCAGTGAGACCTTCCAAAATCCACGTGGTGCTCATGTTTATTCCTAGAACTGATCTTCTTGGAAAACTTCATTTTTTTTAAGCCGACAATGTGGAAGAAGATTACAATCACTTTGTCTGAGGGTTCCTTTTTCACTCTGAACTACTTTTAATGTTTTTGAAATTTTGTCAGTGAATAGCATAAATACACCCATACACTCTTTGTATAATGCGTTTAGTATTAGTAAAGATGGTGGTAAGTTAAGGCATTGTTATAGAGGTATGGCACACCACATACTTTACTGTCTTATTAATGGGTTCAGTTTCAACTTTAAATTCTATCCACGGGGTGTTTGTTTATCGACACTGTTTAGATTGCTGTCTATAGAATACTGTGAACAATCTAAGCTACATTTATAGCAGGATTGTAAGCAGCACAGAGGTAAATAGTGCTACACTTGTGATTAAACATAAGAATTGCAGGGCTGGGAAGGTGGCTCAGTGGTGGAACGCTTGCCTTGCATGCCTGAGGCCCTGGGTTCGATTCCTCAGCACCACATAAGCAAAAAGAAAAAAGCCGGAAGTGGCCCTGTGGCTCAAGTGATAGAGTGCTAGCCTTGAGCTGAAGAGCTGAGGGACAACGCCCAAGCCCAGAGTTCAGGCCCCACGACTGGACCCCAAAAATTAAAAAAAAAAAGAATTGCAAAATAAATGCAAAAACTGTTGAATAATAAATTATTGCATATTTGACACCAATGAGTGATGAATCTCTCACATATGTAATTGTAGTTATTCAGATCTGGATTGAAATTGTGATTTATATTGACAACACAATTCATCATTAACAAGAGGGACTCTAGGATTGTTTTATTTAATTACAGGCTCTATTTCAGATCTAGGAACACTCATGAGTCCTGTTTTATTAAAAGGCAAAAAATGACATAAAGGAAATAGAGGTCACTGTCATCCTGTCTTGAATAGTCTAAAGAGTAGCTTATTAGTAAACTAACTTTATGGTTTTTGTTTTTGTTTGTTTTGCTTCTGTTCTCAGTAACCTCTTTAACTTCTTTGACTGGACCTGGTTAATAACTGGACAAATATTCTTTGGAGAATTATTACTTAGCCCTTCTAAATAATGTAGTCTTTAATAGACACATTACATATAACACTGCATTTCTTCATTGTTTATTGACCAGTAAATAACCGTGACAAATATTTTTAAATCGTATATGACAAAAGATTGTGAGAAAAAATGAACTGAATCCTAGAATTAGGTCAATGTGATGTTAAACTCTTCACACACGTTTGTGCACACACACACACACACACACACACACACATTCAACTCATATTTTCCATGTCAACAGTAGCTGTAGCACAAACCCTAATGTCGACTCCTGGTTCAATGAATAGCAATACTTCTTTATTTATGGGTTTGTGGGTATAAAGAATCAAACCTCAGGACATTTATTCAGAATATTTATGAAGTGTGCTTAATAGCACAATGCAGAATATTCTTTTCTTAACTCCAAATAGTTTGTAGTTTTAAACTCAATGTGTTGGCCAGACATAACAAGAGTTTGGCAAAAATTAGTATATATACATTGAAATAGAACAGGACGTGTGGATTAGGGATTAGAGTGACCCCAACTGAGTTCTTCTGTTTATTACTTGGATCAAAGTACAACCAAGACCAAGGAAAAAGAGGAAAAAAGAAGAAAGAAAGAAAACCTAATTTTGATGTCAGTGACCTCAGAATAACCAGTCCTGCAAAGTATCATTTTTCCACTTCCAGGATTTCTCTGGGGATTTCAAATAAAAATTGGTTCCTTTCCTCCTCTGAGAGGACATCTGGAGAGTTTATCAATGGATAGGAATTTGTCTCTTACTGAGAAGAGCCTCTGATGTCTCTTCATGCGCACCAAGGGAATCTGGGCTTTCTGAGCAGCTGCAGGCAGAGGCGTTTATTTTTTGTTCAGCCCCAGCCCCAGACACTGGGTCTGAAGGGGAAATTTATAGGCTGGGTGATGTGCACCGTGAGCTCACACTTTTACTAGACAAATTAGATAGGTTTCAATCCGTGCAGCTGTAAATGATGTCCTACAGAGTTCCACCTGATCTTTTACAGCTTTTCATAAATCAGTGCCTACTGGCCACAGACCGCAGTCATTAAAAAGAAATCATGGAAATTACATGTTTGCTCAGGGGAAGCAAAAAATAACTTTCCTCCCTTGCTCTCTCCCTCCTTGTATTTGGGTGAATTATTCTTTTATGGACATTAAAGAGGTATACATATTTTTCTTCCTATCAATCTCATTCTTAGCCATAAATGATTACAGACCAATTAGCACCAGGTACTGGGGTAACAAATGTCAATTAACAATGCCAAGAATACCTTCTTAAAATGACCTTATTTTAACATTTAGACTCTGAATCACTAGAACTGAGGAATGGACTTCCCTTTTGTAACTGTTCTTTACAAAGGACTTCATTTTCATGTATTAATGATTGATGCACATTTCCTGAATAAGTAGATGTCGCTGAATTCTAAAAGGAGAGATCAATAACACTGATCACTATAATTACTTTTTAATTTGTTGTAATTAGTTTTGGGGAATATATTAAATCTAGGCCACAAAAGGTAATGACATTTACTTTTATTTGTTGTCTGGGAATGCAATACAATATTTCTTTTTGTAGTTTATTTTTAATTTTTAATTGCAAATGTTGACTACTCACTATATTGCATGACATAAATTTAATACTTGTCAATTTATTTATTTTAAAGTAAATTCATGTTGACTTTGACCTTGCATACAAGACTAAGTAAATTCAAGCTTTCATTAGTAACTAATGTCATTTTGAATCAGTGTTATTCTCACCAGGAAACTAGTACAAAAGTGACACACTAAAGAAATAAAGTCATCTTGTTTATTTTAGTTTTCTTCATTTCTTTAAAGATAAAAAAATAAATGAAGTAAAAATCACTTTGATTTTTATATATGGTTTAAATAGAAGAAATCTCCTGGATACTTTGCGTGTTTGCTTCCCTAAAAAACATCACGCATTATATTTGTTCAGTGAGTAAGTCACCCTGTCGGTTTTAGATTTTGAGGTCAAAGTCATTTTGAGAAATAGGTAGATTGCTTTTAGGTCCTCAGATTTATCATAAAGGATAAAATATTTGTCTAAATAACTCTTTTTCTGAAAATGATTTATATTACATACTCTTGGAAATTCAAAGATCTTAAGCCAACGTTTTTAATTGCTATTAGCAGGAGAAATTATGGGGTTATTTGTATTTTTTCCTATCTATGTTTCTGATTATTAAAAATCTTTTAAAAGTTAGAAGGAGTCAATGAAGTGGAAAATATATATACAAAACATTTTAATTCACCATGTGTAATTGCAAATCATCGTATTAAGTATACCATTAAAGTCTTTATCACAAAATAGCCTGCACTAAAGAATTTCAGTCTGAAGATTTTGAATGTATTATTTACTTTTGGTGCCAAGAATGTGGATCCCATGAATTTATAGTATTATTGATAAATTCTTAGATGGTATAGATTCTGTGAATTAAGAACCAATTATTCACTTACTTTATTTTATGTATATACTGGAATTTAACTATACTCAAATTCATATCTAAATTTATAAACATGTATGTATAAATACCTATAACAATAGACTTTTTATTTTTCTATTAACTCTAATCATAAACATAATTGAATATTTCTTTTAAAAACTCTAATATTGTAACAATACTATCTCAAAAGTTTTCTTTAATACAAATCTGGCATATTTCTTCCATATAGCAAACAAAATGTGTTTCAAAATAGGCTAAAATTGCTATTGTAAGACAACTTCTACTTGCTTTAAAGTGAAATTTAGGTATCATATGCATAATAAATTTCATGGCTTCAATCTTTTATTCTCCATGCAGTAACATGTGTGCTCATCATTCCCATCACTTAGAACAGTATTTGTCTACATTTCAAAGATGAAAATCTGTGCCAGTTACTGAGGCATGCCCCATGCTCCTAGTATCCAAAATTCTACTTTTATTTCTATCAGTCTCTTCTTTGGGTCTGTAGTAGGAATCCCACAAATGTATCTTTTTTTTGGTAACTCACTTATTTGCTTAGCAGCTTTTTCTATCAGTAACATCTTTTTTAATTTTATTTTATTCTCAAGGTGATGTGCAGAGAGGTAACAGTTACATAAGCAATGCAGTTAGTACATTTCTTGTCAGTAAAAGTTCTAAAAAAAATCTCTAATTTTTAAAATGAAAGGGGAAGCTTTTTACCCCCATTATATATGTACATTATAATCACATATATCTTTTTTCCCTTGCTTTCTCAAAAGCAAGATTTTATAATCTCTTTCCTTTTCATCCTCCAGAAATAAATCGACCACTTAAAATGTCCTATCACTCCAAAAAAAATCAAAACATTTCAAAACAGTTCTGTGGAAAGGATTTAATGCACTCTCCAATGCTTCATTTAAAAGCTTCATTTTCCTTCATTTTTTTTCTTAGGTTCTAATAGCTTTTAATAATGAAGTTTATTTTAATCCCGTTTCAAAAGTTTTTTTTCTTTCTTTTTTATGCAATGGCTTAAGAGTCTTTACATTTTCTACTCTGTTTCCAAAGTTCTAAATTGAGATGTTGCTTTCTAGATTGGAGTTAGTGAGTGGGTTGATGTTTTCAGATATAAACAACGTTTGTTTCTTTACAGGGCTCCCATCCACTGGCACTGACTGAGTTCATAGCTGCCTTACAAGGAGCCTCTAATCCTCAGTGGGGATATATACACAATTGTACATAATAGAGACTTTCCATCACTCTAGTTATGCCTTTTGCACTTTTGGGTATTTCCGTTTTTGGCCTGGACTAAGTGATTGAGAACTTTTAAGGCTTCAGTGAGACCCTTGGACTTCAAGACAGGACAAATATAGCAAGAAGAGGCTCAAATTTAGTCTTAAAGTTTAGGATGACAACCTATCTGAAAAACCATGCTCCATGATTTATAATAATTGCTCCTGGTAATCCACCATATATAAGGACCTTAATAGAAAAAAATTAGAAAAGTAAAAAAGTTTATAGTTCCAAAATGGGATCAAATCAAATGTGGCAACATATACATAGCTTTCTTTTCTCCCCATACATAACCTTCAGATTCTTTTTTTGTTCTTGTTGGTCATGAGGCTTGAACTCATGGCCTGGGTACTGTCCCTGAGCCCTTTTGGTCAAGACTAGCTCTCTACCAGTTTGAGCCACACCACCACTTCTAGTTTTCTGGTGGTTAATTGGAGATAAGTGTCTCACAGACTTTCCTGCCTGGACTGGCTTTAAATCACAATCCTCAGATCTCAGCCTCCTGAGTAGCTAGAATTATAGGCATGAGACACCAGCTCCTGGCTTAAACTTCAGATTCTTATGAACTTAGTTTTATTGTGTCCAGGTGTTCACCTGTCTCACAGACCTATCTCCCTCTACCTTTCATACTTTTAACATAGAGCATGCTGGTCTCACAATTCTACACATATAAAACATAGAAATACATGTCTATACAGCATCTTACAATGCGTATCTTATTAGTCATGATAGCTCAAAAAATTTATTTAACTTTATTTGCACACTTTTTTCTTTCCTCTGCTATCACCCAGGTTTTTTCTTATATTATTGAAATCATCACTTTTTTGTGTGTGTTTTCAGGATTGAACTCAAGCTGCTTGCTTTCTAGGCAAGAGGCATATACTTTACCATGGAGACATGCCCCAGACCTTTTGCTTTCAATTTCTTTGAATTCATTTGTTGGTTTGTTTTTTCTTAGGGTCTGTGCTTTTGACTAGGTGGGTCTTGGAATGCCATCCTGCTACCTCTGCTTTGCATGTAGCTGAAATGACAAGACTGGTCTGTCCCATCAGGTCCCATCTTAATTAATTAATTTTAATGGGACAGGGGAATCGAACTCAGGCCTTGCATTTTTGTTAAGGAGGCACTTAACATTTAGCCATACCTCAAACCCTGTTATTTTGATAGTTACTGGTAGGAAACTCTGAGGATGAGCTGTGAGACTAGGAAAACCTTAAGAGTTTGGAATGTCACTTCATCAGTCCTGAGAAGGCTGAGAACTGGATCTGGAAAGGTCAAAACACATAAGGTAAAATAAATGTCTAACTTACTATTAACTGGACTCCATGACATCTGAGGTGCAGTTGACTGGATCTTATAATGTTTAAGTTGGAGTAGTTTGGACCCTATGAAGCTTGAGACATTGGGAATACAATGAATGTTTTATGTTACGGTTGTGGGTTTTGGAAATGTTCACAGCTTCCTTCTGCTCCCTAGCAATAAGGGAGTCAATTCTTATTATGCACACAGACTATACCTCATGTTAATGACTGTAATCATAAGATAGATTGATACCTTGTGTTCTGCATGCGCCTATAGCAACCTTCCCTATACTGAACTAAATAAATAGGCTTACTTACAGGAGCTCGGGGTCTAAGACCTGGGGGCCCTTGACCCCCTGGTCCCCATTTGCATTACTCTCTTTTTCTCTCTCTCTCTGGTTTCATTTTTCAAGGTTGTGGGTAGCAACAGTTATTTTTGAGATAGGGCCTCACTTTATATGCAAGCATACACAATCTGCCTATATTAGGTTTCCTGATCATAGTGAAGAAAGCAGGAATAAGCCACTGTGTCCAGCTTTGACCTGAGGAGTAGGTCTCATGATTTCTTCTGGCTGAACTTAAACTTGAACCACAAACCTCCCAATATTAGCCTGTCAATGAATGAGGATTACATGTATGAGCCACCAATGTTCACCCAGTCTATCTTCTTGTTCTTCACTGTGGATATGTTTAGATTTATTCCTTCTTAAAGAAAGGACTATTCCACTGGGACAAGATCTTAGAACCTGGAATGATTTCCCATTTTCCTCATGGATATGTTTGCATTTCTAGAAATAACATTTAGTCTTGACAAGATCATCTCTCAGAATCTTTTCTCATAATTTCTTTTTAATAACTCCTAAATAGTATCAGAAATATACAATGCAATGTAATTTGGACATATCCAACGTGTTGGGGATGATTTTCTTCTGGAACAAAGTTCTCTTAACCTGTTAAAGTTTTATCTTGTCATTGTAAAATCTCATTCTTTCCCTTCTCATTACTGCTTAAAACAACTGAACGAGTTTTTGTTCTGGCATGTTTTGGCATATCCTATCCATCTGGTTTTTCTTCTCTCCCACTTCAAGCAGATATAGGGAACAATGATACAGACACTTTTCAGATTTTGGAGGAATAATTATTTTTCTTTTTCCAGTCATAGGACCGGATCTCAGGGCCTGGATGCTGTCCCTGAGCTCTTCAGCCCAAGGCTAGTGCTCTACCACTTGAGCCACAGTGCCACTTCTGGCTTTTTCTGCTTATGTGGTGCTAAGGATCGAACCCAGGGCCTCATGCATGCAAGGCAAGCACTCTACCACTGAGCCACCTTCCCAGCCTGGAATAATTCTTTTATAAATTGTCACCACAAGTGAGACCAAGAGTGAAGAGATATACTAAAAAAAATAGCTGTCATAGTATTAAAATAAATGATTTTCCCTAAAGCAATTACTTTTAAAAGTTACTTAGGCAATACAATAGGATAAATTAAAATTTTACCATAAAGGTAATTAGATCCAGGAAGACTCTGAAAACATTATTACTTTAAGAATAATGCGACTTTTCTAAAAAAAGAAACCATTTTGTGGTCCGTGAATACACATAATTCTCTATATTGATTGGAGTGTGTTAGAATCTTAAATTCTTGTTAACAGGTATAAATTAGTATTGGAAGAGTTTCCTGTCATGGGGTTGAGGAATATATTTTTGCAATTGAAATGACATAGAAAGGCATATGGGAAATTTTGCTTAGAAAAATATTTTAAGCTTCTACCACATTTTAGCAATTTCTTTACCAATTTATCTATTCAGTCTGAAACTGTTTTTAAATAAATGTGATGCAAACGGATAATTATTAGACCTTTCTGAAAATGTTTTTCTGTTCAGATGACTTTTACTAATGGTGTCAGAAAGTATTGATTCGTGTGTTGAATACTTCATACACATCTATTGACAATACAAGAGAAATGACATTCTCAAAGGGCTTCCAGTTTTAGATGGGAATAGATACTTAAAAAGAATCAACATGCATGTACACACCCACAAAAATCAGATTTAAAAAGCAATTAAAAAGATGCATGTGGCACTTTGTAGAAGAATGATGGTATCAAACTTTTAAGTTTTGTTGACAGAGAATACTTCAATTAATACATAATATAAAGATAAATCCTAGGCAAGAGGACCGACAGGTGTCTCCACCTCTTAGAATCCTTTCTTTTCTTTCACCAGAAGTGAACATAGGCTATTAGATTGTTTAAATGGAAGTAGTAATCTTGACAGGTTAAAGTGGTCACTCTTTTCATACAACCACTCCTTATTTCACAAAGCAGTTATGTAAATCAAATCATTTCACTTTTGAGCTTCAAATGCTTTAATAGATTCCGCATGCACTTGAAAAAAAATAGCACAGTCCTCATGAGGGCCTGCAGAGCCTCAAATGCTCTGGCTTCTATTCTTCTCCTTAGTCTATAACTTGACTCTTGCTTTTTCTTTTACTTTTCCATCACATTGTCTCTGCCATGTCTTAAAGCACCCAAAACTGTTCTTATCTGAAGATATTTTCAGCATAGTTACCTAGGTTAAGAACATTTTTTAATGTGTAAGGGGAGTTTTAAAACAGCTGTTTAATTATTATCTTTCTGGTCTTAGCTCCCAAAGGACCTCCTCAACCAGTTATTTCTCATTTTATTTAAATTGTTTTGTCTTTAAAGAGCTGTGCAGAAGAGTTGCCATTCAGTTTGTTGTTAATCAATTTCCATTCAAAAGGCTGGCATGTTTGCGATCAAATATATTGCAAGGGCATCACTGGAAAATCAAAGGGGGCTGAGTTCATTCAGTTGCAAAAATAAATGAGTACTTATCACCAACAATAGGAAAACTAGTTTTCTTTCAGAAGGAAACAGTGTTTCCTGGAATCCTTAAGTGTTCATGTGACATGTTCATAAGAATGTCATAATGATACAATCATGTTATACATCATGATGTCATTAAGTAAGTATATAGTGCTTCAGACTTCTACATTTAGGGGAAGTAAGGCCAGTAGCACTTCACAGAAAATGTTTATGTTTTACCTAAAATGGATTGCTTTGTGACAAAATATATAGAATTTATTCAAGTAAGAATATAAACTAGACAAAAATCTTTATGTATAATAGAAAAATCAACCAAGAAAGCATAGTACTATTTGGATGCTAGAACACATTCTAACTACCATGATCAGTCATTAAAACTATCTTCATCCATAACATTGAAGTTAAATACTCCAGATAATAATGTATAACTTAGCTTTATCTTGATAATTCCATTTTATGTATATGGTTTAACGGTATATTGATGATATAAAAAGAATTGAAAAGTTGCTTTGCTTCACTATGATGATACTGAGTGAAGATCAAAAGAAATAGTTTCAAGGTGTAAAATGAGGACCATATGGTCCTGGCAAGGACAGCTTTGTTACCCTGTTAGTTGTTAAACTGTCAAGTGGACTTCCAAAAGAGTCTGCATTGTCTCTCCCTGTGAAGTTTAGGACAGAGACTCCTCCTGATGGGGTAACTTATGGAATGCTTTATCTACAGTTCTATCACACTACATTCTGTCTTACTGACCTATAAATATTATACTCAACAAATAAACTATTATAGTCACATTCTGATACTTGGTTGAGATTCTGCTTAATCGTTTTATGCAAATGCAAAAGCTGGATGAAAGATGCTCCTGTATTCTACTATAAGTAGCCTATACATGAATCTTAATACTGGAACTATAAAACTCATAGAAGAAAATATGTAGAAAAAGCATTACAATATTAGTCTTGGTAATAATATTTTGGGGGTATGGCCACAAATAGGTGGGATTCCATCGAACAAAAGAGTTCTGTAGAGTAGAAAAAATGAGAAAGCAATCAATGTAATGGAGAAATATTTACAAAATATGAGTGATGTGCATAATATATATTATTCATACAATTTAAAGGCAAAAAACAAACACCTCCCACAAAATTAACTTGATTATAAACTTGGACCTATATGGATATTTTGCCAAAGGAGACACACAGTTGGCTACCAAATAAATAAAAGTTTGCTTAACATCACTGATCACCAAGAATATGGAAACAAAAACCATGTTCCACCCAGTGTGGGTGACATTATATTATAAAAAAAGAAAAAGATAATAAGAAGTAATGAGGATGTAGATATGGTTGGAGTAATGTGAGTTCATAGATACATTACTGAGAATAAAATGTAGAAACACTATATTACTCAGTGATACCAATGATAAGTGGATATCCAAAAGAAATAAATCAGTAAATAAGGAAAGAGGTAACAGTGTTCCAAAAGAAATGTCCTCATTACCTGACTTATGTAACTGTAACCCCTCTGTATGTCACCTTTACAATAAAAATTAAATTTAAAATTTATAATTAAAAATAGTTTCAAGATATCTCTGTATCTATGCATTCATGGTAGCATTATTCATAATGATCAAAAGATGAAATGACCTGAATATCATCAACATATAAATGGATGAAGAAAATGTGATGTATTTTATCATCATTTCCTTATCACATATTATATCTGATGTATATATGTATATATAGTCAAATTGTGAGAACATTATATAAAGTGAAATAAGCCAGATAGAGACAACTGCTGTATGAACTCGTTTACACACGGAATTAAAAAAAAAATCTAACACAGAAACAGACAGAAGAGCAGCATTTGCTAGTTTTTCCTAATAAAGTGTTGAAAGTTGGAAGCTATTAGAGAAGGATTTTCCTCCCCCCACCTCCCTCTCTCTTCTCTCCTCTCTCCTCTCCCTCTCCTCCTCTCTGCCCTCTTCCCCCTTTCTTCTCCCCTTTCCCTCTCTTTCCTTCTCTATTAAATAGAAGATGTAAAGAAGCTATATGCTCAGATTTCTTACTTCCCAGACTTAATGCTGCATATAGAGACACTTCCAGACAGTGAAAATGGTTTTTAAAAAATCTCAGAATTGTCATGATTATTAACAAGAGGTCTGAGAATCTTTCCCAAAGAACAGAAACCACACATCTCTGGTCCTGAGAAAAGCAACTTCCAAATAACGCAGCTAAAGGAGTGAGGGGAAGAGTCGGGAAAGCATATTGGAGATGGGAACCACATGCATTTCAGAGTGAGTGTGGTATGCAAAGTCCAATGTGTCACCTTGCTGCAGCACTGGTGATGATCTTCAGACTGCCGGGATTCCGGATGAGCTTGTCTAGAATGCTGACAATCTGCTCAAACTTGGGCCTGTTGTTTCTGTCTTTCTGCCAACAGTCCAGCATCAGCTGATACAAGGCAGCTGGGCAGTCCATGGGGGGTGGCAGGCGATAGCCCTCATCCACAGCTTTAATTACCTGTATGAGAAGCAAAGTTTCCAGGGACTTCAGAGAGCAGGCTGGTTTTATTTCTTCATTCACGTTGACATAAAAATTTGTGTTTTAAATTTACCGAGTGTACAGATTTAGTGAAATCACAGTTCAAATGGACCCACAGCATAGTAACCCTCCTGGGTAAAATCCTATGGACTATACAATTTAGTAGCTATTAGTTCATTAGTATTTTTAAAATATTAATATGCATAATAAAATACATATTAATAAGCATTAGAAACATCTGCAAGAATTATAAATATAAAGACTACTATTCCCTCAGTCACTGAGTGTTGTATTTTATCAGCTGGAGTGAGACTTGAGACTTCATGGTCCTCAGGCTATGTTGAAGCTACTAGTCTGGAACCCATCATGGTGATCTTCTGCTATATATACAATATAGGAGGGAAGATGTGTGGGAAAAACTGAGTATGTCTTTCTTAGTAATTTTATCAAAATGGACACAAAATGGACAGCACAGGATAATTTGCACATCCAAATACTCTACCAGCCAAGCACCAGTGGCTCGTGTCTATAATCCTATGTACTTATGAGGCTGAGATCTGAGAATTGTGGTTTATAGCCAGTCCAGGCAGAAAAGTCTGTGAGACTCTTATGTCCAGTTAACTATGAAAAAGCCAGAAGTGGAGCTATGCGCCAACTGGTAGAGGTCTAGCTTTGAGCAAAAAAGTTCAGGTATAACACCCAGGCACTGAGTTCAAGCCCTAGGACTGGCACGAGCGTGTGCGTGTGTGTGTGCGGTTGCGCGGGTGCACGCACACACACACACACACACACACACACACACACCACAAACAGTTGTATAAGCAGTGAATAGAAAAAAATGACTGAAAACATCTTGACTTGCCACTTAGTCTGTATGTGAGAATCATGCTTAATCTTTCTGATGAAAAATAAAGAAAAATTTTCAATCTTGCATTGGCACAACATAAGCTATTTAAACAAAATTATCTAGAAAAAATCATATTGGGATTTAATGAGAAGCCTCCATGATCCTTTTCTCCATTCAGATACTCCAATTTGTATAACTGTATTCAATTTACTAAATATATTATTAGGGAACACATTGTAGAGCATGGTTTGCTTTTGTCTTACTTTTCTTTTGAAGTCTTAAGTTTAAGTAAGGAAAAGTGCTTAAGAACGCCCCTTCAAAGTCAACAAGCAGGAGCCACCTGGCTTCATTATGCTCCACTTCCTTGCTCAGCTTGAGTTTTTAATCTGAACTCATAATTCATAAACTACAGACACAAACTTACATCCTGATTGGACATCTCCCAGTAGGGTCTCTCTCCATAAGACATCACCTCCCAGAGAACAATCCCATAACTCCAGACGTCACTGGCGGATGTGAATTTGCGATAGGCTATTGCTTCTGGTGACGTCCACCGGATTGGGATCTTCCCACCCTTTAAGTATAAGATCATAGAGCAAAAAAATTTAGCAGAGCAGAGAATTATGCCCCATACATAATGTAAATTGAAATCTGCCAACACATTCCTATTATGAAATACAGAGTAGGCTTTTAGTAAACTATCTTGACAATCTTCTATGTCTGTACCAGGCAGGATCATATTTATAACAAAATTTATTTAAAGGAAAGAAACACCTGGAAGAATTTTATATCAGAAAAAAAGTAGAAAATTGCTTAAATATTGGCAGTTTAAATAAATGGAAGCATATTAATCATCAATAATTTGGCCTACTGCTGTTATGATACAATACTAAAAATTACCCTGTATTGGTTTACTAAAGATTTATATAAACCAACACTTTTAAGTTAATATTTTTGCACAACACAAACCATCTCTTGCTACATAAATATTGCTAGGTATTTATAAACTAAATTAATTAAGAATAGAATCATACTTAAAACTACATACTGTGCTAAATTAAACATCCATTTGGAATGTTATCAACACAAGAAAATGAAAATATGTAAGGTGATGAATATTGCAAGTACACTAATTTTCTCATTACACTCTGTATACATGTATTTAAATTTTACACTCTATCCTTTATATAATATATTTATAATTAAGTATTGGTTGAAAATTAAAAAACATTATTATTAGATGTAATAACTACTTTTGCAGTACTTACCATTTAGAAGAAAATAAGATTGCATTATGGAAACTTTAAAAGTACATATTGCATGGAATTTTCTCAGTTCACTAAATAGGTTTAATAAAGATATATGGGAAGGGATGGGAAGAGGAAACAAAGGAGGAGGCAACAATGCTTGATAAAAATGTACTCAATATCTTGCCCGTGTAATTGTACCCCCTCTGTATGGTATTTTCACAATTTAAAAAAAAAGAAAAGAGCACTATTAACCAAAATATATTGTATTCATTGTTAAATGAATATTGTCAAATGAATATAGTTGTGGCAACTCCTTTGTACAACTATTTCAAGATAATAAAAAAAGAAAACAACAACAAAATGAGGTATCAGTTGTTAACCATATAGAAAGTACTACACTTGGGACTTTGGATGAGACAATTATAAATGATATTGTGGCCCTTTTGTTTGGAAACTGTCAGGCAAAGAGGAATGACAATTACTTGCTATGAGCAAATACAGAGAAAAAAGTAAATAGTACATTTCAAACTTTATAGTTCCTATGAATCATTGCAGGATTATTTCTGTTAAAATGGAAATTCTGATTCAGGAGTTCCGATGTGTAAGCAGTGTCTACATTTCTAACAAACTCCAGGTGATACTGACTTTCTAGTCCAGAGACCTTCCTTCCACTGAGTATCACGGAAGCAGTGGTAGCTGAGATGAAGGTTTAGATCCAGTTGTGTTTTTAGGATTTCAGGTATTGCCCTTTGATTGTGACAACAGATTTATATGTGTGGCACTTAATAAAATCCAAACAGAATGCCAGAGTCCCTGGACAAAGTCTCTCTTTATTGAAGCATGAAGGAAGTTAACAGAAGTCTAACCAAGCATATTCAGGGGATAATGTCATGTTTTAAAACCTGTTACAGATATTTTGGCATGTTCTTAGTGGTCCTTTCTACTTTCTTTTACTAAATACAAATAATTGAAATTCTAAAAATATCATTAAAATGAAAAGAAAAGATTTCTCTAATGAAAATAGTGTATCTCTATATAATGAAATAACAGATTTACTTTGCCACATGAAGGTCTCTTTACAGTTACTTAAATATAAAAGTTAAATATTTATCACTCTAGCAAGGTCCCTTAGAGTTAAAACAATTTAGTATGTAATACCAATAGTCTTATGACAGAGAATCCTGTTTGGTTTTATTTCAATCAGGATTGAAATAGAATGTACGAAAGTTTTCCATCTTGAGTACTTTGACATTATTTTCCAGAGAGAACTCTATTTAAATTTTTTAATCAACAAGTTATATGGTAGAAAACAACAACAACAATAATAAATTGTGATTGTTCCTTAAGAAAACAGCTACATTTATGTTTAATATTGGGCAGAAAATCTTTTGCTGAACTGTTCTGGATACAACACTGCTAGTGAAGGAAATTCTGTGGTCCAGAATTCCTAAGGGAAGATTGTACAGCATGTTCTCTACTGCAGACTATGTAGTTATAGATTCAAGCAAATTATTTCCAGAACAATTTTCAATCATAGGCTGTCTATTAATTTTCACCTGTGAAAGTCTTACTAAATGTTTCTTAAAAACGTATGCAAATAAGAAACGTGTAGGCAAATTTATGGTAAATTATTTCATTTAAAATATTTTTGTTTAAAAATTCCACCAGACATATTGTATAACTATCACATCCTACGAAGCACACACACACACACACACACACACACACACACACACACACACACACATTTTATATTGTACCAGATGTTTGAAGCATATGTGTTTTGTAGAATTGTTGCATAGAGCTAATTAATAAATTCATCACCTCACCTTAGTCATCATTTAACAGTGAATATAGGTCAAATAGACTCTAAAAATTTCAATCAGGATGTATTGTCATTAAGCATAGTTACAATGTTGTACAATTGATCTCCTGAAATTTATTCCTCTTATCAAGGTAAAATTATATGTTTAAACCAGCTTCTCCTTATCCACTCCCTTCATATCTGGCCTAGTAAACACCCATTATACTCTCTACTTCCATGAGATCCACTCCTGTTTAAGAAATGTTTATTTCAACTGGTAAATAAATGCATAAACATTATATATATTAATGGAATATTGTGATATTTTGATAACTGTATACATCATATGTTTCAATCAATTCAGACAAATTGTGTTGTTGGCACTATCAAAATCCTTTCTTATTCTTTACCTACTGTTACCTACTCTCACATTATGATAGAACGCTAGAGAGTCATGCTATTATCCAATAGTAATTTAGCATCCATTGATCAGCACTGACACCTCCTTTTGTACACTCTGTTCTTTCCCTCTACTTCTATGAATCAACTTTGTTAGATTCTACCAGAGTGGGATCATTTGATGTTTGTGTTTCTATGTTGGATTCATTTCACTATAGGTTCATTCATATGGTTACAAATGGAGGAATTTCTTCATTTTGGAGCAGTATAGTGTTTGGTTTGTACAAGCCACTTATTCTTCATCTATTCATTACCAATAAACCAACATACACGCCTTCCTACTCATATTCTTTACATATATGGGTTTTTTTTTAGAGCCAGACTTTCTTAGAGAAAGATTATTGACATTTCAGATGAGACTATTCTTGTGATGGGGGCTGTCCTGGACACTGTGAAATGTTTAGAAGCACTCAGGCTTTTCTCATCTGGGTTACATATATTATCCCTCTGACATGATAGCCAATAATGTCTGCAGGCTGGATCAGTTTCCGTAGGGTTACAAGGTCATCCACACTCAAGCATCATTACCATCTTAAGCTCTTTGTGAAATTCTTAAGCAGTAAAATAAGATAATCCAAATGAGTTACTGTAATTTTATATAAACAAAGTGGATATATAAGTATATAGACACACATACACACACTGACTCTTTCCAAGAAGGGTTTCATCCCTGCTCTATGCTTTGACTTTAAAAATAAAGTAGCAAAAGCTAAAGTCTAACACTGGCATTTTGATGGTCTAGCAATGGCATCTCTATTTGTCCTCTTTTTAAAAACTGTTTTCCTTTTTCCTTTCTCTTTTGCTTCCCCAACACCAATTTTATTGGAAAATGGGATAATTTTCTGTTGATAATGAAATTTATTCTTATAAACTGTAGCTTCCTAATCAGACAGAACTGTTAGTAATTCATAATTTTAGTAAAATATGAGAAAATATAATCTCCATATGTAAATTAATAATTGCAGCCTTCATAGAGCAATGTTAGATAAGAGTCTTTGAGGATCCTATTTGGTTTTGTAATATGAGTGAAAGAAGCTGGGACCCATAAATTTTAATTTAGTCATACTTTACCAAAGAGCTTTCTACAGTTAAGTTGAGCATCTACAAGTCTGAAATTATAAAACCAAAATAAATTGAATACACAGGAGTTTGACTCTACAAATTTTCTACAGGAAGGAATGGCATAATTTATCTCTTATACTGTTCCTAAATTTGAACACAAACTTTCCTTTTACTCCCCTACCATACCTCCTCAACTGTTAAATGCATATACATTAAGCTTATGTTAATTTCATTTAGTTTTACAAATTGATTTGCAACTTTTGTTTATTTATTTATTTATTTTGTCAGTCATAGGGCCTGAACTCTGGGCCTGGGTGCTGTCCCTCAGCTCTTCAGCTCAAGGCTAGCACTCTACCACTTGATCCACAGCATCACTTCTGGCTTTTCTTTTTCTGCTTGTCTGGTGCTGAGGAATCTAATCCAGGGCTTCATGCATGCAAGGCAAGGATACTACCACTGAGCCACCTTCCCAGCCCACTTTCCAAACTTATATATATGAAAACTACTTGCCAAACACATCTTTCTAAGAGGCATGCAAACACTCAAATTTGATGAGTTAACATGCTTCATTACTTGGTATGTTTCTTGTGCTACAGTGAACCTATTCAATTGCAAACTTTATTGATGAGCATGGGCTTAGGAACTGATCAAAATTGAAATTTTCCTTGTGGGCCTAATAGCAGATATTGTAGAAGTAAAGTGAGTTATCATAAATACAATGTGAAGATGTTTTTTTTACCAGATTTTTAAGTGAACATTTACTTGGATATTGATGACCTTCACAGATAAGTTCTCGAAATATTTATGTACTTAAGAAATGTTTCCAGATCTTTGAGCAAGCTTAGAGTCACAACATATGGAATATATCTAAAACCTCAATTTCAGAGGGGCCTACAATTCAAGCTCAATAGAATCAGCAGTGTTGTTTGCTCCCTGTGTTTATAATGCCAAACCTAGAGCCAGTTCCTCTCAACATTCATCTGAGTATCAGCTTGTAAATGGGGACACAAGATGATGTTATTTTTTTTCGGGTGAATTCTTATACCTTGTAGGAATCTGGAATCTTGGTTCCTGAAGCTACCTTTTACCCTACTATTTAATTTCACTTAGGTCTTTTAGCTAATTGCTCTTGAACCAAAGGTTATGGGGAATATGGTGTGTAACTGTATGCTTTTATCTGTTTTCACCAGCTCTGTTGTTTTATACACCTTAGTTCTTTCACCTCAACTTTAATTTTATTTTACGTTAAATCCACAAGAATATATCAAAACTACTAATGTATCCAGCGTTAATTATTCTGGGCTTTTAGCCTTGTATTAACTTTGTGCTAATCTGCATAAATAATTGAGTATCCTGTCTGAATTTACTTCTTTTTTTCTTTCTTGTACATTTTTTATTGTAAAAATGCTGTACAGAGGGGTTACAGTTACATGACCAAGGTAATGAGTACATTTCCTATTGAACATTGTTGCCTCCTCCTTTCTTCTCCCCCTACCATCCCTTCCTTCCCACCTCCAAAACTACCTCCACCCACCAAAGTTGTAAAGTTCATTTTCAACATAGTGTTTTGTATGTCTCATTGTTTTACTTCTATAGAACCTTATACAAGATTTACAGCAGATGAATGAACGAAGTTGTGCTAGCAGAAACACTATAATATCACACAGAAATAATCCACAGTTGTTAACTTCAAGCCAGGATTAGTTGAAATTCAAAATTAGATTTTGTTAAGAAACAATCATTTGAGTAGGAATGACATAGTGAACTTGTCCTTGAAAGATCCTACAAATTCACTTGTAAAATATATTTAGATAATTCAAATTAGATATTGGGCTAGAAGCTTGAAATTTTCAGGAGCTTAATTAAAATCATGCCATTAGATTTCCGGTTTTAAGGTTGTTTTTATTGTTGTTGCTGTTGTTTTATTTTTATAGAAAGAGTATGAATGATGAAATGTCTGCATATTAAGATATAACATGGATACATGTCCATTTTTTTTCTTTTCTGATTCTCTGAACATTTCGTTCTGATTTAGGAATTATTTTGTGTATTCTGAGTTCACAACCTACCTGTGAGCTCTGTCAGGTCATACTTAGAATGACAAAAGACTTGAGAGAGTTTATCAGAGTTTATTGAGTATTTAACCTGAAAGAAAATATTGGCCTCTCAGGTTAAGAGTGGAACTATAGAGATAAATCATTTTGCTAAAGGATTTAGTACCTATCTGTTGTCAGGGTCTCAACTTCACTCAGGGCAGAAGACAAGGTGAACGGCAATGCAAGAAGACTCCCAGAGGAAGCATCTGTTCTAATCCCTGATAGTTCAACTAAAGCAGCCACTGAGAAAATAGTTTTAGCAGATGTTGTTTGCTATAGACATCAGGGACGGATAATCCTTTAGGTAGCAAAAGCCCATCTCATGAACTTCGGGGATTTTTTTCCCCACCATTATGTGAAATAATTGGAAATGTGTTGATCACAGGAATATCTTCCCATTTAAATTCATGGAGGCTATGGGAAAATGAACAAATTTTAGTAATTTTTAGTTTACTTCCAGGACCACACAAAACAATATAAAAATGATGTAAATTGATCTGTGATACATAACTTGAATAAAAAATGGATATGGGGATATGCCTAAATATGTGCCTTTTCTTAATTATATTTTGGCAGTCTGTAAGTAGAATTACAAAGGTGTTACCATTCAACAAGTCCCTTTATAAGTACAGTGTATCTTGATCAGTATTACCCATTTCATCATTTCTCTAATGGCTCCCAACCTCACCTATCTCCTACAATACCACATACTCTGAAAATAATAAATATATATCCTAATATGAGCTCTTTTCCAAGTTCTGTGAAATTTTAAGTATTTTTATTTTTACCATAAAGGTGATGCACAGGATTGTTACTGTTTCATAAGTCTGGCAATGAGTACATTTCTTTTTGGACAATGTCACCCCTTCCTTTGCTCTCCCCCAGTTTTCCCTTCCCATTCCCATCCACAAGTTGTATAGTTCACTTTTAACATAGTGTCTAGTGAGTACCACTGCACATCTGTTCACTCTTTTTCCTTCCTTTTCCATGATTCTCCTATACAAACAAACAAAAAACTAGACAAAAAGAAACAAAGAAGGAGGCAAAAAAACTTGATAAGAAATGTACTCATTACCTTGTTCATGTAATTTTAACTCCTCTGTAAGGTTTTTTCACAATTTAAAAAGAAAAGAAAAGAAAAACACTCCTGATTCTATTTCCTGGAGTTCATTTCAATATATATTTTTGTATATGATCAGAGGCACAGAGCCATTGAACTTTTTCCCTCATATATATATATATATATATATATATATATATATATACATACATATAACCTCCTTTGATCTTACTGTGTGTGGATGTATAATTTATTATGTCCAGTGTATTTTAGATCTATCTTCTGCATATGAGAGAAAACATGTGCCATTAGTCTAAATGTTCAATTTTGTGTCATAAGTAAATAAAATCCATATATTTAGAATGATTACAGAAATCACCAAAGTCATCTTGAGCATAAGGAATAAAACAGGATACACTAAGCTCTCACATTTCTAAATATATTACCTAACCTTAGTAATCAAAGCAAGATAGTGTTGGCCTATAACCAGACACAGAACCGGAAACAGACAAGAGTGTGAGAAGTAAGCTAGTATATATACAACCAACTGATTACCAATAAATGTGTTAGGAACATGCATTAGAGAATATAACCTGACTTTAAAATTGGCAATAGATTCACAGATGTTTTTCAAAGGAAAACATACAAAAGGCCAACATTTCTAAAAGAAAGTATTTAATATCATTAATCATCAGAGAAATGCAAATCAAAAACAGTGTGAGATGTTATCTTCTGTGAGTAGGAATTGTGCAATATAAAAATTATAAATATAAAAAGTCACTGTGAGGATGTGGTCAAGGGAAAGCATTTGTACATTTTAGTTGGAATGTAAATTCTTATGGCCTTTAAGAAAAATAATATAGAGGTTCATCCAAACATGTAAATTATTATATGATCTAGTAATTCCTGTAACTGAGTCTGTAGGTAAAGGAAATGAACTCTGTGTGTTAAAGAGCACCAAGAAAGAAAAATAAACCAACATCCAACAACATATGAATAGATACTATGTATGTGTATATATATATATATATATATATATATGTGAAAGCTATTCAGCCATTAAAAAGAATGAAATCATGTCATTTGTGACAAAATGGATGGAAGATCATTAATAAGTGAAATAAACCAAGCCCAGGAAAGAATGCATGCATAATCTCATTCATATTTGTAATCTCAAAAATTGATCTTATAAATGTGTGTATAAAGCTAGTTAACAGAGGCTGAGGAGAGTGGAAAACAGGGAAAATCAGCAGAGTCTGTCTAGTGGGTCCTGAGTTACAGTTAGATAGAACAATTAGTTCTAGTATACTATAGCACAACAGACTGATGGTAGATACTATTTATGTATTATTCTTTTTTGGGGGGGGGTCCGGATGTGGGGCCTGAACTCTGGGCCTGGGTGCTGTCCCTCAGCAATTCAGCTCAAGGCTAGCGCTCTACCACTTGAGCCACAGTGCCACTTCCAGCTTTTTTTCTTTTTGCTTATGTGGTGCTGGGAAATCAAACCCAGGGCCTCATGCATGCAAGGCAAGCGGTCTACCACTGAGCCACCTTCCCAGCCCTGTATTATTCTTTTAAAAGATCTACATGTCTAGGATAATCTTAGCATATGAGCAGAATAGCTCAATAGCTCTGTACATATGACCACACAAGATGATGCTAAGTGAAATGAACTAGAAGTGAAATGGAAACAAGAGGTTTTCCTTTGTTGTTGTTGTTTTTAATGTACTACGTGATTTCTTTTTTCTTTTGTATTTTTCTCCCTGTGGTTTATCTCCTGTTGTCACTGTATTTGACTTTGGTACCCTGGGTTTTGTATTTTATTTAAATTAGGGAAAGGAAGGGGAACAAAAAATGATGAGACAAAGGACAAGGGGGAACCAATGCAACAGTGGTACTCACAAGACAATTTGTTGGAAATGATCTGTATAACTTGGTGGGGAGAGGGAGAAAAATGAGGGAGGGGGTAACAAGTTCAACAAGAAATGTACTCACTACCTTACTTATGTAACTGTAATCCCTCTGTACATCACCTTGACAATAAAATTGAAATTTCAATTAAAAACAGACATGTACTTATTACCTGACAGATAACTGTAACCCCTCTGTACATCTCATTTACAATAAAATTTAAGTTAAAATATAAAAAGAAGAGCTATCTGAAATGACTTTGAAAGTTTTTTTCAAAAGGAAATAGCAATGTATAAGGAGGTATATATCATTGCTTGATTTAAAATAAAAATATACATGCATTGAAAAATCACATGATATCCACAAAAAGAGCTCAACTTTTAGGCTTTTATAGGTAAGTTATAGTTTATAAAAATTAATCTAAAATGAATTCTGAACTTTTATCACTTTGAAAATAATTTTACAAAGAAGGAATATTATAAATACATTACAAAGCTGTAATCTACTTAGCAGGAATATTGTATATTTGTAACAAAATAATGGAAATAACAAATTATCTTAATATTTTGTTATAAACAACAAAACTTGAGGTAATACTGCCAGGGTTAATATGGGCAATTGAGGAACAAGGGAAAAATGAAATATTAGCTCCAAAGCTGAAGGACATTCTCTTATGAAGCCACTGAGACACTTCTGAGACATTTGAGGCCATCAGAGATCATGGAAATGCTCTCTTTAATGTCTCTATTTAGAGAATTACTGCTTGAAAAAATGTGGCAATTCCATAGTGAAGGTTCGTAAATCAAAGTGGGAAAAGTGAGGGAGTGAGCTTGAACCATAACATAGAGAATTAAGGTTTTAAAAGGGTGACGGAAAAGAAACAATTCCAAGTCTCAGTCATTGCAAACATCAGTGGACTAGACTGCTGGAGGTGATTGTTTACTCAGGACAGAGGAGTTTGGGGCAAAGGGAAGTCTTGAGGCCCCATGGAAAGATCTTCAAGGAAGGTGTTATCACATGTTTGAAAGCATACAACATTCACAAATGGGATGGGAATAACAATAGAACATAATTTTATCTGAGTTTCTAGGGTTACTAACTCTAGAGATTTATGTAGCAAAGAATGTTGTTTAGTATTCCCCAAATGTGTATTCAGGGTTATTCACTAACACAACTATTTTGTTTTATAAAAAAAAAGCCTTCTGATATCAGAGTAATGATTTTATTTAATACAAATTACTTAGATTTTTTTTAACCTTCAATATCTACACTACTTTGCTGGCTAAGTGTCCTAAGATGTTCTTTGAACATCGTTATGAAATTTCTCTCCTCACTCACTGCCATAATCCTAACTACTCATCCTTGCTAGACCTTCATGTGTGTATGTGTGTACATATATATATATATATGTTTTTTGTTGTTGTTTTTTGTGTGTTTTATTTATTTATTCATTTATTTATTTTAGTTGGTCATGGGGCTTGAATTCTGGGTTTGGGCACTGTCCCTCAGCTCTTCAGTTCAAGGCTAGCACTCTACCACTTGAGCCACAGTGTCACTTCCAATTTTCTGGTGGTTATTGGAGATAAGAGTCCTGCCCAGACTGGGTCTGAACCGTAATCCTCAGATCTTAGCCTCCCAAGTAGAAGTTAGTCACTGATGCCCAGCTTTCACTTATTTTTTTTATGATCTGATTTCTTGCATTAGAGTAGAAATTCAGATGGTCAAAGCTTTGTTTTACTCACATATAGACTCCTAGACTGTGACAGAGACTGGTATAATGTAATAGATACTCACATATTTGACAAATGAATGCAAGAAGGAAAGAGAAAATGGAGGGGTGGGGGGAAGAAAGGAAGGGAGTGAGGGAAGGAGAGAGGAAAGAAAGGGAAATAAAGAAAGGATGGAAGGAAGTGAGGGAAGAAGAGAGGGAGGGAAGGAATCATGTAAAGAAAAAATAAGGACTCAGTATATTAAATATTATTTGGTTTTGATTGAATGTTTAAAATATTCTTAGTATTTAAGTCTAAAATTAGTTGTGTTATATTTTATGAAATGTGTAAGTAACATGTAATACTTAACAGGCAGTATTTTCACATAGTGAAATTTCAGTATACATAGTTTTACACCTCCAAAATTATTCAGAGAAAATACTCATTCATGCTATTATTTATAATCTTTCAAGATTACTCACTTAGCTTGATCACTTTCTCATCTTTTTTAATTCTTAAAGTTATGTAAGACCATTGTACTTTAATATTTCTGACATTAATTTGGCAGAAGAAAATAAGATGGGAAAATTCATTTTCTTTCTGACAAAGAGAATTCTGTCAACAATATAGATTCGAGTTGACATTCCTGTAATTCTAGATATAGGAAGGTAAAAGCAGGACTGAGTCCAGGTGGTCCCTGAGCAATACATCGACATCTAGATTCCATCTTGAAAAATAACCAAATTAGAAACTGCAGGAGCATGGCTCAATGATAGAGCACCTGCATAACAAACATGAGGTCTTAAGCTCAAGTCCCATTGCTGCCAAACAACAAAACAGGCCTTGCTGGTTGTCATTCAGTATACAACTTCAGAATAGAAAAAAAAAAAGAAAAGACTTAATAATGGGGGACATAACCAAAAGCTATTGGCTTCCTCAAATTTGCCAAGCAATTTATATAGGATAATTATATTGATAGAATATAAAATCAAAATCAACACTGTCTAATTTGATCCGACATGAAACAGTAAGCCAAGATGCTAGAATTGTGGATTCCATTTCAACATGATCCTATAATGTTCATATGCATTGATGTATGCATGCAAGCCTGTAAACAAAAATGTTCAAGTAGGGCTGGGAAGATGGCTCAGGGGTAGAGTGCTTGCCTTGCATGCATGAGGCCCTGGGTTTGATTCCTCAGCACCACATAAACAAAAAGCAAAAAGCCAGAAGTGGCGCTGTGGCTCAAGTGGTAGAGTGTTAGCCTTGAGCTGAAGAGCTGAGGGACAGTGCCCAGGCCCAGAGTTTAGGCCCCATAACCAGACCTCCCCCAGAAAAAGTGTTCAAGTATTTGCAACAAAATTCATAGAAAGAAAAATGGAAAACTCATTCTGTGGCAAATTATTCTTACATGGTTAGAATGAAGTAAATAAATGCTCCAGGACAAATAAAACAAAATGTCATCATTATGCATTGAATGCATATGCTGTGAAACCCAAGAGTTAGAATTCAATTTTTTGTATGTTTTTTTATTGTAAAAATACTGAACAGAGGGGTTACAGTTACATGAACAATGCAATGAGTACATTTCTTATTGAGCATTGTTGCTTCCTCCTTTGTTTTTAGGGAAGGTGGCTCAGTGGTAGAGTGCTTGCCTTGAATGCATGAGGCCCTGGGTTCGATTCCTCAGCACCACATAAGCATAATTCAATTTTTGTTTGCTTTTTCAATAACAGAAAATGATTTGGTGATTTAAATCTGTAAGGCTAAATGCTCCAATCTTATCCATTAGCAATGTAATCTGGGACCACTCATAATGGTTTGTAGCCTTTATAGTACAGCTGCAGTCCTGCTCTGTGGCCTTTCCTTTAAATTGTATTATATCCTATCACATCACTGTAGACTATCCCATAATTTAGATTTATATCATTGATTAACGACTGAAATATTTATTTAGCTTTTAAGATTCTCTCCCTTATAAAGCACCTGTTAAGAGTGGTTTTCAAAATGTCATCCAAGAATCAGAGGGTCCACAAGAGCATTTCAGGGAGTGTTTGAGTTGTAAACTATTTTCATAATAATACTAAAACTTTACAGTCTTTTCACTCTCAACATCCCAGGAGTACGCAGTGGAATTTCACAGAAGTTGCAGGATGCATATAATGTTGTGTAAAATCTCAACATCTGGGATTTCTCCATAAGTCAGTAGTGAGAAATGGTGAGAAATAACGACAAAGTGAGTACTTTTAAAAATCTGATTCCTTCTATAATATCCTTATGGAAAACACACACACACACACACACACACACACACACACACACACACACATTCACACGCATACATTCACATACGTTTCTTAGGACTATTTAGGCTGACTGTTCCTTATCAATCACACCATTTAGAACATAATGAACAAAAGTTATATCCTTAAGACATCTTGAAAGAAGTCTGGGGTCCGATGCTGGTACATCATGTTTGTGATCTTAGCTTCTCCAGGGGCTGCAATGTCAGAATTGGATTTTGAAGCCAGCTTGAGAGATTCTGTCTCCAATTAACCAGCAAAAAGCCAGAAGTAGAGGTATGACTCAAGTGGTGCAGAGTCAACTTTGAGGAAAAAGCCAAGTGAGAGCCAAAGACCCAGAGTTCAAGATATAGTATGGGAACAAAAATAAAACAAAATAACCAAAAACAAAAAACAAACAAAAAAAAAACAAATAAAGAAGTAGTTTTGTAAGATAATAAATTATTTTAAGTTTTGAAGTAACTTATTTTTTTCAGCTTCTCAAATAACCTGTCCAGGTTTACATTTTTAAATTTTCTTTAATTGTGAAAATACCATACAGAGGGGTTACAATTACATGAGCAAGGTAATGAGTACATTTCTTATCAAGAATTGTTGCCTCCTCCTTTGTTTCCCCTTCCCATCCCTTCCCATCTCCTCCTCCCCCACCCCTGCAGCAAAGTTGTAAAGTTCGTTTTTCAACATAAGATCTTGTACATCTCATTGTTGCAATGGGTCAACCTATATCCCTATTTAAACAGTTTGTTTTTTCCTTCTCCTCCACAAATTATGCCAACATCAAATACAGTGAAAACAGGGGTTATACCGTGGGGGAGGGACTTACAAAGCAACAAAGAAATCATCTTACAAATATGTTAGGAACAATAACAAGCAAGAAAAAACCATTTGAGTCCTTATCTTGGGGTTCATTTTGCCTAACATCAACTTATCTGACCGTTTCTGCTTGTCTCAGACATGTACTAGTTATTGCAAATAAGGGAAACCATGGGACCTATGTTTCTTTGGGCCTGGCTTACTTCACTTAATATAATTATTCCCAAGTCTTTCCAGGTTTAGATTTTTAACTGTATAAGTAGTTCATATAATGTCATATCCTCTCCTAATTCCACCTGCCACTCACAGAAGTATTTTAAAGATAGGATTAAGCCACTCATCCTAGCTACTCAAGAGGCTGAAATGGGAGAATCACAGTTTGAAACCAGCCTGGGCAGGAAAAGTCTGAGAGACCCTTATCTCTAAGTGACCTATAAAAAAAAAACAGAAATGGAGCTATGACTCAAAAGGTAAAGTGCTAGCCTTGAGCAGAGACAGTGCATATGCTTGAAATTCAAGCAATTGTGCTATCCTTGAGCAAAGAGCTCAGAGACAGTGCATAGGCATGGAATTCAAGCAATTGGACTGGCATAAAAAAATGGGCACAGTAGGCCCTTCTATGTCAATGATATTCAAATACAGCCAACATGATTGCCATAGTGCCACTATTTTCTAGTTAAATTGCAAAGGAGAACCTGGGAATGGTTTGATGCACTGAAATATTGAATGTCAATATCTGAATTGTAGGAATTCTAGACACCAGGTAAAAATATTTCATGTGTTACTTTGACAATGTAACTAATATAGACAAACCATAAAAAGTTTATTCAAAAATAATACCTCTTTGTAGTTTTCAATGGTAAACTTATATATATATATATATATATATATGTATATATATATGACATAGCCACAATATACAAACCAAAATAATATGATAGGTATATAAACTAAATGAGTAAGACCACTTTGGGTTAGATAAATACACAAACTTAATATGTATTTAATATATAGTAAGCATGAATATAAACATATATAAAACAATTATGATCCTATATTTATGAGCACATCATAAAGATAATTTAATGATAATCAAATCTATTTCCAAAATGCTATATTTTGAGATAATTTGATAAATGCTATCAGTCACAATCTGCTTGAAAGCTAGTTTGAAAAGGAGGAATTCCTAGAATATTTTTGCAATAAGGATACCTATAAATACAAATCCATAATATAACAACTTAGAATGGCAACTCAGGTCTCTTGGGTTTACTCAAAAATCAAAACAGCAATAAAATGCTTTATAACCTCATTTTTGAAGTAAATTTTAAAATTTCTGTACTAAACAAGGCTTATTATATTTGAATAAGTCAATGATGCCCAAATTACTCTAGCAATGCTTCACAGAAAGAATCCAGGGCCTCCTCAGATGATATGAAAGAGTTCCAAAAGAATATAAGAATGAACATGCATGAACTAAAAAAGAATTATATGAATGAATCCATTTGATTACTGTGAAGTTTTAAGAATCTTCTGAGAGTGATATATCCATGAAAAGGGCCTACTGTGTTTTTCTTTCAGAAATGTGAAGGATTATGAAAATAGCAAAATTTTATTTACACAATCCAGAGAAATAACCGCTAAGACCCTGTTTCCTAAAAGTCATAGCGAGTATAAATGGAACTTTGAAAGTAAACTCAATATATATTTCAGGGAGAACTTGATCTAGATTTCAATGAGTCTCATGGGATCCTACTGAGCTTTTCTTTGATTATCATAGACATCAAGATTAGTATTGGGAATAAGTCTGGTCATACTTAATAATTGGGTGCAGCCAAAGAAACATAGGTCTCATGGTTTC
>NW_012267289.1:5174432-5611058 GCF_000151885.1 Dipodomys ordii | reverse complement strand
ACTATGTTTATTGCAGCATTATTTACCACAGCTAAGATATGGTACCAACCCAGATGCCCCTCAGTAGATGAATGGATCAAGAAAATGTGGTATATATACACAATGGAATTCTATCCCTTTGTTCAAAAATGGAAAGACTTGGAAAAAATTATATTAAGTGAAGTAAGCCAGGCCCAAAAAAAACATAGGTCCCATGGTTCCCTTATTTGCAATAACTAGCATAAGTCTGAGACAAGCAGAAACGGTCAGATAAGTTGATGTTAGGCGAAATGAATCCCAAGATAAAGACTCAAATGTTTTTTTTTTCTTTCTTGCTATTGTTTCTAACATGTTTATAAGATATTTCTTTGTTGCCTTGTATGACCCACCCCTACGGTATAACCCCTGTTTTCACTGTATTTGATGTTGGCATAATTTGTGTGGAGGGTAACGGAAAAAACAAATTGTTTAAATAGGAATATAGCTGGACCCATTGCAACCATGAGATGTACAAGGTATTATGTTGAAAAACCAACTTTACAACTTTGGCGTGGGGGGAGGAGAGTATGGGGGGGGGCTGGGAGGAGATGGGAAGGGATGGGAAGGGGAAACAAAGGAGGAGGCAACAATGCTTGATAAGAAATGCACTCATTACCTTGCCCATGTAATTGTAACCCCTCTGTTTATAAATTAATTAATTAATTTAAAAAATTCACATAAAAATAAAAAAAGAATGAGGATAATTCTATTTTCGTAATACATCCACTCATAAAGATGAAATAAAAATCTGGTAAAAATGATTCACAAACATGTATATTCTCTGTAGGTAGAAAAATTATGGACTATTCTTCATTTCATTGCTTTTGTTTCTTTTTCCCCTCCAGTACTAGCCATTTGAAGCCAACGTATCAGACACAGTAGGCAAGTGTTTTGCCATTTGATCTATATCCCAGGCCTTATTCTTGTAATCATCACTGCAATAAAATTTAAATTAAAAAAAGATAAAAATCTTTATAACTTTTGTTGTGCTAGCTTCCAATTCTCATTCTCCCTGCCTCTACCTCCTGAGAAGCTGAACATGACATCATGCTTGGCTTATCTAGAAAGTTTATGACACAAGCGTGCATCATTTATGTAAATACAGATTTTTAAATATTTCAGATTAATCTAGTAGGCTGACAATCCTGATAATTAATTACAATTGCTTACTAAATGTGTCTCAACCATGAACATAAAAATAGATAAATCAAATTATGGATCATTTTAGATGTGAAGATCATGGCGCTTTGGGGAAAAATCATAAAGTAAGGTATCTCAAAATCTAGTAGTCACTTTTTCAAAATAGTAATGGTGTATGATTCCTAGAATACATAGTAATATTTTATATTGAGGAGATATTGCTTCCTGCAGAAATCTAACCAAGCTATCAGTTTGGTTCTATTTCTATGTATTTACCAGTTCACCATGTGGGGGCAGGAGAGTCCTTGTTACTCACTCGTGTGGTGTAAGCAGCTTCGGGGTCATCCTCTAGAACACGTGAAAGTCCAAAATCAGAAACCTTGCACACCAAATTACTGTTGATCAAGATGTTCCGAGCGGCAAGGTCTCTATGAACGTATCCCATATCCGACAAGTACTTCATTCCAGATGCTATCCCTCGAAGCATCCCAACCAGCTGGATGACGGTAAACTGGGCATCGTGTTTCTGGAAGACATTCCCAGTGTAGAATTAGGGTTGTTATTAGAGCCTAGAAATGCATCCTTTAATTTTTGTCCTTTAAAATCTCATATATCAAAAATTGTAACAAAGCCAACTGTAGACATGTTAGCTCAAAGCTCTCATGACTAACAAGATCAGTGGATCAATGGATGCATTGCCAAGTAAACACCATGCAATCAGAACCAAGTTCAAAAGTAGGCCTCTGCTGATCTTTGTGTGATATATATTTATAATGCTTCCTCAGAAACATGAACAAGAACAAACAAACGAAATGGGTGTTGCAGCTATGCCAGGTTCATTTCCTTGATGCTTTATGAATTGCTTTAAATTAAGTAGCACTAAAATGTTAGTTATCAATATAATTCATTCATGAACAGTAAAATCATGGATTGACCATTTTGTTTTGCTTTTTTCCCTAACTCTGAGTGTTAGATCACAAAATAGAAAGAAATTGAAGACAAAGTCATAAAAGCTCTGCATTATGAAAGCAAACCTAAGGTATTTATTTGATTAATCTTATTCTCTCTCTCCCTCTACCTCTTTCTCTCTGTTTCTCTCTCAGTGGTACTGTGGTTTGAACTCAGAACCTCCTGGTAACCTTGTAGGTGCTAAAGACACGTATCTAGTCCACCATTTGAATTTAAATAGAAATAGGTGGTAAAAGCAATGTGTTAATACTATATCCACTTCTAAATATATCTCAGAAAGCATTTACAATATTTATTATTTAAATGAATTTATTTATATTTATTATTTAAATGAATTTTAGTGTGTTTTGAGATCCATAAAAACAACTTGTATTAATATGACTGTTGTCTTTTAAAATAATCATTTCTCTTTTGTAGAAAATTTAGAATTTTCCCTCATAATTATGAATGGCATGACATATTTTTGTATCTTTATTCTTCTATATTCCACCTGTCTCAAGACACAAAATAATAAAAACATTTTGAAGACCCTAAACATGACTAAAAAAAGCGACTAATGTTGATTTTTAATGTCTTGAATGTCAAAATTTCTATACTTCTTTGAGAACTGAATTTTCTAAACTACATTAAAATATGATGAATTAAGCATTTCAAATATAAAGCTTATATGTTTAAAGAATATATATATGTGTATTTATATATAATTACATATTGACAAATGATACCTTAACTTAAAAATATATTTTCTTTAATAATATAGTTTATAGTACATGCCTAATTATTGAGTAAAGTCTATGAGCAGTACATAGTCTATCTTATCATAGTTTGAGGTTACTTTACATAGTCAAAGGGAATATTTTTGTCTTACGTAAATATTTATATCTGGGTTTAGAAAAATATTTTAATTTATGTTAATGATGTGAATCTTGAAAATGCCAAAAACTTGAAGAAGATCGCGCAAACTTTAATACTATGTACTATTAAAATTTGAATGCTGCAACTAAACATGCAGAATAAGTTTTGTCCTTGATATTTAGTCCCAGAAATGTTCAGCTTTCCTTAAAATTTAGATAACCTAATTGCTTGACATAATATTAGAAGACATTTCTAACAATGAGCTGCTGACAGCTCATTCATAAATTCAAACATGTGCATATATATAGTTTTACTTACACGTAAGAAACTGTCCAAAGAACCATTCTCCATGTATTCTGTTACAATCATAACTGGCTTACCTATATAATAACAAATAATACATTGAATATCATCAAAACTGTGCAACAAATATCATGCAATTAACTTACATATAATACTCTTGGGCACCTAATGAATTCAAAGATTTAAGAAATTTCTCTGCCCAAATTTTGCCATGCTGCAATTCAAGAAAAAAAAACACAGCAAACGAAAATGAAACTATGAAATGAAAATGAAAAAAGTGAAACTAAGAAAAAAATGGAGAAGACTGGTTTCTAGATCAAAGGCCTTAAATCTAGATTATCTAACAGGACTTATTTGGAATTGTTTTCAGGAAACATAAATGTCAAAATATGTCTCCATTCTTTAATTAATTGCATCTTAGCTACTTTTCAAAAATAATATTTTGTTTACAAGCACAAGACAGAATGAGGAACCCAATTTCCACTTACCCTGTGGGCATGTACATCCACAACATAGTGTTCTCTTTTGTTTTGGTTAGTTACAGGCACAATAAATAAAACTCCCTCTCTTTCACGAAACTGGTACTCAAAAAGTGATAAGGTAGGATCAAAGGGAATGAAGGGGAGAAGCTGGGAGAAAAATTCATATGCAGTCATAAAACTCAATGCATATGCTACAAAATTAAGAATTTTGTGGGAGTGGGTAGGATTAGGAAGGATGGAGGAGAATGAGGAAAGAATGCTCAAGATGCATTGTATATTCATGAACTGTTTTGTTGAATTACAACTTCTTTACAATTTAAAATTTCATTTAATTAAAAAGTGAATTTAAAAATTAATTTAAAAATTTAAATAATTCCTACTTTCATGAAGTGTACAAGAGACTTGTAGGAAACAATAAACAGAATATAAAATTCATGTTATATTTGAAAGGAAAATAAAGCTGCAATAAAAATTGCTGCAACCACTAATTTGTAACTTGGGAAATACATAGGCTCAATGTGACTAAACTATGTGGATCCAGCATTTTAATGTACTTATATAGCAACTATTCTGTGTATAATACTGATTGATTAGATACATAAATTGTATAATTATTATTGTACTTAAGAAACTTGAGACAGCAAAGATAAGTGTCTCAATGTCATGAAGTAAACAAATTATAAAGTCAAGAGTTGTAGCCTACACACTGTGCTATTCATGAGATAAACATATAAAATCTCAAGCAATACCAAATAGTGTTCTTAAGTATTGTGAATATATGCAGCTAGAACTAGAATAAATGTTTAACAAGGAATAATGATTTAACTGATTGTTGCATGCCTATAGGGTAATTTTAATTAAAAGTGTATATATATATATATATATGTACTGTAGCACTATATCTACTACTAATAATAATGCCATATGTACAAAGCTAAATATTACTCTAGATATATTACACTGACAGCAAAGAAATTAATTTTAGAAACTAGCATAATGAAAAATACAAATTTGGGAAATAGATACATCTGATATCTGGGAAATCCCGGTGTTTCTTCTTTGAACAGAAGTTTATAACAGTCTTGAGTACTTCATATGCTCTAGCACTTAATTCTCATGGTATACTTATGCTTCAATAATATGCATTCTTTTTTCTTTTTCTTCTTCCATGGAGAACAATGTGCATTGAAATAAGTTATTTTTGTAAAAAAATATTATCCAGTAGTAAACCAAATCTCTGACATGGTCTGAGTTTAAAACTTGCATTTATCATCACATTTTAACTCTGCTTTGCTGATGCCATGATGTCTTGATGACAAGCCCTTCATGCTACAAGAAAGTTATTCCTTTTCCACCTTCAGAAGTTCTAAGTTGAATTCTGATGAAAGTCTTCAAGCATGACTGTCTTAAATCTAACACAATTATCATTTGCTTTCATAAGTACCTTCTATCTTATGAAGATTAGTTTGCCATTTTGATGCTAGAAAATATAAAACTTTATTTTCTATTTCTTTTATATGTAAAAATTCTGAATCTATGCTGTTGAGAATTATCATTCAGTAACATGAAAGCTACTCACACTATATTTAGTTATTTGAATATATCATAGGAGAGATGTCTTGATTTTTGGAGTGAGGAAAATATTTAAATTCTATAAATTTTTTCATGATTTTCATGCATAATATAATCAGTTAACGCAATGCTCAATTTAACTAATATGCTGATTTAACTTTCTGGGTACATATCACATTTAACATTGTGATCTAGTAATATCTGAAAAATTATTTTAACCTAAATTCTGAGCTGTCAGAATTTGCTGTTTACAAATTCTAGCTAAAGTTCAATTTCACTATATTTAAGGGAAATGGAAGACTCAACCAATTTTTTTTGGTTCCTATTTAACTTTATCAGAGACCTGACTTTTAGTGAAATGAAGGCTTGAGTGAATGAGCAAATATATGAATGAATAAGTGAATGAGTGAAGGTGCTCTCTGTAGATCATCTCCTGTCCCTGTTCCTTCCCTAATATAATCCTGAAGAGCATAACATGTTACAAATACATGCTTCCAAGGGAGTTCAAAGTACCTTGCTTTTCACTGCCAGTTATTGAATCTGTGTATTACTCAGACCTCTGCTTATCACTCACTTCCTCTGGCTTTCAGCCTTATGACCATTTCATTTCCCATTAGCATATAGAGTACAATGTTTGGCAAGGGAAATAGAAGTAGCTAAAAATCAACCCAGTCAATTAAGCCAAAGCTCCATGACCATTCAGAAATCAGATCAGGCTGTCTTTAACTCTGTAATTTAGGTATTTGTAAACACTTCAGTTAAGATGGGCAAGTTGGGAAATGTGCTTTGCATTAAGTTCAAAGATTCAGGAAACCAAATGTACAGACAAAAAGTAAACAGAATCAAAATGTTCTACCTTGGAAATCAGTACTAAGAGTTTCCCTTGTGATCATGATTTTGATAAATATAGTTAAAGAAAAAGACTTTCTGGAATAGTGGCCAGAGTTAGTTCTAATATGCATAAAATGTACTAGGAAATTATAAAATGACAACTCTTCATAGTATGCAATATTGATACACAAGTGTGCATGCTCTTTTACATGCATTTTGATTTGCAAATAATATGACCTACATACTCAAAACAAACCCTACTTCATTCATTATCAACAGAGACTCCAAAATCTATCTGGCATATATCAAAAACTTTGAAAATGGTCAATAACTAGATGGAATAAAACTATCAAAATGAACAAAACAGGTTTGTAGTTGGTGTGTGTGTGCATGTGGTGTCTGTGTCTGTGTCTGTTTCTGTATCTGTGTGTGTCCTGGGGCTTGAGCACTGGGCAATGTCCCTGAATAATTTTTTGCTCAAGGCTAGCATTCTATCATTTGGGATACAGCTCTACTTTTGGCTTTTTGGTGGATAATTGAAGTTTTTCATAGGCTTCTTCCAAGGCTGGCTTTAAATCATGATATCTCAGCCTCCAAAGTAGCTAGATTACAGGCATGAGCCACCTGTGCCAGACTCCATTTTGTTTCTATATTTACTTATAAATATATGGAAGGAATATTGACTTTTCACATAGTAAAAACAAGTGAGTAAGTCTACTAAATGAGTTTATTTACCAACTTTCCATAGTGATTCAGAGATATTTCTAGTTACTGAATAACTGTTCGATGAGAGTGGGTAGGAGATTTAAAATAACTAAGAATTGCAGGATAAGCACCACTATTTTCACCACAAACTTCTCCATCACATTTTTTACAAAAAGAAGAGTAAGTGATATGATAGATACACAGTCAACCATAGACCTATTTTTCTTTACCAATTTCAAATATTAATTCTTAGATAATAACATCCACTTTCAAACAGAAATGTAATTATTTTTAAGATATCTAAAATTATACACACTTAACCCATTGTTCTATACAGTTTTGTAACTATTCCAATGTGATTCAATTTTGTCTTATTTATTAAGATGACCTGTTATTTTACCTTCTGATATTGATTGTAGAGATTTTGCATTAAGGCAATTGTATGCTTCTGAGTTTGGGGTGTTCCTTTTCCCCCTTAATACAAAAGTTTGTGTAAAATCAGAAATGCTCAGATATCTGCTGAACTACTAAACTACTTGTATATACTGAGTGATTTTTTTCTTATTTTTGGATAGTTACTATGGATAATAAAAGGTAGTATTTGTACACATTGAGAATTATGGTCTTGTAATTTTTTCTTCTTTTATTTTCAAGGTGATATACAGAGGGGCCACAGTTACATAAGTAAAGTAATAAGTACATTTACTGTCAAACTTGTTACCTTTCCCTCATTTTTCTCCTACCAACTCCCTCAACTCCCACTCCCCAAGTTGTACAGATTATTTCTAACATATTGTCTTGTGTATATTGCTGTTGTATTGCTTTCCCCCTTTCCCTTTGTCTCATCATTCTGTTGTTCCCTTTCCCTTCCCTAGTTTGAATAAATTTATATACAATACCAGGGTACCAGAATCAAATACAACCAGAACAGGGTATATACCATAGGGGAAAGAATATACAAAGTAAGCAAAAAAATCACATAGTATATTAAAAACAACAACAACAAAGAAAAATGGAATTCCATGCTTCCATCAGAAAGAATGACATTGCTCCACTTATAAGGAAATGGAAAGACTTGGGAAAAAATCATATTAAGTTAATTAAGCCAGACCCAAAGAAACATAGATCTCACAGTCTCCCTTATTTGCAAAATAATTAGTATACATCTAAGATTATCTTATCAGATGAGCAGAATATCTCAATAGCTATGTACATATGACCATATAAGATGATGCTAAGGGAAATGAATTCCCAGACATGGTCACAAGAGGATTTAGTAAACTTTGTAAGTTGAATTTAATCTTCAGAAAATATCCAATAAAATAAATGAGGAAATTTACCACATAAATTCTGTTTTAATCCAAATATGCGGATTAGTGCAATGATTATACATAGAGCATGCAAAGGAAAGAGCTAAAGTTCTTTAGACATGTAAATACATCATTCTAGTTCTCACATTTTCAGTAAATATTGAGAAACAGTCTCCTATTTCTGTTCATGTGGGCATATCGACATTCTGAATTTATAAACTTGTAATAAGAAATGTATGATAACAGCTGGTGTCATCAGAGTTTGCAAAAAATTATTATTCTAGCTCTGTAATATATCCTATGTGCTTTTTGTTGTGAATATGATATGAAATAGTTGGAATATGGCTTAAGTAAACATCTGCCTAGAAAGCTCAAGACCCCAAAATCAAGCCCGAGTACGACCATTAAAGAAAGCTTAAGAATTTGAAATGAAATATGATACTCTTGAAAGAAGCTCAGAAGAAAATTTGCAGAAAGAAAGGAAATAACAGGATTTGGGATTGTTAATAAAGTATGCCATCTTAGCCCAACAATATTCCTTTATCCCCTATACTGGGAATAAGGAAGTCCAAATCAATGTTAGTGATGGTGCAAAGTGAACACTCAGAGAGAGAGAGAGAGAGAAAGAGAGAGAGAGAGAGAGAGAGAGAAAGAGGGCTGTTTAATTATGAGAAATCCTCTTAGTGCTCCATCCATGACATTCCTCAACAATAGAAGATTACAGTTAAGTTTCCTGGTCAATTTTTAAATTTCCAAGAAATTAATCCAAGGAGGGAAAAACACATCAACTAGATTGAATTTAATTCCTCCTATTTCACTAGGTAAAATATTGCCAATAGGAATTATTCTTGGAATCTAAACATCATTTAACTTATGGTGTGATGGCAGAAATATCAAACATTTGTTAAAATCAAGTTTCATCCTTTTGAACTTCAACTAAAATTGATAACACATGTGAGTACCTCGTTCTGGGCAAAGCCTGTCCCCTGGCTTGCTGCTACTTTGAAGATCAGAGACTCTATCACCTTCTCGTGTTTAAGATTTTCAGGCTCATGACATACCATTAAAATTGTTTATGACTTGATTCAAACAAATTAAAAGTAATGATCACATAAAGGCCCTTCTCAAAATGATTTGAAAATGATACATTATAATAGACACAGTATTTCTAAGCACACAATTAATAGCAATAATAAAAAGGCTTCGCTCAGACAAAAGGGAAGAAAGGAATTTTTTCAAGAATGTTTTTTGTATGCACACAAATTAAATGGTTATCTCACTCTTAGCAAAAGATTTGCATAATTCTTTGCTAATGTATTCTTATATACTTTCATAGCATTTGTGGGGGTGGGGGTGGGGGGTTGTTGTGTGTGGGTGCAGGTCCTAGGACTTGAACTTAGAACCTGGATGCTGTTATTGAGCTTCTTTTGCTCAAAGCTAGCACTCTACCACTTGAGCAACAATGCCACTTCTGGCTTTTTTCTGAGTAGTTTATTGAAGATAACTCTCATGGACTTACTGCCAGGGCTGGTTTCAAACTGTCATCTTTAGATCTCAGCCTTCTCAGTAGCTAGGATTACAGGTGTGAATCAGCAATGCCCAGCTCTCATCTCATTTTAAAGATGCAAAAAAAAAGTAAGATTTCACTGTTAATTCTACGTTACAGAATAAGATGTATATGTGAGTTGTTTGATTTATGAAGTCTCACCCATTAGTATGGTTGTGTCAGAATTTGATCTTGGATGTACTGATTCTTAGTCTAGATATTGATATGCCCTTTTTAAAAATTTGAAATGTGATAAGCTATAAATTCTGCATCACTCTATTTATCCAATGTGTTTATGTGCAGGTGTGTACATGAGTATTCATTTAGAAGTCAAATGTTTTAGAATGTAAAATATTAGCAGCAAAATAAAATAATCTCTTGATGACAATGTGTCATATTTATGTTTTAAATGTAACATATAAATGTTATTGTAGGGAGCTTCTATTTCCTCTCTATTAGAAAAAGGTACCTGATTTAGAGCTTTTTAAATATGCCACTAATGAGTCCCAAATCTAACTCTGGGGTTACTCCTCTGTTATATTTACAATATATGAGATGATGGGATTTATAGAGTCAGCTTTGACAGTTTCTTACATACTTATTTGGCCAAGGAGATGTATCAAATTTAGATTTCTCACTTCAAGACTAAAGCAGTTGTAATCCATATCAGACTGTTAGAGAATAAGATATAAAAAGATTTTTAATGTGTTATATCTTTAGTTTTTAGAAACCATTTTAATGTATTTTTTACAGAATTTTTCTCTCCGTGATTGTTCTATAGATTTGTTTGTGATGACAATTCATATTAGATTATTTAATTTTTTACATCTGAAGGAAAAATAACACAGCAATTTTGTTTTAATATTTGCTTTTATTAAAATTTAAAAGATTGCTTTTGTCATTTAGAACATTCAAATGAATAAAATCAAATTCTATTGGCTAGAACACTAGAACTTATCTGTAGGCTCAAATTTAAACATAATTACTTTGATAGTCGTTTTTATCTATTTCTTCTTACTTATAGATATTGAAGAATTTAAGTGATGCCTCTGTCCATGTTAAAACACAATTATTTTCTCCCTCACTCCCTGAAAAATGCAATCAGTTATGCAGCTGTACTTCTTTAAGAATGCATTCATTAAAACACTGGAAGATAGTAGATGATACTTCTCCCTTCTTTCTCTCATTTAGTTAGTTAATTTTTGGCTCCTCAACCACAATGAAATAAGTACTTATTTTGATCAGGCTCTATGTTAGTCACCATTCTTGTCATCTTTGGAAACATTTTGTTTCAGATTCTGACAGTAAGAAATTATCTACAACCTTTTTTTCTTGAAACAAGAAAGTTGCCTTGCTATGATGAAGTTGTGAGGAAGTACTTTTAAAATAAAGAAATAAATAATAATTAGAGTCTATGAATATAACATGAAAACATGTGTTTGTTCCAATATGCGGGTAGAGTGTAAAAGAAACATCCATATTCTCCATGCTATATTTAGCACTTTCTAGCCAGACAATCTAATCATGATTTACAATTGTTTGTTCAAAGGTAAAAGAAGTGATTATATCTAACTCACAGAATATCAATCAATGACAATAAAATTATGCCATAGTACAAAATCAGAAAAAATAACAGATACTCCATTAAAGAAGATGAAAATTTTCCATCATGGAAATTAAAGTTTAAAAGAATATCTAAGCACAAGTGATTTTATTTTCCTCCTCAGTGAATTTCCAGTTCTGAAGGACAGTCCAGTTGATTAGGATGACATCAGACGTTAAATGGCTAAATGATATGAAATGCTCAGTGAAACATGTCACTGAAATTCTACAGATATAAAATAGTATGGTTTTTCCCTGAAAGTCAAATAGATTCATTCATTTCCCAAACCAGTCTTACTGGTTAAAAAAATGAAAAGAAAAAGAAAAAGATGCTAGGTGCCAGTTTCTCATAACTGTAATTACAACTATTCAGAAAGATGAGATTTGGAAAATTACAATTTGAGGCCAGTCTTGGCAGAAAAGTCTAAAAGTCTCCATCTAAAATAAACAGCAAAAAAGCATGTCTAGAGATCTGGCTCAAGTGGTAGGATTACCTGCAAGCCAAGCAAACTGAGCAAGCTTGCTCACATTAGCGTATAATCTGATATTTTCACAAGAAAGGTTAGTATAACTACCATTGTGGGACAATTTTTCAGAGGACAGAGGCAAGAAACAAATACTTTTTAATCAACAAAGGGGTTCCATTTCAACATATTAGATTCCTAATATCATGCATGTTGAACAGTGGCTTCGCTTCCAGCATTCTCTCCCAGCATGCTAGCCTCACCAGCTTCCTCAAGTCACTCAGTTCCATTTTAACAATGTACACTGAATATTATGACTAAGAAGCTGAAATCCTTTTGGTGTGAGGAGGGTGGGTCTTAAGGTGAATGGGTGGGAAGAATGGTGGCAAACACAGTCCTAGCATTCAATGTTCAAACACTTTTTTAAAAATGCTTAACATGGGCATCTAGCATATGTTTAAGTAATTCCACGTTGTTAAGTTCTTAATTTAATTTATTTTACATGAACACTCCAAAGGAAATCAAAGTATATTTCAATTATACCATGCCTTCATGAAGAAGGAAATGCCCTTTTAGTCACACTACAGTGAGACTCACTATTACTGCCATTTGGAAAGTGGTGCATGTAATGTAAAAGAAGAATAACATTGTGAAAAACATAATGAGTAATGTCTGTTGGTAACCATAGAGTATGTAAATGTGGTGCCAATGAATTATCCCCTAAAGGATGCCAAACTCTCTGCCATATGTTGTCTTTCACTGTAAGGAATTTGCTGCCAATTTCACTTATTCTGCATTCTATGCTCCAAAACCTCAACTAAGAAAAAAAAAAAAAAAAAAAGGAAAGGTCCCAATGGTATCTCAAGGGGTTTTCATTGGAATGGGAGCCAAAAATCACAGATCTGCCTCACAGGATCCCTTTTGAGCTTGGCTGGAGAAACCATCATGGAAATAAATTCAGATCTTTATAGTGGGCTGAATGCCAGAACTTCCCCCAGAGCAATCCAAAATCCACCTGGGACCCTAGATCAGAACTATTTGGAATCCACAGAGAAGGGGGGAGGGGTGCAGGGGGGAAAGCCTTGGGTCTCCTTGTGAACCAATGTTTCCAGCTCAGAAGCATTCCCAAGATGCCTATAATTTTCCTAGGGCAGGGAGGACAACAGGGGTAAGGATCTGGGAGCTTAAACAAAGCTGGTGAAGAATAAATGAAAAGGCAACTTGCTGGGAGTTCCTGTCAAAATTGAATCATTGTTTTTCCTTGCTCTTCTACATTTTCCACAGCTCTCTTCTCCACAATCTTTTAATCAGCATGCTTTTGCACAGCCCAATATCTCACTCACTATTTTGCGTTAAAAATTCAAGAATTTTTAAGACTTAGAGAAGCATGTCCACTGGGGTGGGGGGAGGAGAGATGGGAAGGGATGGGAAGGGGAAACAAAGGAGGGGGCAACAATGCTTGATAAGAAATGTACTCATTACCTTGCCCATGTAATTGTAACCCCTCTGTACGATATTTTCACAATAAAAATTTAAAAAAGAAAAGAAAAGCATGTCCAAAATACTATTACTTCAATACATTTGCTGTCTAGAAAGGCAGGAAAAGCAGGTGTTAGAGCATTACTTACTTTTAGTAACAACTCCCTCCAGTCGAATGATATTGGGATGGTCAAACTGTCCCATAATGCTTGCTTCTCCCAGGAAATCCCGCCTCTGTTTCTCCGTGTAGCCTACTTTCAGGGTTTTGATGGCCACTGAAATCTCTTTTTTGGAAGGGAGTTTTAAGCGACCACTGCATACTTCTCCAAATTCACCTGGTAGAATGCAGGAAAGCAACAGAATGCAAATAATTACATAGCACATCTATCCTAGCCTGGATAGAGAGCAAATACTTGAAAGAGCAAGCAGTTATAGTTTTTCATAGGCCTCCAAATTACTACAGAAGATGAGAAAATGAGACTGTCTGGAAAAGCCCAAGATATTCACAACATAGTGGAAAACAGACCTTGTGAGAGTGCCCGTGGAATCTTAAATATGACACTACGAAAACTGCAACATGAGAAAATAAGAAGAAAGCTAAAAGCTGCATGCGTCAGACTTTTCACCCTTTCTTGTAAGAGCTAACATCATTTCAGGGTAACAAACAGGCTGGCACAGATATTATGACTTGAACATTGTGTTGAATTTCAGATGTTTTTAACTATTCTATTTTTACTGTGAGGACCAATGGGGCTATACACTCAAACTCTCAGAAAATGAGAAAGGAAACATCTGCTATCAATTCCATTTATTGGAGTATTGGTTTGTTGCATTATTGGCATGCTAGCTATAAAGTTTTCTGGGCTTCTGGGAGAAGACCAATTGCATAAGAGTATCGAATTAAATAGCCTGTCTTGTCTAAAAGTTATTATGGAAACATTTTCTTATGTTTAATGTCCTACATGAAAATCTTATTTCCAAAATATGTGTGATTAATCCAGAAGTTGGATGCTAAGAGTTGTTTACTATTAAGTAATTGAGTCCAATCAATGTATAAAATGATTTAGACTAATCACTATTTTTATGTACATTACTATTAAAGAGCTTTACTTACCACCCTCATCAGATTTTGACCTGGCTTAGAACAGAGACTATATCTACTTCTCTATTTCTCTACACACACAACCACCCACCCACCCACACACACACACACACACACACACACACATGAACCAATTTTAGTATTGAACAAGGTTTTAAATTGAACAAGAGTGTTTTCCGGAAATTTTCTAGGATTAAGTACAGGATGAGAAGGAGAAACAAAGGCCATGTAATTGTAACCACTCTAGACAGTATTTTCACAATAAAAAAATAAATAAAAATTAAAAAAAACTATAAAAAAATAAAAAAAATCATTTGCTTCTCTATGGAATAGAATAATATTCTTGAGCTAATGTCCCTGTGATTTAGAAAAGTCAGTTTTAATATTTTGTTTCAGCATAGAGAAGTGAAATGATTCTCTAACACAACACCTCCCACCCCCACCATCCCAAAGTAAATGAGCTGAGCCAGAAAAGTAGCAGATTGCCCTGCTAGAGCTTCTTGCTCTAGGAGAACAAATCACTTGTATCTCTCCAGGAAGCGCTACCCTCTCCTCGACATGACCCTTCAACAGGATTCCAGTCTTCCTCTTGCAAAGCAATGATTTATACTGTAATTTGGAAAAGTCATTCAAAGTCCAAAAGCAGAAGCACATGTAATTATTTAACAAATACTCATCAATTGGCAACAACTGAACAGACACTGAGAAAAATAAAGCAATGTAATGGTAAAAAAAAATTAGTTTTTTTTTTTTATTTTGACAAAGAAGGGAAAAGATAGCAATCCTTACAGTTATAATGTCCTAAGGATTATAGACAAAATGAGGGAGAGTGCCTGAGAACCATCTTTGGTTTTGTTAAATCCAAGGCAGAACCTATAACTACAGAAAAGCACTATTAGGAGAAAGAGATGTTATGATGAAAAATTAGAATTGTAAGCAAGAGTAAGAGTAAGAGTTTCTTGCCTTATCCAGAGTTATCTGAACATTGCTAGAGAGCTCCAGTTCGCTTTGTATAAACATTACGTTTGAGTAAACCATACAGAGGTATTCATAATGAACTTTCATTTCCTGAAAGTTCTGCCATTCTCATGAGTCAACATGGTATAAAGGATCATGTTTTAAATTCAGATGCCATCACCACTTAGTGACATATCACTTGTCAGTTTATAGAAGAGACAGTACAGAGCTGTGGTGGAGAACATCAATCCCAGAGCCAAATAGTTTAGGGCTTATTCTTGCTCTGTTACTTATTGGGTTTGTGGTTTTTATGTATCTTCACCTTTCTGTGCCTCCATTTCTTTATCTATACCATAGGTGTGACAATTGTGCTTATCTGATAAGACTGTTGTACAGTTAATTAATGTATGTGAGGTACTAGATCCAGGGTCAAATGCATGACAAGTAGCATTTATATGTTGGTACTATTTATTCCCTGAATTTAGACCCACTTTAGAAGGGTAAATTATCTATCCACACTCATGTTTCTTTTCAGATCAAATTGACAAATGAATATAAACATGCTTTGGAAACTACAAGATTCTATATGACTATAAGAGAAGTTGCCAAATTCCATATTAAAATAAGAGATGTTAATGTGATGGTAATGATAGCAAGATTCATATCTTACTGAGTAAGTATTTCCAAAGAAAACATTTTCTAAGAGGACTGTTCTAGAAAGATTAAGGATAAGATTTCACATTTTAAGTAAGCCAATTAGAGATTATTTTCTTTATTTTAAGTGGGATTCATGGACAAATTTATAGAATTCATGAAAAGCAGAGTGATCATGTCTCCCTGAACCCTTCTCATACTTCAGTACCTATTGAGCAAGGCTTATTTGTCAGCATCACTCTCTTTGCAAGAATCATCTCATTTAATGCCTACAAAAATCTTACAAATGATGTACCATTGTGATGGTCAGTGTTCAGCATGGGCTTTGAGAGTGGAAAATAAAGGATTCTAGCCACAGTTTCTCTCTTTGATATGACAATGGATGTTCAAATACTTAGCTTCTTTTTTTTCCCATCTACTGAAATAGACATACAAATATCTATTTTAAAAGCTAATGAAATTAAATAAGAAGTGAATGCCTAGCATACTTTGAAACTTGGAAATAAGTTTTTACAAGTTTTAAATTTGAAAAAAATACAGTGGTTTTCCAAAATTACACTAGAATTTTTTATTCATTTTGCAATCCTTACCAATAGAAGTATACTAATTGGAGGTGATAATTCATGGCTCAACATTAATTTGATAAATTGCAATAGGTATAATTGTTTCTAAGGATCTTTTAGGTAAATGAGGATTTTGGAACATTTATCCAAATACATTCTCTGACATGAAATTAAAGAATTGCAATACATACAATCATATGTATAACACATATGCTCTTTCTGCAAATTCAAAAAACTAAAAGCATTTTTCCTGGTGAACAAGTTTAGACTAAGAATAGTCTTATATTTAGAACTTTTAGTTTTGGACTTTGATGGATAAGTTTAAATTCTTTTATTTTATTAAGAATGGTGTATAAAAAAAGTAAATGGATTGTTAACAAGCAAATTTCATGTTAGAGGGTGGTGACATGGATTAGTTATATAGCACTTGTCTAGCAAGACCCTGGCTTCCATCTTAATACCATGACAGATAAATTAAACAATTATGCAATGTTAGCTTATGTTGATTGTTACTGAAGCTATTTTAAGAAATGTGTCTATACACAATCATTATATCTGTATATTATTTCACTTATTTATGTGTCTGTATTTATGTGTATGTGTATGTGTGTGGTATCTTTTAATGTCTTGATTCTATGTTGTATTCTTGGTAATGACAAACATTCTAATCCAGAAATTCTTATACTGTGTGTACATAATATATTGAATTTTTCCAGGAGAAATGTCATCAACTAATCATATAACTATTTAAAAATAAAATAAGCACAGCATCATTGTTCTTAAGATAATAGCCAAGAGTGTTGGCTTACATATCTCTCAATATGAGGTTAGGCTTCATTGTTTAGTTATATATTTTAAGAAAGAAAAGACAAAGGGGATCTAGTCTAATCTTTCATGAGCATTCGGGTTTACTGTGCCTCACAACTCTATGTTCTGGCTAACTAGCTATGTCAATGTCTCCATAGAAAGCCTTTTTACCAGGGCAGAGGGCCTCAGATTTCAAGGTCATGATGGTTGCTATTTGACCTTCTGGACCTAGGTTGTGGATAAGTGAGCTATTCTTCCTCTCATTGGGCTCCAGATTAGTATGCAAAGATCAGGTGCTGCTTGTGCTACTGAAAAGTCCATGCTGGAAACAGTGTACTCTGTGGATCAACATTAAAACCAAGCCAAATATAAACCTTCCAGGTCACAGAGCTGTTCACAAAACAAGGCTAACCCAATAAACAGGATACTCAGCATACATTTGTTTCGGTACTAGATTACCACAAATATGTGGTGACACACACATGTTCAAGTCCTGCTTTGTAAAAACAGAATATCTATATTAGTATCCTCTATGAATAGTAGTTTCATAATTATTACCATCTGGTTACTTGAATTTTTAGGAACATAATGTACTTGGAACAACTGTAGAAAGTTTAGAAAAATATATCACTGGGATAAAACAAATTAGTCAAATTTTCTTTCTTGAATACTTTAGATACTGCTTTTATCTACAGAAAAAAATAGTGACAAATGCATTCATGTTTGTATAAAGAAGCCTTAGTCATGAATACATAAATATGGCACTTGGAGAAAATATGGTCAGACAAGTTATTAATAATCCAGTAAGTAAATTTCCCTATCTACTCTATTTCCTATATCAACATAAAAATTGCTAGTTGTTTTGAAGGCAGTAGCTAAGAGTGAGATTATTATCTCTGTAGTATTATGCATAGTTCAATTTTATTTTTCAATAGTAGTGCTGATATGCATGTTTCCACATATTATGGATACTCATATGCTTATTTGTAAGTGTACAGACATTTTTATTTAATACTTACCTAAAGTTTTATTGAGAAATGCAACTTATTTTAGCAATAACTCCATGTTTATTCATGAATTTATAGTGGAATAAATTAATTAATTAAAATATTTTAGGTTATTTATGATACCCTGTCAAAATAGTTGTAATGAAATTGGAGTGTCATATATAACATTTTTATTGTTCTTTGAATTTCAAAGAGGGTATTAAAATTCAAATGAAGATTTTCAATTACTGGTCTAGTTTAAATTGAGACATTATTGTATCCCTACTTATTCAAATAGGTTTTTGACAGGGGATCAGCATAGCTATGGGAAGATTGAGCATTAACTGAGACTACCTCTGAAAACTAATAAAAAGCAGCCATTGTTTCAATTTGCAAGTCTATCACCTATAAAATCATTAAATTCCATTAAATACCCCATTTACTGCTCGTCTTTCATTATGAAATTAGAAAAATGTCACCCAAGCTTCAGAAAACAGAGCAACCTCAGGTAGTATTTTTAGTCATAGTTGTAAACATGCAATTAGCATACTACTATTGCAGTAGGGTTAATGAGTTACCTGCTCCCACCACTTTGTCAATGGATATGTTGCTGGCATCCAACTCCTTAGCAAACTCATGCACTGCTTGTGTAGGGTCTTCATAGGTATGTGGGTCGACATAGGTCCGAAGTCCTGGGAGTTTTACTGATTAAAGGAAGGAGCAAAGGCATTATTTATAAGGTTTTTATTGAGAAAATATTTAGGATAATTTTGCCTGAAATATTCTAATCCAATAAGCTACATCAATTTTTATTTTATGATATCACAGAAACAGACAGAGATGTTGGCTTAAGTGTTGAAAAATGTTTTTTAAAGCTGTCCATAATGACAAACAAAATAGAGTGCTTTGACTCTGAGGTCTTTGATCCATTTGGAGTTGATTCTGGTGCAGGGTGATATATAAGGATCTAGCTTTAGTTTTCTACAAGTGATTAGCCAATTTTTCCAGCACCATTTACTGAAGAGGCTGTCTTTCTTCCACTCTATTTTTTTAGCTCCCTTATCAAAGATTAGATGGCTATAGGTCTGCAGGTTCATTTCTGGGTTTTCAGTTCTATTCCATTGGTCCTGAGGTCTGTTCTTGGACAGTACCAAGTTGTTTTGATTACTATGGCTTTGTACTAGAGTTTGAAACTTGGTATTTATATTCCTCCAGCACTGTTCTTTCTGTTAAGGATCGTTTTTGCTATTTGGGGTCTTTTATTGTTCCATATAAATTTTTGGAGTGCCTCTTCTGTTTCCTTGAAGAATGAGGTTGGAATATTTCTGTATGGTATTTTCACAATTTAAAAAAATGTATAAAAATAAAAAACAAAAAACATATATATCTTACTGCCAACTTTAGGAATGAAGATGCTTTTGAAATGATCAAGCAGTATAATTACTATTAAATACATAATGATAATGTCATGTTATTGTACAACCAATATAATAACCACATACTTATTATAATAACCATATATGCAATATCTGACAATAAATAAATGAGATAATTTTTTAAACATTTCTTTCTCTTATTGTTATTTTATTTTACCCATTTATATAATTTTTTATTTTCTCTAAGTATTTGAACCAAGGAGTTTGAGGAAGTGTGGGCAAATAATATTCAATGTAAGACAGGCGCCATAATCCTAGCTACTCAGGAGTCTGAGATCTGAGGATCGGGGTTCAAAGCCAGCCCAGGCAGGCAAGTCCGAGAGACTCTTATCTCCAATAAACCACTAGAAAACCAGAAGTGATGCTGTAGCTCAAGTGGTAGAGCGCTAGTCTTGAGCTGAAGAGCTGAGAGACTGCACTCAGGCCCAGAGTTCAAGCCCCATGACGGACCCCCCAAAAATATATATATATAAATATTATAATAATATTTAATGTAATATGTGAAAACAAAACTAGATAATTTAGGGTAGGTGTCTTTGGAGATATGAGGAAGAACAATTGAAGTGGTTGCCTTAAACTGAAAGAATTTCATAAGGCAGAATAAATAAAAAAATACAAAAAGGCCTATCTTCTATCTGAAGCTACCTGAACACAGAGCTAATTCACTACACATACTTATGAACTCTGTTCACTAATATACTATCAAGCAGCTAAATTTTTCTTTTTTTAAGTTAATTAAAGCAGTATTTATAATTGTGCTTACAAGCTTAATAATAATAGTAAGAACTTAAAATCCAAACATAAATCGCATGTATAATTTCTTAACTAAAAGTGATCATTTTCATGTTCTGTAATTAAAAACTATGAAAAACAGGAAAATCTTTTGAGTGTGTTTTAATACTTATAAATTTCCTATCATTTGGAATTTTTTTCAAAGGGAGAGACAATATGCAATTTGTCTCTCAAAGTTCAAAAAACGTTATCTAAAAGAAAACTCAAGTCTCTCTAAAGACAATTCAGATGAATTCTTCAACAGGAACTTTAAATTTTAATTTTTATAGTATATCTACAAATATTATTGGTTATGCTCTCAATCTTAGTAACACTGACAATGTTGCTTTCGTGGGTTTTAACGTTGCTTAATTTAAATATTTTCTTTTATTATGCAAAATTATTGAAGAATACTTTTTCTCTGAACTTAACAAAAATAAAGTCAGACATTACAGTTTCCAATGTGACTTCATAATGAAAAAAAATTTCTTTGGCACAAAAATAATTGACCACTGCGTTGACTAGCTTCATTTGAGCTAATATTAGAGCTTGTATTTTAAACAGTTGTCCCTGACAGTCTGCAGCACAATGGAAGTTGGCCACTTAAGGATTTCAAGACAACTTCATGAATGCCCTTCTAACAGTTTATTGTAATGCATACTCCTATTAGGGTTTCATAGTTATTTCAAGTGAAGAACCTGAGTGAAAATCAATGAGTTATAAAAGAAAAGGTGGTTGGCAGAGATGCAAGGTGGAAGCTTTCCCCTGCGCAGCTACTTCTGCAGCTGACGGACAAATCCTTTGAGGGACCAGAGGGTGAAGGAGCAGATGGGAAGGGGACAGGAACAAACTACTTCCTGTTGGCCTGCTACTGCCAACAAGCAGCAGGACACCAGCTTGAGGCAGCGTATGAGTAACTTGAAAAGATACTAACAGATATTAAGTTAACTTCACAGAAATGTGCAAATTTAAAGCCTATTCTTGGCTTTGGGTTGACTGGGATTGGAGAAGTATTTGAGGAAAGTCAATCTGGAGTTTTCCTTGATATCTCAAATATAAGAATAGAAAATCCTCAGATTGAAGGAAGGGGGAAGCTGTTGGAAACTTTTTTCATTTACTTCTTGGGAGGTAGAGATTTGGGGAATCCTGGTTTGTGGCCAGCTTGGGCAAAAAGTTCCTAAGATTCTTTCCTTAAATAGCTAGGCACAGTACACATCCACTGCATGAGCCGCACAGAGGCTGAGTGTTGGGAAGACAGTGGTTTAGAACAACTCTATGCAAAAATGTTAAATAGATCCAGATCTATTTAACATGTAGTATCATGACCAGTTGCTGCTAGAAGTATGCATAGTAAGACTTCTTTCAGGCTAGCCAGGCCCAAAGGTTACTACCTCAAAAACAGCCAGAGTGAAAAATGGTAAGAGGTGTAACTCAAGTAGTAGAGTTCCTCTCTAGCAAGCATACAGCAACAAGTTTAAACCCCGGTGCCCTATTTACCCCATACAGGATGTTTATTTGGAATTTTCCTTCACCTGCAACTCAAGTTCAAACCTAAGGTTTCACACATGCTAGGCCACGCAAGCACTCTACTACCAACAAATATGCCTAGCCCTATTTAAATTATTAGTATAATTGAGGCTTCCAGGTTGAATTTTAAGCCCAGAAGCACCATTCCTTTAGAGTTAACACATTAAGTGTGCATCCTTCTTTCTTTTTTTTTAAATTTTTTTAATTTTTTTTTTTATTTTTGGGTCCAGTCGTGGGGCCTGAACTCTGGGCCTGGGCACTGTCCCTCAGCTCTTCAACTCAAGGCTAGTGCTCTACCACTTGAGCCACAGCTCCGCTTCCGGCTTTTTCTTTTTCTTTATATGGTGCTGAGGAATGGAACCCAGGGCCTCATGCATACAAGTCAAGCGCTCTACCACTGAGCCACCTTCCCAGCCCCTGTATCCCTCTTTCATATATTGATTATTCAATTCTATAAAAGCAGGTGTCAGAGTCTTGTGGACTACAGAGCTCCAATATAGCTATTGTTATACTAGAACCATTTCTAATTATTAATATTACCATACTTTATCTCTAAAGCAAGAAACATACTATGGAACACTATCATACATATCTTGCTTTAGTATTAAAAGAAAGACGATAAAAGCAACTACCACCGCTGGGAATGTGGCTTTGTGCTAGAGTGCTTGCCTGGCATGTATGAGACCTTAGGTTAAACTCCTCAGTACCATAGAAACAAAAATACCAATAAAAAAGTAACCATCACAGAGTGAATACAATATATTAAGAAGTAGCATCTTCTTGGAATCTTTTTGTAAGGCCAATTTAATTATATTTACATGAAAACTTGAATCAGATGAATGATGCAATAATATATTTTGATTTGCTTCTACTTATTAATAGTAAGATAAAGAGATCTAGAATTCCTCTTTGAGGAAAACAAAAAAAAAAGACAGATTAACTGTAAGATAAAGTTGAGTTGTGGTGAATGATTAAAATTATTTACTTTGCTAAGAAATCCCCAAGAGTATATTTGCTGACACTTGAATTAACAAACAGTATGAAACCAACAGTCAGGAACAGTGTCTTCAATACTTTCCATAGGCACTGGCTTTAAAATTTCAAATGTGCTTTAGAATTTAGAGTTAACCTTGTTACTAAATACTAAACTTAGAACATCATCCCCCTCAAAAAATATCAATACTAAACTTAGTACATCATCCCCCTCAAAATATCAAATTCTCTTCTGTTAATTAAAGTATGGAAAACGGCTTTTCCACCACATGACTTTTTTGGAGAAAATGATAAATATCAACACAATGTCCACATCCACCCCACATGAAGGGGTCTATGTGCTGTGAGGCTGTGGCTGCTGATTTTAACTGCTTACCCAGAGGTTCTGGGAATCAGGAGATTCAGGCTGCCAGGCACATAATCCCTTCACACCAATAATTAAGGGCAACACGCAGAGTCACTGGGCTCTGTCATGGAACCCAGATAATAAACACATGCACACGTGTTAAGCTGAACTACTTTACAGCTCGTTCTGTGCAAACACAATAATTTACATTTCCATTTTACCAGCATGAGTTACCCTAAGGAGAGTAAAACAAAAATGTAAAAAAGGTCCAGCTACAGAGGGCAAAGGGACAGGATCTTACGAGGTAAAACACATTTCTTTCCTTTTGAAGCAATATTATAGGATTTGTAACAAGGCTAGAGGGAATACTTCATAGCTCGAGCTTTTTAAAGTAGTACCAAATACATAGGCTGAAATAAACCAGCTGTAGTATTGAGAGGCTGCAAGTTTATGACATGCATATAAGTTACTTTATGGTTTTGAAGCTAGGATTAAAATGTATGGCCTTTTGTTTATTTATCTACCAAAAATGCTGCACACTGAACACATATTAAGGTTTCAACGAACTCTACCATAAACAAACAGTAAAACAGCTGGGCGGAGTGGCTTTACGAACCTGATTAGAATCAGCACACAGAAATTTATCAAAAGTCCATATTCATAAAATGTACAGCTCCTCCAAACGTAACTAAGTCAATATGATCTCATCATTGAGTAGACAATATTTAATTTTTCCATCTTAAACTGAAAAGGATTGAAGCCACTAAAGGCAATATGTATAAGGATTGTAACACATTTGCTTGGAAGCATGAAAGAGCAAATATATCTATTCTTTTGTGTTTTTGTAGAACTTACGAGTTTAAAAAAATTCAGATTGATGTGAAATTATTAAAAAGGTAGAAGTTTGGATTTTCTCAAAATGAGTTAGTCAATAATGACTCTACCAATGGGGCAGAAAAACAAGAGCTGAGTCTGAAAATGGATGCATTGTTTGCATATCATACTAATTTAAAGTTTTGAAAGCCTTTCCTTTTGTATGTGATCTGAAAATTAGCGAAGAGTAATTGAGTTTTTTTTTTACTTTAGTTTTAACCCCAGGTATGGATGGTAGATCCAAATATAATGACTGATAAGAATGATGATCTGAAAACAATTTTAGAAGGCAAGAAGAATAAATGCCAAAGACAGTAATGCCTATAAGCCTCCATTAATTATAAGGAGACAGGTTAGAGCTTCTGAGCATGAGTAGAGTCTTTGTACTAATTTCTGTGAGAACATGCTATTTCTCTTAAGTCCACTGAACAGTAATTGCTGAACTGAGCTGAGCCACAGTTTAGAAAAACAAAACACATGGAATGATTTGTTTCACTAAGAGGGGAAAAAATGTGTCTTTTTGTTAAATGTGAACAGCTTGTTACCTAACAGGGTATTTCTTTTAGAAAATATAAAAAGAGGCCAAATTAGTTGGTATTAAGATGGAAGAAAAAGTACTGGCTTTCCTACTGATTGGATATCAAATGACTCCAAAATAAACAATTTATTCTAAAGACTCTTTCCTGGGTGGTTGACAAAATAGAGTAAGGCATTTTATATAAACACAGGTTGTTTATATTTACTTGACAGGGAAAAGACAAGTGTCCTATTTAGATTTTTTAGCAAAGGACTAGTAATAAGGAAATGGAAGCTACGCTTTGCATTTCAGCCATGCAAAGCTGACTTTAGTTCCTGCTACTCATCACGGGCATTATTTGAATATAAACAACAGGTTCCTCTTTGCTTGAACTTCAATATGCTGAACTGCAGCCATGTAAAAGTCTACTTAATGCAGAGCCATGCATTTTCTTCTCCTAAAATAAATTTAGTTTACTCATCTTTTTCCTGTAAAAAAAAAAAAAGCTACTCTTGAATCCTCTTCATCAAGAAGTAAGTTATCCAATATAAATCAACTGCTGATGAAACTGAAAATGTTCAAAGTTCGGAAACTTACAGTGTCCATTCCCAAACTGAAGTCGCTTTTCATCTGTACCATGCTTTGACTTGTTAAAGCCACAGAACCTAAAGATAAATCAAAGGGAAAGTACATATAAGGAGATTATAATTAAAATAATAGTTAGGTTCAGAATATGCAAAACACGAAAATTAGACTTTTTGCACAATAAAATGCTTTAGGGAAAGCTTGTTGACTTCATATTTTTCGGGGGTCCCTGGAGAATTGCCTAATGAGATATGTAGTCTGGCCTCCCTCCTGTGCAGACCCTGCCAGGTTGGGTTTTACAATGGCCTTAGAATGTGTTTATAGTATGTTTTAACAACTACTGTTGGAATGAATGTAGGGGGTAAAATCTCCATTGGTAACAATTAGCTCTGTGAAGGGTTGTACCAGTGTTTCGGGTGAGAAAATATTAAAGAAACCTGGGATTGTTTGAGGAGTGGGGAGATAATTGGAAAAAGAAGGCAGGAATTGGAAAGGGGGGGGGCTTCAAATAGAAATGGCGTGGGTTAGAGAACGAAGATTAAGAATTACTAAGGAAAGGAAACAGAGAACAAAAGGTAGAGGGGGAAAGAAAGGTAGTAGAAAAAGACACAGAATATAAATAGAGACATTCTTACTTGTGAAAATATTTTGTTGACCACATTCTTCAAAGTTTAAGAGCAATGAAGGCCAGCCAGGCAAGCAGCAATGAAAGGAAATAGGAGGCAGACAGTGAACTCACCTTCCAATCAAAACATAGATCACAACTGTCAGGAGAATAATTGCTACTGCCGCTGAAATAGCAATCATCACCACTTGGCTATTTTCACCAGAGATGGAGAAAGCTGTGAGATTGGAGAAAAAAGAAGAAAAAGAAGAAGAAAAAGAGAGTCATTACCTAGTGTGATTTAACATTTTTATGAAATAACTTGGAAATGAAGTGTTATATCCTCCTTTTAACGGAATTGTGGAATTGTGTCTTGTTATGTAATACTGTGTTGTAAGTATTCTTTGTTTAGTGCAAAACAAGATGTTTTCCATAATTTGGTTTGAAATTTCTACTTAATAAATGAAATGATCACTTATAAATCGAATAGTTGGTTTCAGCATCATCAGTTTACATTATTACTCAATTATTTATGGTGAAACTATACAGGACTGTTTTTTTTCTCTCCCCAAAACTCATGGATAAATCAGAAATTTTAGCAAAAGAAAGAGAATGGGTAAAGGTTTCCCAATATGAAATTATAAATGATTCCAAATTATGATACCACCAGTATTGGTGTTTATTTTTAAAATTGATGTTTTATTTGCAAAATAACTGAAATAAGATGGGCACATAGACAATACTTTCTGTTTCTATTTATTTAAAGAATCACCCTTGTGGAAGAAAACAGGCTATTCATGATTGCCAAAAACTGGAAACAAGATATAGGAATACCCACCAAAATGACCAAATTATCTAAAGATCCAATTAGATAAGAGTAAGTTCAACAGATTTGCTGAATAGCAGTGTATTTGGCAAGATTTTAATTTTCCTCACTACAGTGATGTAGGATATATATTAATTAGATTGCTAAAAATCATATTACAATGTATGTATATTTATAAATGTAACATTGGGATAATTATGTTTAATTATTATTAATTTAAAAAATAAATTAAAATATTTGTCTTATGCATTTCAACACATATACCACCAACAAGCTCTCTTAGTATTTATTAGTACAATGGCTCTATTATTTATTCACTTACTATTTCATTCATTTATTCACCTAGAATAGCAATCAGTAAAAAAAATGTCCCAGAGAGCTGAGTCTGGCTTGACACCACATTTTAAAAAATAGGTTGTGAATATAGGAAGGTTCTTTTTCACAAATAACAAAAAGTAAGTGAGAAAATTTTGATATGTGATACTTCTATGGCATTCAGAGTTTATTGGAATACAGACACTGCCATTCTTTGTTTTTATAACTAATTCAATCCTAGAGTGAGCAGTAGCAACACAGACTGTCTCTCTATATAAATATATACATATATATGTCCATATATACATATATATGTTCAAACAATATGTACAGACATTAAAATATTTATTTGATCCATTACGGACAGTTTATGTAGCCTTGAGCAAGTCAATGCTTCTGAAACTTCAATGTGCAATATTTGCAGATTCAGTCAGTCTTAAACTAGGGCTGTGACTATACGTTCTTATGAGTATTCAGGTGATGTTGACAATGCAGATTGCAGAGTAACAAAGATCTAGATACCATCTCTATAATTATAGTCTACAAATAGGCAAGCTCCTTATTCTTTACCTCTGTTGATCATTCCACACCCAATTAATCACCAACCCCTCTTAAAAAATCTAAAATATTTAAAATCACAGTTTTCAAAGCATCTGAAAAACAAATTCAGAGTGTGACAAGATAGCACACCATAATATAAACTGGTGCAAGCACTTTATTCAGTGCTACTCGCAATGGTTTACAACACTGTGGTGGGACACTGCCCACTCAAGATGTCCCTGCTGAAGAGTGTAGGGAGAAACACATGGCCACTAGGTGCTGCACATTCAGAATCCATCTTGGACTTCACCAGAAGCTATGTCACTGGTTACTAAACAGGACAGGGACAGGGGTTCTGGCATCTGATGATTCATACCAATGCATGACTCCCCATGTTGTCAATCTGCACTATACATTATAGTTTTATCACATAGCTAAATAATTCGTTCATTTATATGGAAAAGATGATCTGGATTATTACACTTTTTTTGGTCATCAGCAGATATTAACCAGTTTTCAGCCTGTGCCTGTAAGTGGTTTGTTCAAGTACTCCTGAATACCTAAATTCATACACACACCCACACACACACACACACACACATCACATTTGTATGGGATGTGCTTCTGTTATAATATTATATATGAATACCATAGTAAGATACTACGTTATGAAATTTTATATTTTAGCAGAGGCCTTGAGTGGTGTGTGTGTGTGTGTGTGTGTGTGTGTGTGTGTGCGCGCGTGCGCGTGTGTGTGTGCGTGTGTGTGCCTGTCCTTGGGTTTGAAATCAGGACCTGGGCATTGTTTCTGGCAAAACTGCTCTTGGCTGGTGCTGTACCACTATTCTTTTTTTTTTTTTTGTTAATTGGAGGTAAGAATATTTCATACTTTCCTGCCCAGGATGGCTTTGAACTGCAATCCTCAGATCACAGAGATCACAGCCACTTGAGTAGTATGGATTACAGGCATGAACCACTGGGGCCCTACTGTTGTTGAGAACTTTCAAAATATAAAGTTAGCATACTTGAAGAAAGGGTAAAAAAGAAGTTACTGGAATTTTGTTTTCTAATTTGAGACCAATTTGAATCAAATTTAGAATCAAATGAAAAGGCTACTTGCCTGAATAAATTGATAAAATATAATTTCAAGTCATTTTCTTTAGTTCCTACATGGTTCAATATGTTAAAGATTAAAACAATATCAACTTCCTCATATATCAACAAGTTTCTTTTTTGTAGTTCATTGAGTCGTGCAACATCTGGCTTTTCAAGCACTAGAGAGAGGTGTTATCACTTTAAAAATAATGTTTCTCAGTTGTTTAAGGATACAGGTGGACCTGATGCAACAACGAGAAGTATAATTTGTCATGTCCAAAACGAGCTTTACAACGTCGGTTCCGGGGTGGGGAGGAGGAGGGGGGTGGATAAGGGTTGGGATTCGGGGGAAGGGGGGAGGCTGCAATGCTTGGTAAGAAATGTACGCATTATCCTGCCCATGTAATTGTAACCCCTTTGTACAGTAGTTCACAAATAAAATTAAAAAAAAATAATGTTTCTCCAAATCAATTTATCACTAAGAGAATAACAGATACATTCCAGAAATTAGGATATTGTAAACAGAAAATCCACACAGATGTCTCACAACACACACATACACACACACACACACACACACACACACACACACACACCTATATAGGATGTTGTACAGATACTAAAGCTTCCAAGTAATACAATCTCAGTGTATCATAATTAAGAATAAGCATAAATTATCATACACAAAAAGTAATCCTCACTTGTAGATTAAATTGAAATAATACATACAGTCTGGACTAGTTTCAAACTCAAATTTGCGGCTGTTGGTCCCATATCCAGCTGCTGTTCTGGCTCGAATTTGGAACACATAGGTGGTATCCGGTTTGAGGCTACTAATGGTAACATTAGTGCCTCTGGCCCTCAGAATGGTGTAACTTGTCTCTTGCTCCTGCTTTGAGGTAAGATAAAAAGTCATGTTAACATCAAAATTTTGTAATGCAATCAAATGATAACAATACACTGAAAGATGATTCTTCAAAATGTCCCCAAGCAACATACAATGGATGAAAATGTCATGGAATTATAAATAGAAGCATTTTTCAAAGATGAAAACATGTACAGAAGTTTCTAAATTGTATAGATACATGCCATACAGATAAGGCAGAAGACATCAGGTTTCATCCTTTCTAGTTACTAATATGTGAGTGAAAATAACTTCTGTTTAACATCAAAGTAGAAAGTTGAATATATATTTCAAGAATAAACTTATAAAGAAGACAATAATCCTTTGAATTAAACCTAATAGAAATGTACTGTCCAATGTCAATTAGAAAATACTTCAGTTAATCTTAACTTTTAAATAAAATGCCAATTTTTATATATGGTTCCAATTTTCTTAAATAACTGTACTTGTATTATATCAAATCTCAGTCACTGTACTAAGTAAAGACAAATATATTGTGATCCAAGTCTTGGAATATTTTTGTGTGTACAGTGCACACAAAAAGTTGAATCTCTTGTGGAAAATCTTGTTTATAAAAATGGAATTCACATAGAATTTTATTTTTACTAGCATTTATTAAATATACATATACAAATGCTTTGTAACTAAAGATAGTGACTATAGGTATTTGCTAGTACCTGAATTACTACAGTAAATAATGAAGGAAGTTTAATGCATTTAATATTATATAATTTTTTTACTCATAAGAAAACAAAACTATTGAGGATGTATCTAAAGTCAGTCTCTTTCTTCATCATGATAAGACGTAAGCAGTCAAAGAACTGAAAATTTGCAAAACTGAAATTCTAGTTAAATATTTTCAAGCCTCATGAATGTTTAGGAATAATTATATCTGTATGTTAAAAAAGTATTTATATGCTTACAGAATAGTGATACCAGATAGTTATATATGTATCAAGCTTAATAATGCAAAGATTTTATTCTACATTGTTTATCATTGCTTAAAATAATGTTATATGCTATAATTCAATAAGCAAGTTTAAAATTGATTCAGAAAAGTTTGCAAGTTTCTCAAAATTTTGACCATAGTTGTATTTTGGAATCAGTCCCACAGATTGTCAAGGGTTCTTTTACTTCTACTATCTAATCTGAACCAAAGCAAGTTATTAACTTTTATTCTTTAGACTCAATAAAATGTGGGTTCTTTTATCTGCAAAGTAGATTTATCATACTTTAAACAGACGATCACCTTCACATGTATTACTTTGCCACTGCAGGTGACTGAAATTTAGGGAGAAAATCTTATCTATGTTGTGATTTGGGCACAATTAAACTTATTAGGAATCATCTTCTCATGAAAAATATATAAATTTTAATGAAAAAAATTATACTTGTAAAGCACATTAATTTTCACAAAGGCTATAACTACAAAATATAAAAGTATGTTTATACAAAATTATGCCTTTGTATACAACTTGAACATACCAACAATTTTCATAACTCTATCTCATTCTAATGTTGAAATATATAACACATGAGGAGATATAAATCAATTTGAATATAGATCAATCAGGAGTTGAAGCAGAACCCAAGATTTACTAGCAGTAAGTTTGCAGGAAATTTATCTGTCAATAATTCTCTATTTTTATTAATATGAAAGCCTATTTACCTGCTTTCATAAGATTATTATGTTGCTATTATTTAACTATTACATGTAGATGTAGTCTGTAAATGAAAACATATTTTCAATGTACAACTTTTTATTTACTTTCAAATACTTTGTAAACCGACGTAGATTTACAAAATGTTTGCTAACGAGTAACTCCTAAGTCCTCCAGCCTAAATGATCAAATTGTAAGATATTTTGCTTTTAAACTTTCCTCTAGTATATAACCAGACAGAACTGAGTGCTAAGAGTGATAAATCTGCACTTCCTAAATTCCATATATAAATAGCCAAGTATTCACTTTTTAATAGTGATATTTTATACTAAGAAGTAAATTTATATATCCAGCTTTTAAATTTTCCACTAGAGTGTCACGGAAGCTTTCAATGCCAGTTCAATAATACCTTGTTTTTGTTATTAACGCCAATGTTCTTGTCTGCATTAAATAAAATCTACCTGAATGTGGAAGTCAAAAACATGATACTTGAGTCAGTGATCTAAAACATAGTTCATGAAAACACCAAGGATTCTAGGTAAAATTATCAGTGGAGCAGGACCATGTGAAAGGCCACAAATATTTTGCCTAATTTAAAAATTAACTGACTTAAATTTGTTAGTGACATTGTTCAAGTTGCTTAATGCTATAGAAGATATTTGACAAGTTGATTTCTGAACATCCCTCTCCAATCTGTAAATGAAAAAGGAGTCACACGAGAAGTGTTCTAAATAGAACTGTATTATTTACCAGCAAGGTCATCCTTTACCTTGCAATGTCATAGCCCAGAAAACAGTGTCTTGCTATATCCAATCAACCTTATATGTTGTCCCACCTTTTCATAGTATTTGACTTCATAGTCCAGTATGATCCCATTAGGGTGTTCAGGTTCTTGCCAGGATAAAGAGATGCTGTTTCTGGATGTCCGATCTTTTTTAATCGTTGTAACAGGTGAGGGGGCTGTGAAGAGATGAAGGTTGGGGATGCAGTGGGTAAGGGCAGAGAGAAGAGAAGAAATAAATGGAGTCAAGGATTGTTCTTATCTTTGGCCAGAAAGCCTGATTCCATCTCCAAGGCTCCTGAGTATTAATCTGGCCCCACATCCAGCCTTAGCAGCTGGATTATGGCCTTCATATGTGCAAAACTACAGAAAATGAGCTGAAATTTCTGCTGCTGGTGGACTAGTGGCAAGTGAGCAGATGTTTTTAATCTGCTACTATAATGTAAGCAATGAAACATAGTTGATATATTTAAAAAAAGAACAAAATATCAGGACTACCTATTTGTTATAATGTTGTAGTTATTAATGCCAGACTCTTCAGCTCATTGATAGCATTTTCATATGCAGTTCTGCAAGAGGACTGGAATCCATTATGTACAAGAAGTCCCACGATATCCATAGGTAATAATAATATTTAGCATATTGTAAAACAGATACATTCTAGGACATTTTACAGTAGACCTTGACTTTCGACAAAAATCTCTCATGAATAAAAATACAGATCAAGAAAATAAGAACCTTCTACTATTTTCCTTAAATATTTAGTAAGAAATATACAAAAATGATATATAAAATGTCATTATCTAGACATATTTTTGGGTTATCTCATTTTACAGTATTTCTATATTTTCTATTTACTAGAAGTATAGAATATGAATAAAAATTATTAATCTGAGTGAGTTATCTTAAGGTTATCTCCATTTATAACCCAATATCAAGTGTATTTTTAGTAAATTCTTATTTCAAATTCTTTTAAGAATATCCTGGTGTTCCTCAATGTACTTGTGGTTTCAAATCCCAATCATGTTGCATTAGTCAATTAAAATAAATCACTGAAGTACATTAGTATTATGTTTTAATGCAATGAGGCAAATCAAGTTACAAGAATAGGAAGATTTAGCTAAATTAACCCTTGATTTGTTTTCAATGTAAAAATATTTTTCCTACATAATTTTCCCTCAGATCAAGAGCTATCTATGTCCTATATATATTTTCTGCCCAGAAAAGGCTAGAAATACAGCTTGATATGTTATGATTCCCACATGAGATGTGCAGCCAGCCCTATATATAAACTGTTCTGGTCGATCAATGCTTTTCAGTTTTATTTCTCCCTTAAAAAGTTTCCTTTCACTGATCATGACTCCTGCATCCACTATTTATAAAATAGTAGAAGACTCCTGTTTCTACTATTTATAAAATCAACATATCAGCTCTTTTCTAATTAAAGCTGGGCTATCCTAATTAGCACAGAAAAAATATTTTGGTAGAAAATAAAAGTCATTTCCTTTTTTTTTACTTTCTCTTATTAAAAAACAACTTTTGATGTCAAATTGTAACAAGAGCTGAAATTAATTTTGCTGAAAAGCTTTATTTCTTACTTGTGCCCATGGACTGACTAAGAGCAAGAGAGTAGCTGGACATCCTGCCTATATTTTGTTTCAATATATATATTTTTGCTCTTAGTTATTTCTCTGCAATCACTCTGCAATCTCCTTTAAAATCAGGAAAGACAAGAATGGTCACCAGAAGTGTCTTTACAATCTTAGATGGATAAAAATGTTTCCAAAAGAATTGAACATAGTCTCTTCAAGAAAGACCACCTGCCAGCCAGCCAACAATTAGGTAAGAATAACTTGCCCCAAAATAAGACTGAGATAAGACTCCATCAGACCATACTTTCAACTGCAACTTTTGTTTTAAAGTCATCAGTTTTCCATGCCTAGTCTTGTCTATTCAGAATTCTGCTGTTTTAGTTCTCAAATTAGTCTCATCTTCCATCCCTGTAGTTTGTTTCTCTGAAGTTGGTTTTAAAGAAGATAAGCTGTTCTCAATGTATTTTATTTGAAGCTTGATAAACGTATTCGGTGATTACAAGAGGCATTAATAATGGATAAACTGAGTATATAATAACAATTTTCTTTTCAGTTAGAAAAATCAACAAGTTATCTGATCTTTAATAAAAAGATTTAAGTAGCTCTCCATGACCTTGGGGTCATTTCTTCTTATACAAACAGTGGAGAAATATCACTAACATTTCACCAAAGGCAAATTCACAAATAGAGTAACTTTTAATATGTGCTTCCAGGGCATTTCAAAGAAGCTTAACATTAGAAATATTTCCTTTCTAAATCCATGAAGTCCTATATTTAGTTCCACGACATCATCAGGCTAGTTTATTTTTCCTAGTGATTAAAATACATTTCAAAGAAGTTGTGGGAAATAACCAGATGTAATATCTCTCCTTTTAAAAAGTACATAACGAAAAGAATTTATTTCAAAGAACAATTATGGTGAGGATTGTATTAACTTTTTAATAAATGCTTTGCAGGCACTTTTGGGGGTCTGCCCAAGTTTTACTGCTTCTGCACTTAGCAAGACTTTATAACTGTTGAATTTCTTCAAAGGTCTTTGAGCAAGCTGCAGGGCTCCTTGGACTGTAATAAATAGCCTTTTGTAATTCCACACTTACTTAAGTAGAGGCAATTGCTCAAAGCTTGTGCCATCTCTATGTTAAATGAACCTTTTCTGATCGCTGCCTTTAGGACCCCTTTAAGTCATTTGTTCTGCTCTTTTAATACATGTCCCTTGTACTGGCTGCATTTCAGAATGTTTAACGCAGAACACCAGCTGGTAGCCCCTACTTTTAGATAATGCTCATCAATATGTTAATATTAAAACATGATTAACAGAAACTGTTCTCTCCACCCATAAATAATATTACAACATAAGGACATTACAGAATGCGACAAATTTTATGGGTACTGTGCTATTTCTTTCTTTATTTTTATACCTTGATATTTATAATTTATCCATACAGCAATATGGTATAAAATTATAATATGAATGAGAATGTGATAAGAAATATGTTTCTTTTAGCTTTCAGGTATTAAAAAGTGATTTGTCCAAATTATTAATTTCCAAGTCCTCAGAAATTCATTGTTATTTTTTTTCTTTTACAAATGACAGGATATTGAAATATATACTGAGTGATAAACTTAATGTATTTTATTCTCATTCCTTTATCTTTTGAGCTTGTGATTTGAAAGCATTGAGGGTAGTTGCAATATGGAATGAAAACATGCTATAAAACTAGAGAAATAATGGGAGCCGAGGATAAAGTTGGAGAGGCAGAGAAAGCACAAGATTTTCCTTGGAAACCACTATTGAATTAGCTAACATAGTATTTTGGGGTGAACACCAGTATAACTCAAGATTTGATTCTAATTATAAGCCTTTAATACACCCTAAACAATAGAATTCTAAGGGTTTTTTTGTTTGTTTTTGTTTTTATTCAGAGGAAGAAGTTGGTGATGGAGTAGAATGCTTCAAACTCCATGTGGCATTTAAGCCACTCCATTTGGTCATTTACAGAATAGAGTTTAGTAAAGTTTGTAGGTGAAAACCCTAAGAACACTGGTAAAAATAACACATGAAATCATTGATGCTAAAATTAGGAAGTTAAAAATAATGCTTTCATATATAAAATGCATTTCCTTTTTATTTGTATTTGAGAACAATCATATTTAATTCTTAGGCATTGCTATTCTGGATACAACTGATAGATACATCCCTTTAAAGACAAAACAGAAAGTACACCTGATATATGTAAAAAAATGACATTGATTATATTTTAAGTAAAATATTCATTAAAAAATAGACAAGAGAGAAGAAATGAAGGTGGAGAATAAGGGAAAAGTTCTTGAATTACACAGTTATTTGCTTGCTGTGAAGCTTTTGTGGATTCAAGTCATTCCACAAAACACTTTGCCAACACCACAAATTCTGTGCTAGAAAAATTCTTGTTGCATCACAGTGGATTTCCATGTGGTTCTTAAAATTCACTGTTCTTGAAAATACTTCTTCAGTTATAACAGATGAGTACACAAATACTCCTACCTTTGACTACCTGGTAATATGCTTGATAAGAAATGTACTCATTATCTTGCTAATGCAATTGTAATCCCTTTGTACAGTATTTTTACAATAAAAAACCTATTACAAAAACTAATATCAAAAGTGGCACTGTAGCTCAAGTGGTAGAGCTCTTGCCTTGAGCTGAAGAGCTGCGGGAAAGCGCCCAGGCCCAGAGTTCAAGCCCTACGACCAACCCCCCCAAAAAACAAAGAACAACAACAAAAAAAACTAATATCAAATTGCTGTTCAATTTCTGCTTTATAAAAGTATAACTTGCTGAGAATCTTTCACTGATCTCATCAAATCTTAAAGAATGATAGCCAGCCGGAAAAGTATAATTTTTATTAGTTAAAATCTAATCCCTGCCTAGAAGTTGAAAAGGATTTTTTTTTCTTCTAAAATTGTCTTTCCTTATTTGTTTGTGGTAGAAAGGGAAGTTTTTCTCCCATTGTTGAGCTGGTCCATTGACTACATTTAAGGAACATAAAAGTAAATCACAACCAAGAAAACTATCAGGTTTTTAAAAAGGCTTTCTGTGTAAATTGATTTGGCTAATGATGGAGCTTTCTTGTTTATAATTTGCATTTGGATCATGCATACTACTTGTGCATGCCAAATCTACTGACAGACTGAGAAGAGAGACTTCACTTAACTAGGGATTTACTATTATTCTGAAACTAAAATCAGGAAGTCAAAATTTAAGAATCTAACTCCAGAGGATCTGGTTTGGTTTGTTTGTTTTTATTGGGACCTTCCTCTTTCTGGATTTGGGAATTTCTAATGAACTTCTGAGGTATCTCTGTGGTTTCCAGATTGGACAAGTTAAAGTAATAACAAGAAGAGCTCACTATTTCTTCTATGTGAGCCAAAGCTTTAATAAAAAAAAAAAAGTATCTCCATGGGAAAATGTCATGCAGTAAATGTGTGGAAGAGGTTTGTTTTTTTGTTGTTGCTGTTGTTTTTTATCTTTTGAATCAACCATGCTTTTAAAAGTTTTACTCTCTTATTTTTACTACAATGCCCACTTAAGAACATTTCCTTTCAGTTTTTCTAAAACACTTCTATTAAATCCAGGATTTAGGTTTTGATTTAGCATAATCATTCATAGCTTAACGTTCTCCATCTCATCAGGGCACCCTGAATTCTGGAATTTCCCTTTGGGGCCAAAGATCTTTATTTTGTTTATGTTTCTGCTTTTGTTTTTTGGGCCATAAACTCAGTTTATAATTTCAGAGTTATAATTCTTTGTATATTCTCACAGTATCCAGATCTATGTCACTTTGTAAATAATAGACATTTTCTTTCTACTTAATTCTAGTTTTCTCGCACTAATGAGTGCTACAACTTGCACCTTTCTTTTCATTTTCACGGTTTATCATGTGATAAAGCAGAAGAAATAAAGACTATCTTTCTCAAACTTTCATAATTTAACATCCAGAGTTTCTACTTATTAAGTCAATAACAAGCCTCATGGGAAATGCTATGAATCTAGTTTTTAAAAACTGAATATTAGAACTCTGAGAAGTGTAATATCTGAGTTGCCCTCCAGCCCCTTGTTTCTGGGGGTTTGCAGAAGGGCAAACATATGGGAAAAGCGTCTTTTGCCAGCCAAAATGTAAGTTCCGCCTTTTGCCCGCCAAATATGCACGCCAATTCAAAACAAAGTGATAGGTTAGTTTAAACAGCTACTATAAGGCAGACTGTAACTCTATTGGCCAGCCTAACGTGACTATGAAATCGTTTGTGTGTGTTGCAAACCCATTGGCCACCTGCGTGTAGCTAGACCTGACCTCATGGATTTTGCCTTTAAAAACTCTAGCTTATAGTCACAGTTTCAGCTCCCGAGTCTGTGCTGCTTCCCCTGGCCGATGAGCTACCCACATCCCCAATAAATTCATCTTTTTCACATGAGGCTGTCTCTTGAGTGGTGGACTCTTTTCCCCATAATAGAAAGCAGTTTGGGAGTTCCTCAAAAGACTACACTTAGATCTCCCCTATGACCCAGCAATCCCACTTCTGGGCATTTACCCAAATGATCACAAACAAGGTCATACTAAAGCTACCAGCACAACTATGTTGATAGTAGCATTACTTACCATAGCTAAGATATGGAACCAACCCAGATGCCCCTCAGTAGCTGAATGGATCAAGAAAATGTTAATATATATTATATATATTAATATTATATATATATATATATATATATTCTATGCTTCCATCAGAAAGAGTGACACTGCCCCATTTGTTAGGAATTGGAAAGATGGGGGAAAAAAACATACTAAATAAAGTAAGCCAGATCCAAAGAAGTATCAGCCCCATGGTTTCCCTCATTTGCAATAATTAGTAAAAGTCTCAGATAATCTTATCAGATGAGCAGAAAAACTCAGAAGCTATATACATATGACTATATAAAATGATGCTAAGTGAAATGAACCCCAAGATATGGACACAAAAATTTTTCTTTGTTGTTGTTTTTAATGTACTAGGTGATTATTTTGTTTGTTTGTTTCTTTTGTATGTTCTTCTCCCTATCGTATATCCCTGTTGTCACTATATTTGATTTTGGTACCCTGCATCTTGTATATACATTTATCTACTTTGGGGAGGGGAAGAAGAATAACAAAATGATGAGACAAGGACACAAGATGACCCATTGCAACAATAAGACTCACAAGACACTTTGTTGGGAATGAACTTTGCAATTTGGTGGGGGGGAGGAAGGGAGGGAGGGAAAGGATAGTAAGAGAAAAACAAAAGAGGAGGTAAGCAATGCTCCACAAGAAATGTACTCACTACCTTACTCATGTAACTGTAACCCCTCTGTACAGCATCTTTACAATAAAATTAAAAATTAAAAAACAACAACATTAACCTGGACAACAGAAGATTCAGGATCACTATGACTGCAAAAAAATCTAGACTTCATAAGATAATTTGAAGTTCCTTTCATTTTAAAACTTAATATAACTGCAACCATACATATTGGCTTCATATTTTATTCTTCTTTAAAATCTATACTAGTTCTAAACACTGTGTGTGTGTGTGTGTGTGTGTGTGTGTGTGTGTGTGTGTGTGTAATCAATCCACATTCCACATGCTGAACATTGTGTCTGGAGTACTAGTTCATTTATTTCTCCACTTGGAAAATGACTTTTGCTCATTGTTTTTCAAAAATCTTAGGTACTATAATCTCCCTAAAGCTTTTCCTAAGTCTCAGACTATAGGTAATCCATATATTCCGCAGTGTTTCATAATATTCTATTCCACTATTACACAGGAAAGATACATTTCAAGACCCTTCCACAGATGTTCGAACCCTGTAGTTCTGAAAATCCTATGCAGTATTTTCTTACATATACATACATGCATATAATAAACTTTAATGAATTAATAAATTGCTAAAAAAATAAATTAAGCAAGCACAGAAAAGGATTAGTTAAATTAACCATCAAGTTTGGGTTACTTGTGAAAGTTAGTCTAACTCAAGCATGGTCAATCTAATATTCTAGTCAGTCTGACAACCCTGGCAATGACTAAGCAAATAATTTATTAAGCTATGCAGATGTTGTACAAAATATTCATTCAAGGCCTGAGTGGGCAAAACTGAAGTACTGTGACATTGCAGGCTATCAACAAGAATTGTGCACAATTTTATCTTACAAATTTTTATGCAATTTTTCATTAGTAATTTTACACAAATTGACAGCAGCAACACTGGAACTATGGTATGTTGAATATGAGGGTACTATAGCAATTTATTTTTCTACTAATTAGTCCACTGAATTTTAGTATAATTAGCCTTCCTTCCCTCCCTCCCTCCCTCCCTCCTTCCCTCCTTCCTTCCTTCCCTCCTTCTTTCCTTCCATCCTTCCTTCCTTCCTTTCTTTCCTTCCCTTTCCCCCTTCCCACCCTCCCTCTCTCCTTTCCTCCCTCCCTCCCTCTCTCTTTCTTTTTCTTAACTTATACTTTACAGATTATTACAAGAAAACTGTTTTGAAAGGCTTAGTTGTTTAGCTGCTTAGCTCATGCTCCAGTCAGAGAGGACTAGAAAAAAATTGCATTTTTGATAGGAAAAGAAATAAACACTAGTCTTATGTAAATTAAACTTTGATGGACATTATGACTATACACTGGAATGGGACATCAGAGAACATTCTACAGTGATAGAAACAATCTTTTATTTGTTATATGTACACTTATTATATAAATGGATATATGTAAATATTGCTTCAATTTTAAATTACATTGAAAATTGTAGTTTGCATAATCAGAGTTCAATATTTCACCAGATTTACCCTAAATATTACTCATTGTATTTTCCTTGTTTTAGCATCTGAGCCTCTTTAACTGTGAAGAGAGCTTAGACGGGTGGTGGCAAAAGAGAGTAAAAGAGAGAGGCAAAAGAGAGAGTAAAAGATTAGCCTACAGCTAGCTTTACACAAGCAAATGAAACAATCTCCAATCTAGCCTCGAAAATTCCTCCTTCTCTCCTGCAGGCAATATTGGTGTCCTCATCACCATCGGGCCAGGTACCAGATAAATAGTGACTCTGCATCCCTTCTACAGATTCTGTTTAAGTTATTCAAACTCACCAGTCCTTAACGTACACACCTAGCCCCTGTCTTTCCCATTGAAACCACAATAAAAGTTACCATCTGTACTTCTCCCTCACTTCTAACAGAAACTGTGTTCTCCTGTGTGACTTGGCCTGACCCCTCCTCCTTGAACTTGAACTTGAATAACAAACTGAATATTCTGTCTGTTTTTCTTAAACAGAAACTTAGTTTTTCACTTACACATTAAAACCAAATTTATTCATAGTTATTAGGTATCAGGTGATATTTTTATATGTTTACAATGTGCAATGTTTAGATCAAGTTAAAGATATGTAACTCCTAAAATATTCACTACTTCTTTATGGTGAGAATATTCAAACTCGTATCTCATAACATTTTTCAAATTTTGTAATAAGCTTTTTTTATTGTGAAACTACTGTACAGAGGGGTTACCATTACATGAGCAAGGTAATGAGCACATTTCTTATCAAGCATTGTTGCCTCCTCCTTTGTTTTTCCCCTAACATCCCTCCCCTCCCACTTCTACCCTCCCCTCTCTCCCCTCCCCCCTGCTAAATTGTAAAGTTCTTTTCTCAACATAGTGTCATTTTTAAATTTAAAATTTATTTTGTTGTACAGAGGTGTTACATAAGTAAGGTAATGAGTTGTTACCCACTCCAATTCTCTCCCACTATCCTTCCCCCCATACTAGCTCATAATTTTTTGACTTAGCATCATCGTATCATTATTGTCAGAAAGCGTACTGTGCAATTGAACACCACAACTTCCAAAGGCTATCTAAATGAAATTTAGTGGCTATTGGCACTAACCTCTAGATAGTTTTACCTATTTCCAACAAATGGAATCAAAATGATGTTCTTTCTTTCCCCCATTGGTAATTTGTCCTGATACCTTCATTTCATCATACATGAACAACAGGAACACATGTCTTAAAAATAATTGCAGTAATGAATATCATCTGGAAGTTTTCCAGTCAAGAGGAAGATCTCTGTTTGATAAACCATGAGCTATTTGAAAAGATACCTAACATCAATAAAGTATTTTTTGCATAGACTAGAAAATATTTTTTAATTTCAATATTTATTGTTATTATAAAGGCAATGTAAAGAGAGGTTACAGTTACATAAGTCAGGTCAATGAGTACATTTCATTTTGGACAATTTTACCCCTTTCCTGGCAGTCTCCCAGTTTTCCCTCCTATCCCCATCTACAAGTTGTAGTTATTTTCAATGTTAGTATTTAGTATTACTACTGCATTTGTTCACCCTTTGTCCCTCCCTTTCTGTGTCCCCCTTCCCCTCCCAAAGAGAGAGAAAACAATCAAGATCACATTTAAAGGAAACAAAAAACAACAACAAAGAATAAACCTCTTGTTTTCATTTCCTGGAGTTCAGTGAATATTACTTTATATGATTACAGGCACATAGGCATTGATCCTTTGTGCTTCTCCCCTAAGAATGTCCTTCTTTGGTCTCTGTGTGTGAATGCTTAGAGTTCTGGATAATTTATCGTGTCCTGGTATATTTTAGATGAATAAAGGCCATATATATATACACACATATATACATATAGGTACATATAGATACATATATATGTATCTATATGTACCTATATGTATATATAGATATGTATCTATATGTATACATATAGACACATGTATACATATAAACACATATAGATACATAGAGAGAGAGAGAGAGAGACTCCAAAATCAGAAACCTTGAATAAGTGTTTTTGGGCTGCTATAAAATTCTTCAAACATATAGAAACAGAAAATTCCTTATACTTCTGGAGGCTGACAAAAGTAACAAATAATGTATCATGCTGCCCATAGATTTGATAACTGATGAAAGCACATCCTTTAGTTGTGTCATGTGATAGAAGGGCCAAGTAACTTTGAAGCTGCATAGGCATGTGTGTGTGTGTGTGTGTGTGTGTGTGTGTGTGTGTGTGTGTGTGATAGTCTTAGGGATTGAACTCAGGGCTGATGCACTGTCCCTGAGCTCTTTTGTTCAAGGCTAGTGCTTTATCAGTTGAGCTACAGGTCCACTTCATGATTTTTGGAAAGTAATTGGAGATAAGAGTCTCATGTATTTTCCTGCCTGGGCTGACTTTGAACCGTGATCCTCAAATCTCAGCTTCCTGAGTTGCTAGTATTAAGGGCATGATCCATTGGTATACAGCTTTTAAGCCATTTTTAGAAGGGTATTACTTCCATTCATGTGAGTCCCAGACTCAGTACTTAATCATACTATTACACTGGCTATCAGGTTTCAGCATTAGAATTTAGAGGGAATACAATCACCCACACCATAGCTAACCTCCATGATTCCATGACTTTGATGTTTCATTCATACTGAAGCTGAGAAATAAGCTATAATAGCTGCAATAAAATGTAGGTTAGCCATTTATGCCTTTTAACAGGCAGGTACTGCTACTCTCACAGATTTGTACTTTTGAGTCTCCAATGTATCTACAAAGTTAATTTTGAAGATTTTGCTCAGATTACATTGCTACTTAAAGGGCTATATAAATCACAATCTAACCAATGTATCAGGACAACCTATTCTAGCTGGTAGAATTGAGGTCCCAAATCAGCAATGTTTTGAATTTCAAGAAGAAAATAAAGCTCTGGCTACCTCAGACCAGAATTCTTTCCATCACCATACATACTGTTTGGTATGATCATTTGGTATCTGCATCACAAACAATATACTGCTAACTTTAATTGAAGTACCAGTATTTGAAACAAATATTTGTATATATGTATGGATATGAACTCATCTGTGGCCATACAACAATTTCATGTTCACTTTAAAACATTATTGGGAGAGTGAGAAAGAAATTGATTTACTTTTATAGGAATAACCCTCCTTACAAATATTACATGCATGGGTGAACAATCTTGGCTTAATTCTTCACTGTGGTATGAATCTTAATTTTTATGGTACATTATCTCACCTCTACTTTTTAAAATGGTAGACACCATCAAAGTATATGTTGCATATATTATTCATCAGATATAGGAGCAGAAATGTTAGATTATTCTATTTGGTATACAGCATGGGTTTCCTAGCCCTAAGCTATGCAAGTACATCAGAGACTTAACTATTGACAAGAGGGAGGTCTTTTGAGAAGTGATACAGCTGATCTGTCCTTTGGAGAGATGAAAACTCTTCTCAGCAGGAAGTCCAGTGAAACATTTGGAAGTTTGGTTTTGGAAATATGCTCATAGCAACCCAGTTTATTCACATGTAATAGTACTCATTGGTGCTTTAAAAAGTGGGATGAGGGAGTTTTCAATAAAAGATTATAATTTTATTGGGGCACTGTATACCGTGGTAAATATTTTAATTACCATAAAACCATCTTTCTGACAAACCTTAATTTCATGTTACTATAATACCAGAAAGTTATTTGTAGTATAACTACCCTCTCAGGAAACAAGGGAGACTAATCTGTTAATTCTAAATAAATCATCTGAAATTTAAAAATAAACTTTAAACCATGTAAAGTGATTGACAACTACAACATGAATTATAACATTCAATTCCTACAGCTCTTTCAAGTATTCATTCCAACCCAAGTCTCAAATTTCAATTAAAATTGAACAAACTAAGTTCTATGGAAAGTGATTATATTAATTACCATTATTTTTCATCTAATCCTCAAGATACCAGTTAGGATTACATTAATTTGGATTTATTTGCAAATTTATATGAACAAAGTGAACACCAGCAGAGACTTACTGATTTTCCAATAGCCATCATGATAGTAAAATCTCTATTTAAGTTATAAAACTTGAGGTCGTTGTGCACACTAAAACTTTCCAAAACTATTTTTGTCTCAAATTCCTTCCTTCTCTGCTCAGTATCACTTGACGAAGAAATGCAAACATGTAGTTGCAGTAATTACTTTATTCTTTACCAACAGGAATTTTGGAAATCCAGGCAGAAAGCAAAATGGGGAAAATTACAGAAGTAGACTACTTTCTATATAATGTCCAGGATGTCTGTGCCTGTGCCTCTTTAGTTCCAGATATAAGGTAAATTTATCTGAAGAATTTTTGTCAAACATCGTTTTAATGAGCCATATATTTTAAAGCAATTCTAGTTTTCAAGACTATCCAAATAGGGAAATGAATCAGTACATATTTTTACAATTATGAATACTTCACATAATTTACCTTAGAATTTTGAGAACTGGAGCTGATTAATTTTTACACGCACCATAAAAAAGTTAACACATAAGAAAAAATAGTCTTAAATTGTTCCATTTTTGGATTACAAGAGGAAAGCTAAAAAGAAAATTATGTGGATGCAAATATAGTAAATAGTTTCATGTTTTGGCTTTAATTTCATTGTGAGTATTTAGATTCTTACATTTTTCATTCCTTATCCCAATAGCTAAGAGAAAATTGTGATTCATCTACATAGAGCATGAATTCTCAGGCATAGTATGTGGAATGAAGTTTTTAACAGAAGAGACAAAGCATTTTAGCAAATATATGGAAAGATTTTAACTCATTCCCCAAACTGTAAAATAAAGAAAAGACATTTGCCTTGTTTTAATGATGAAAAACTAATTTCTCATAAAGATTCTTTAAGTTATATTCACTGTTATAAAATGAAATGATGGACCCATCTTCATTACTTAATAGTGATAAAAATGCTGTCATGCTGATTTATGATGAGTCATCAGCCATTAATCTACTTAAAATTATTGAGCTGTACATATGAAATGTGTAGGTTTTAAAAGACATAAGTATGTATCAGTGAAATTATTTTAAGCAAGAATAACTTGAGCTAAATAGTAGTGAGTATGGTTGACATTTACCTAAATATATATGTGAGTTGAATAAACACGCATTTTTTCCTCTGTGATCTGTAATTTTTTCCCTTAATTTTCAGGCCTTTGTAGAAGAAAATCTGTATGAAACTATTATATAGCATTATAAAGTGTTGCTAGTCTGCTCCGTCAAATTTCTTATAGAGTTGAAAAATAGTAAACCAAGAATAATTATTATTCACAGTTCACAGTCTCTATTTTAGCTTGAGAAACATGCTTTTCAAGTTAAATTTCTTTCAAAACCCATTTGGCTAGTGTGAAATGAAGAAGGAAAAATGCTAAGGGCAAAGTAACATTGAAGATAGAGAAGTCTCGTAATCTATCTGCAAATAGGGTACAATTTTCCTACCTGTTAGAAGGTCTCATAGTTACATTTCATACATGAATTGAAGGATGTATGTATATTCCTTACTATCCTATAGTTCAGAAGTAAATACTCTTGATTCTGTGTTAGCATTAGGAATAACTATTTGTCAGATTATTTTAGGCTGTAATGGATTGTTTTAATCTATTAAATGAGATCTTGAAATACAATATATAAAGTTTTCAAATGAGTACATGTGGAATGAATATTGAATTAACATTGCATTCAATATACAGGACCAAATGTATATTCAATTTCACATAATCAATACAATGTTTATATTCTGTGATTCAAGAAACATAAAACATAATCTGTAGAGACAGGCTGGGAAGTGATTTAGGTATTTAACTTCTAGTTCTAGAGAAATGGTGCAACATGAAATCAGATGAGAAAAAAGCAATACATGTAAAATAAATAAAAAGAGATCATGTCCTTGCTACAAAACTCCTGACAAATACTGCTTATAATAAAGGAAGCAGTTATGACCCAGTAGAAATTTATGAGAAATGCTTTTGTAACACTTTGGAAGTGCAGCTAGATTTTCATAATAAATTGATTATAGAAAAAAGTGCAACCCAATAATTTATTTAATTAACATCCATAAAATTATAGTCACAATCACTTTTTGAAGACCATAAGGCCAAAATTATCTTTTGCAGAACACCTTTTTAAATTTTGTAAGTGCGGGCCACAAATTGATAACTATCAGTATTCATTTTAAAAACGATAAATATAAAAAATGAGTTGAAGTATTTCACAAATTAATCTCTATTAGACCAATTTTACTGCAAATGTACCTGGAGCCCCTCATCTCCCTTAATCTCTGGAGGATCTGAGTCTCTAATAACCCTGTTCCTAATGGGCATAGTTGACAAACACGGCTATTTTTCTTTGGAAGGCAACTTTCCAATTCTAAGCTGAGGCTCAAGACAGTTGACTGTGGGTTTTACTTGTCTTCAGTCACTTTTGTCCATGAGTTTTAAGAAACTTTCATTTCCTCTCATCCTTACTTTGGACCTTAGTTTATGTTAATGGATGTCCATGGGTTAATATTCCTCCTTCTCTTCTCTTAGAAGACACAACTCTAAAGATGTATTTACGTGAGTACATTTTTATCCAGCATTGCCTCCTCTTTTGTATTTCCCCTACCATCTTTTCCTTCCAACCTCCTCAGCTACACCCCTTATCCCCCCAACATCCTCCAATCTCATCCCCCACTCTCACCCCCTCCTAAATTGTAAAGTTCGTTTTTCCACATAGCTTCTTTTACATCTTATTGTTGCAACCTGTATCCCTAAACAATTTGTTTTTTCCCTTCTCCTCCCCAAATTACATCAACATCAAATACAGTGAAAACAGGGGTTATACTGTGGGGGGAGAAACATACAAAACAACAAAGAAATCATCTTATAAATATGTTGGAAACAACAGCAAGAATGAAAGGAAAAACACTTGTGTCCTTATCTTGGGGTTCATTTCGCTTAACATCATCTTATCTGACCTTTTCTCCTTGTCTCAGACATATACTAGTTATTACAAATAAGGGAAACCATGGGACCTATGTTTCTTTGGGCCTGGCTTACTTCATTTAATATAATTTTTTCCAAGTCTTTCCATTTCCTAACAAATGGGGCAACGTCATTCTTTCTGATGGAGGCATAAAATTCCATTGTGTATATATACTACATTTTCTTGATCCATTCATCTACTGAGGGGCATCTGGGTTGGTTCCATATCTTAGCTATGGTAAATAATACTGCAATAAACATAGTTGTTCTAGTGCTTTAATATGGTCTTGTTTGTGATCATTCGGATAAATGCCCAAAAATGGGATTGCTGGGTCATAGGGGAGCTCTATGTGGAGTCTGTTGAGGAACCTCCATGCTACTTTCCAAAGTGATTGAACAAGTTTATACTCCCACCAACAATGCAGTATGGTTCCCTTCTGTCCATATCCCCTCCAGCATCTGTTGTTTAATTAGGTTCTTGATTATAGACATTCTAACTGGGGTGAGGTGGAATCTCAATGTTGTTTTGATTTGCATTTCTTTCATGGCTAGAGAAGCTGAGCATTTCTTCCTGTGTCTATTAGCCATTCTTCTTCCCTCTTCAGAGAAGTTTCTCTTTAAGTCTTTAGCCTACTTATTTATTGGGCAGTTGTTTCTTTGAGGATTTGTTGTTAGAGGATTTAATTTATTGAGTTCTAGGTATATTTTAGATATGAGACCCTTGTCCATTGTATGGCTAGAGAAGATCTTCTCCCAAATGGTCACTTTTTACATTTTGTTCTTCAGTGCCAGATTAGATAGGCAGAGGGCAGAGCTGCTTTTTTACTTGGACTTTATCGTAGAGTTTCTCTGGAAAAAGCCTAGATGCATCATGATGAGTAGCCTGAACCTCAAACCAGAGGTTCACCAGACCAATGGAACACACACACACACACACACACACACACACACACACACACACACACACACCAGAGCTCTTTTGGACTCTGAATCTCCTGTTTCTATACTTCGATGACTTTGCTGGAATTCTGTTCAACTTCTGTTACTAATGCTGTGTATGCTTGAATGGAATAGTAATGTCCTAGGTAAGATATATGGAAGTATGGATGCATTTCCTCCTCTCCTCTTTTCTCATGTTGGAACAGTTTGGATGGATTGTGGGAGAAAATGTGCACTAAACCATGCTTGCCATTTTTGTTTATTGAGTTCCACTGCTTTTTAAACTCATATTTTTTAACTGTATTTTTTTTGTCTTTCCTTTTTTGGTACTGGGGATCGAACCCAGGACGTTGCGCTTGCTAAGCAAGCGCTTTGTCACTGAGCTACATCCCAGCCCTAAACTCATATTCTTAAAACATTGTTTTTCTTTTCTGTGACCATGCTGCCAATTTCCAAGTAAGCAGTTTCCATTTCATTTATAACTTATACCTAATTACATGTATGTGAAGTAAATGGACCTTAGTTTTTTTTTTTTTAATTCAGAAATTCCTGTTTAACAAATCCTATTGCCACAATGTGATATACAAGTCCTTATGTCGAAAACGAACTTTACAACTTTGGTGGGGGGGGGAGGGGGAGCGGGGAGGATTGGGGGGACAGGGGGAGGATGGGAAGGGATACAAAGGGGAAACAAAGGAGGATGCATTACAATGCTTAATAAGAAATGTATTCATTATCTTGCCCATGTAATTGTAACCCCTCTGTACAGTATTTTCACAATTAAAAAGAAAACAAAAAAAACAAATCATTTCCTTCTCTGAACACACCCTGATATTCATTATAGGTAAGCATTGCATATCATAATAATTGGATCAAATGGATTCCACTGGACCCTTGGGATGAAGTTCTAGTACCAAAGGTTTAGGAAATTACATAATGAACATCATCCTGTACCTCACAAAACATTACAGAATTCAATTTAGTTCTGTTCGTGAACATGTTTCAGAACTCACAGAAGCCTGGACTAGGATTGACAGTGAGGTAAAATGCATCTCTGAATAAATCCTTCCTGTAAATTCACATGGTGAGTGAAAATTAGAGTCTAGATGAATCAGAGAAAAAGGCAGATAAGCAAGTTTCCCCTGGGAGACACTCATTCACAGCAGGGTGATATTACTCTCATATCCCACTGTCTAGCAGCCTTCACCAAAAGAGACACCTGTCACATAGGAATAGAGACAAATGGCTTCCACAGAATCTTTTGTTTCTGACTTCTTCAGTTCCCATTTGCTGCTATCAAGCCCTTGTATTGCCACTTCACAATTACTACTTGCAAAGTTTTGTTTCATGAGTAAAGACAGCTTCTGGAAGGAAATGCAGGAATATGTCTACCAGTTTATCTACAGATGGCCTACCTAAAGAGTAAAATCCTTTGCATTTTTGTTTAATTAGTACTTTGACTAAGGATTTAACAAATTATACATGAGCAATTAGATTTCGTTAGAAGTAAATATTCCATTCGCCGCATAGCACACACGTGTACACACAAAATACTCAATTTTTAGCTCGAGCTAAAAAGTAAATGGTAGCAATTTGAAAGAAGTTTCTGAGTTGCATTGAATACTATGCTCTTACTTTTCCACTCAGGTTTTTCTGAGATGCTATATCTCATTTTTACTTCTCAGCTTAACAAAGTCTTAGTGTTTATCCAATTTGACTCAAACTTGTAGAAAAGTGAAATTTTAACACTACCATAGTGAAATTTTAGCACTACCATACTGTCTTCTTTTTTTCTTTCTAAAAATATGTCGTACTATATATTTCATTCTATTAGTCTTCAGAAATTCTTCCTATCTTGACATTAATCTGCATGTGTATACATGTGTATATATATTTATTAATGCATATTTATGTATATATACATGCATCTGTGTATGCATATATACATATTTATATATCAAATATAAATATACACTTATCTTCATTAACATCTTCAGTAGAGGAGAACATGGTTAAAAAGAAACGATTCTTATTGGCAAATGAATTTGAATCATGATTCAGTAATACTTGTATGAAACTATTCATATTATTTTATAAGCATGACTCAATTTCCACTATTGAAAAACAGGAGGAAATATTTATTTCTCTCTAAAATGATTGCATTTTTGTAACCTTGACTGTGATAGAGATACTCAGGAAATTATTACTTTTTTGCATGTCTGTGTGAAGGTTTTATACGTGACTAGAAGTTGAGTCAGTAAACAGAGAAAAGATGAGCCAATTCTCATCAATGTGAGTGGGGCTGTGGGAATACATGGAGGATCTGAATTAATAAGGAGAGAGGGAAGTACACATTCATGTTCTGTCTTCATATCTAAGATATCCTTTTTATTATTTTGCTGGCCTAAGTTATCAGAAGTGCTGGTTTTCAGGCCTCCAAACCAGCTTTCCTGTTTCTCTAGCTGGCAAACATCAGATAGTGGGACTTTGGCCTCTTAAAAATCACATGAGACAATATTGATAAGAAATCTCTTCACATATACTTATTATAATTATTTAACATGTGATACAATTATATATACATATATGAATATATATAACTGGTTCTAGACAGTCATGACTAATAAAATGACTAATAAAATAGTATATCATTATTTTATTAATTATTTAGCATTATTGAATAATATATAAAGGACAATATATAAATTTCCTAGCACACATAGTATCCTTAAACAATCAAAATTTGCCTTTTACTTTCCCTCTAAGTTGTCCCAAAAAATGACATTATCACTCCAAATGCCAACCAGACTGGCTATTATATTGAGATTGAATTCTATAAAGCTTAAAGCATTGAAATCTTCTACTCAATCCTTCCTTCTTAGATCTTATTTAAATAAATCTAAAAGCGCCTATTTGGATAAGACCCAAGCTAGCCAATATGAAGGAAACAAATGTGGGCCATGCTTGGATCATACCCTCAGGGAACTTAGAGTACAGTAGAGAAGATTAAATGCATATAAAATACCATTCTAAGACAAATTAGAATAAAGGAGCTCCATAAAAGAGATACAGATAACTGATAAAGTAGTGTTATGGGAGTTCAGAGGAGAGCACAATTACTTCCAACTGAGAAGAATTAGAGAAAGATTAATGTAAGTGCTTACATTTAATCTGAACCTGGAAGAATGGAAGACATTTGAATGTATAAATGCAGAATAATTATATTTAGGTGAAGGTTATCAACTTTTCAAAAATTTCCCAGAGAATTGGAAACAGTTAAAATCCTCTTTGTAATTCATAGTAGATTATGTTTATAGATTACTGTAAAGCCACTTATGAAAGGATTTAATTTGTCGTCTATGAAATGTGACTTTTTCTGTGGATTATGGTAAACTATTATTTAGAGCAGCTGAGTAACATGATCAAAACTCTAGGACAATACAATTAACCTAGCAAAGATTTCATCAGTGTTTAGCCAAGGTGGCTAAGAGTGGATCCTTGCCTCTGAAGAGTGATACAATCTGTGAAGAATAGTGGAAGCACTAGAAACAGATTCCTATGAGAGTAAGAGAGGAGGCTTGTTTACACTACTTGGGAAATGGGATATTTACCTGCTAAAATGGATCATATCAGACTCAAGAGAGAAAGATACGCTAGGTAACAAGACATACAGATTAAAATAGAGTGTTAAGAGTATGAGCTATAGAGAGTTCATGGAAGATTATAAGGATCTATATATTCATAGTACAAAGTAGAAAGAAATTAAGTAGACAGGTATGGAACCTCATGGAGAACTTTTTAAGTAATAAGAAAGCACTGGACTTAAGGTGTTTTACATAAGAAATGAAGTAGAAAAGTGAATCTGGGCTAATGTAATGATAATAATTCAAATAAAGGCTGTGGAAGTAGAGAATATGTGCTGGTTGAATCACGACAACATGGTAACTCACTATGTATGCATTTGCCAGATTATTATTTAGTATCCAGAACATTGTAGACACTGAAATGAGTCAAAATTACTAAATAAAGCCAAAAAAAATCCCTTGCCCTCACAGAGATTATATTTCTTGAGCAAGACTATTTGAAGAAACAAAATAAAAGTACAATTTCATATTGATTATTTTTATGACCATTTCCTGGTTAGGCTGAGCTTTGCTTCTAAAGTAGGTGCAATTATCTATACCCAATAGTCACTTGTTATTTTTCTAGAACCTTTTTCTTTGATGTTGTTCAAAATCCATTCTACATTTTACATGTATTCTACTACTATTTGAAGTTCAACTCTCTCAAGTATAAAACTCATACTTAAGTTTTATTTTCTTGTTGCCCCATGAATTAGATATTACTTGACACTTGTTTATTGTATATAACGCGCTAGAACAGTCTATATCTTGGTTTATTTTGTTTCAAAATACTCATTGCTGATGTGACCTTAATCAATAGCTTTATATTTTTTTTTGCTGAAGTCATTTCTGAGTTTGAAAGAGCTGCAATTCCCTTTTCCTCTTTGATGCACACCTGACAAATTCATATAGTCAATTCTGGTTTTAATCTCTAAAAGATGTAATCTTTCTTTTCCTAGGGTTTAGTTCAAATACATCTTATTCAAGTTATTGTTAATTTGTTAGTTGGCATATTTTTTGTAGTTTCATTTATTTTTCCTAAGTCCTAGGCCAGATCATTTCATTTTATAAAGCAAAACATTCCTTTCTCTCTACCCCCTTGTAAACCATCCAGAAAATAGGTAGCACCATCCCTATAAAATGGAGAAAAATAAGCACAAATGCCTGGCCAAGTGAAGAAATTGAATGGCTACTTGCAGAAATAAGCTTCTGTGCCTCAGGAGAGTAGGAGACAAAGACAAAGCTCAATGAGTCCAAGTCACTTGCCTTTGCTTTGTCCCAAGTTCCTTTATACCTGTTGGCACTGGTGGCATTGTGATGATTTGGAACCAAAGGGGTTCAAGTTGTCTGGATATTCCCTTAAATAGTAGAACACACATTCTTGGTGTTTTGTTTTTGTTTTTGTTTTTCCCCAGAAGGTATGACACAGAACTGAGTACTAAAGGACAGTGGAGCAGTTAGGTTAGTCTACATTGCCATGCTGCTCACAAAGAGTGAGGCTGTTAGGAAACCACCCAATCTATATATACTGGCTTGGAGTGTGTGTGTATTTCTGTGCTGAAGGCCTACTGAATGTTGTTTCAGTCATTCTGGGTTTGGAAATCACTGAGCTGAGGTTTTCCATGAATAGTTGATAGTACTATCCAAAGATGATTGACAAAGCCATTGAGCTGTGCTATCCACTGCATTGTCCTGGACTTTAGTTCCTGGAAGACTGGAATGGAGGCAAACTCAAAAAGCTGTCTAATTCTGCCTGACACAACTCCTGAAATGTTACCTCAAAAGGGCAGTGTTGCCATGAAGGTATTTACAAATAAAAATGCTATCTTATGTTTTTCTTCCCAATTAGATGATTTATTTATAATGTTAATTATGTAATTATTCTAGTGACATCAATATAAATGAGATAGGAATGTGGGGAGAGGCCATTCTTTCATGCACTAGGCATTGTCTCCAGGTAAAAACTAAGGAAGAATCAAGATCCACAGAAAGAAAGCTCAGATATGGCCAGTTGCTGAAATTCAAAATTAGCCAGTATTATCATTTATCTTGAAATCTATCTTCAACAAATGATCTAGGAGCACATCCAATAGAAAGACAGAAAATATACTTTATGCACATGTATACACATGGCACATGTATACACCAATACTACTGACATTGTAAATGCCACTGCATTCAAGTTAACTAAACCATGGTACGCAGATTTTTGTCAAACACCAGTCTACATGTCTCTGTTGAAAGTGCTTTCTGGATGAAATTAAAATTTAAATCAGTGGACTCTGAATCATATTATTTCATACAAAATGGTTGAGCTTCATCCAGTTTGTCAGAGACTTCATATTAGAAGTTAATGGGATCCCAAGAAAAAAATTCTGAATCCAGTCTGAATGTGATATGCATTCTTTTTTACATCTCCATCTTGCCAAGTTACCCTGTAGGTTTTGTATTTTCTAGCCCCTACAATAGCATGTGAAATCATCTATCACTCTCTGTCTCTGTTGCTCTCTCCCCCTCTCTCTCTCTCCCTTTTTCTTCCTCTCCCTCTGTCTCTCTGTATCTGTCTCTCTTTCTCTTTTCACACACTCTTCTTACTACACATGCACACAAGCTTATTGTTATTCTAGGGAAGCTTGACCAATCCAAGGAATAATGTAACTCAAAAAGTGCCTTGTGAATCTACTCATAAAACTAAAAGCTTTATTTTTAAAGAGTATAGATACATAACTTTGTAGAAGATGAATGATTAGAGTTATTTTCTTTGTGGTTAGAAACAAATACCTTAAAAATCTCATCACAGCTTGGGTTTGCCTAAAAGTAACAATCTAGGAGGAATGTGGAGATTAAAATATATACCAAGATAAAGTCTTAGTTTGAGTTAATAAATATAACCCTGTCAAAGGAAACACAAATATTATCTTTTAGCTGTAAAGAAATATAGGCTTCATTCCTCAGGCATATCTATGCTTGTGCTACTAATTCTCCTGTGTGAGACAAGGGCTAAGGTCTAGAACTTTTGATTTCATTCATCTCAGACTGTGTACAAATTAATTTGCCAGATTTCAATCTGGTGCATTTCACAAACACTCAATCACACACGTGAAGTATCTTCTCCTCTGCTTCCCTTTCCAACACCACCACCGAAACTTGTTATACAGTATTCAGTAATATGTCCTTTTACTCCCTTTTCTGCATTTCTCATGATGGTGTTCATAGGAAGATTTCTGGTTGTAGCTTTTGTGAGTGGAAGAATAAAATAATTTAAAAAAAACACAACTAAGCTTTATGCAGGTGAATGTAGTTAGGATGAGACAGTCTAAAAATTATATATAGATAATAAAAGCAGCTGCTGGTATCAACTGCAGGAGAAAGCCAGCTGCTTTCTCTATGGTGCAGTGGAACAGGGCACTCCCAGGAACAGTTAGCTGAAAAAGCTACTAAGATAATCTTCCATCACCTGAACAATCCTTTGCTGAACAAACAGAAAAATGGCTGTTTTCCTCCTCAGTTAAGGACACTCCTGACAAATTTCCAGTTTTAATGGTTGCTTCCCCAAGATAGAAGAAATGTTCACCTTAAAAAAATAATGAGCATATACATTTGAAGAATAAGACCCAGTTGCACTTGCAAAACATTAAATGGGCCATCACATGTATTATTTTGTCTTTTAAGAGCAAATGCAATCATCATTAAGTTATGAGTGGTGTCCTCCCACAGACTCTTTTTTGTTCATCTTTCCTGCCATTTTTCCTTAAATATGAGTTATTAGGTCCATGATATTGCATTTAGAAGCTTGCGGGATCACCATCCTTTTTTACATTTACTTTAAATATTTCTAAAAGTTAATCTTTACTTGGGAAACCACATACAAATAGCAATCTAACTGTTCCACAGCATAATAGTTGCCCTGCTGTGCTAGATTTTAGAGTAACAAAGAGAGAATTATTAAGACATGTTGAAAAGGCCAACTCTCATATGGCCCCTACACTGGTGATTTTGTGAAATTCAAGTTATTATCACCTCCCCAGGCTCAGGGAATAGCAGGAAATGGGCATTGAGAAGAGTGACACAGGTCTGTGGAGGTGAGTGTTCAGAAAATGCTCATCTTTGCTCCAGGAATCCTTGTAGAGAGAATTCCATTAAGTAAAAGCAACCCGCTGGTATTCCCTAGACTGAACTGTGAAACATTTTTGAAAAGCATAAAATCCTTATTTATGGAAGGAATGTTTGAAATTCAAAAGATAAATGCCATTCGGAATGCAAGCATGTTCTAGGTATCTAATATGTAATAGGACACAGCTGTAATAACAGCCACTGAACCAGGGGCCTCTCTATATCATGTCATTAGTTGACTTGTTATAAGCCAATCTCCAAGCCCTTTTTATAAGGGCCACTGGGGTAAAAAATAAATATATCATGTACTGAACATCTGTGGTTCTGTCACAAAGCACCACTCATATCAATTTTCAAGCTATATCTTAGGCTATATATAACACCCTTTAAAATGGATCTTAACCGAAAATGTAGATTAGGCACTAAAGATCTTTATTTCCATAGAGCAAAGGAATGCTTAGACTATGCTTTGGATAGCACAAACTCAGTCTTTTAAAAATTAGTTTAGTGTCTTCTTTCATGCTGAAGTACCAATATATACTTACATAGATTCTCAAAGTGAATGTTTTGTAGATGACATGGTCTCTGAGGAAGAAAACAGAGCCAAGTGCTCAAGTCCATAAATTTAGTAAGTTGCCATAACTCTTTTTGGGAAAAAAATCTATCTAGTCTTATGAGACGGTATTTTATCTTTCCACTGGTCAAATATCATTAAAAGGGACCATAAGATATGAATTAAATATTTGAAATAAGTAGGAAATTCTATCAGCTATAAAATATATTTTGGGCACATCCATAAATTTATATAATGAAATAATTAATGATAACAAACATTGGTACAGTAATAAGAAATTTGAATTGCAGAGAGGGTAAAGGTGATAGCAAAGAATCTAGTTAGGAGGCATTTTCAACAATCCCGGCAAGACATGAAGCCATGGAGTGGAAGCAAGGTTTCTGGTAGTCTGATTATCTTTGATATTTTGAAAATCTACTTTACAGAATAGGGCAGTAGCTCAGGTAAAAGATGTAAGGGACTTAAATCAGAAGATTTCAACAGCTTTAATATAAATGACAAGAGGAACGGGGGTGACCTTACCAGAAATGGGATGGCCCGTGGTAATTAGTGCGGTATTAGCAACTGCTCACTGGAGATGATATTGATGGGCATATTCCTCATACAAGTCTAAGATTTTCCTTCATAGTTGGTGGAAGGGCCTTAGATTTTACATGGAAAAGATTTCCTACACTATTAGCCATAGAGTTTTGGCAGGTGACATTACATTTCTATTTATTGGAGTAACTTTTAAATACATTTCTGAGACAAATAAAACAAGGAGGCTTGATTATGCATATTTTTAAGAGTCTTCCTAACTAGAGATGTAGTTTGTCAATGGTGAATTTTATTGGAAATATTAAAGTGTTACTCAATAGTTTCTTAGGCTACTAGAACAATCCAAATCCAAAATCACATCCATATAAAATCATATCCATAATATCTAATGCTCAAAAGTTAGCCAGCTACTCTCAGAAGAGAAATGGTTATAATTTGTCTATGTATCTATGTGTCTATCTATGTACCTATCTGTCTGTCTATCAATGCATGTATGTATACATGTGTATGGGATTTTAGCATTCTATAATCATTTTCTCCTATCCTTGAAAACTGAAAAAATGATGACATTATGATCTGTAACTTGGCATTCTCTGTGAATTCAAGGTAAATCTAATTCATTGAGGGGATTCATTGAGTTGCTGGTGCTTGTTGAAATCTTTTGGCAGGTGGCCCTGCCTGCATTTTCATGGCCAAACCAATCAATTTCATGCTAAGTTCTTAAACTTTTTCAGATCTCATAACCTAACAGCTCCTTAAGATAGAAACCACATCTTAATCACCATGTTGCCCACAGTCCAGGCACGATAATGGTTGTCTCATACTAAGTACTCAGTCAATGCTCACAAGACAGAAATGAATCAAATGTGCTATTCATTACCAAAGAAAACTTTTTAACTTTGAAAGTTCATTTGTTGTTAAATGTCCCACATGGTCATTAAAAATACTGTAAAGACTGATCACTTGATAAATAAGCATATGTTAACTTATAGGGAAGGACAGGAGGGGAGAAATGAGGGAGAAGCTTTGTACTCAGAACCTGATTTTGGAACCCATTTGTACAATTGCTTAATAATAATAAAAACAATTGTAAAATGAAAATATTTATTAAATTCAATGTAAATAACTAGGCATATGAAATACTTTTGTGTGTATTTGTACTTGCCTTTCCAATATTTGAATGTAGATATAACCCTTACTGAATAAATGTAATATTCAAAGTGTAATTACAAAATTTAATTAAAATAGTTGTAAAGAGATGTTGTCTTTTCCTAGGATTATTATACTTTAAACTTTTAAAACCTTACTTTTTTCTAGAACTTTTTCTTTTAAATTTTAATTGAACGTACACATAAGCATCCAAACACGTATACTAAAGAATACTTGCTTGAAAACCTTGATTTTTTTTATTGTTTTACTTTTTTTTGTCTTGGTCTTGGTGCTTAAACTCTGGGCCTGGGCACTGCCCCAGAGCTCTTCAGCTTAAGGTCAGTGCTCTACAACCTGAGCGACAGCACTACTTCGAAAACCTAGGTTTTTGTTTGTTTGATTGTTTTTGTTTTTAATTCAGCTGTTTTATATGAGAGTTTTCCTGGAAAAGGTCCATCAGTCAAGGCTTAAGGGGAACTCAGATTCTACTCAAAATTGTGTGCAAGCCTAAGGGAGACTTAGACTTATGCAAATTGTAGGCTGTTTACTGTTTCGCTCTAAAGAAGTCCACCTACCACTTGTCTACAAAATATTGTTACTTGTTGAAGTTTGTACCTTACTTCCTTGCACAAGACCATTAAAAACCTTGGTGAATGAAACCTTGGGATCTGTTGCCACTGGAAGGCTACAGCTTCCCTGCTACACCAAACCTCAGTCCCCAGGTCCAGTCTCCATTATTGTGTTGCTCTCAGTCGGCAGATTAAGGCGCATGGAAAGGGTTGCCACAATAGTCTTTAACTAAGAGCTAATAAAACAGCAATGTATCTCATGACAACTGTGAAAACCTCTTTTGAAAGCATTTTAATAGAAGGGAAATAAAACAAGCTTCACTTGGAGAAAGAGAAACAGTAAATATTGTCATTTAATTGGAAATAACTGTAATGTGCTCTCTTCACTAGAGGACACACACACACAACAAAGATGAAAACAGAAGACCCTGCTTTGCTCAAATAGTACGTGGAAAGAACACCCTGAATTCCACATAGAGATGGGAATATGCTAAGCATAATTACTTTTTTAAATTACTTTTTGAGGACATTTAGAATTTGCACATATTGCTTATATAGTAAACTTCTTAAAATATGCCTCTTAAAAAAACAACTGATGGTAATGAAAAGCAAAAGGTGAGCATTTTCTCAGTGACTGAAAAATCTGTCTCCTGTAACAATGTGGTTCTTGGTAAAAGTTTATTATTTTACATCTTTTTCCAGAAAGAATGTTACAATCATCTTTTGCATTTACAGTTTTTTTTCCTTCTGTAGTTCTGTGCTTTTCTTTTCTTCCAACTTTACAGATACCTTTTGATTTTTCCCTTTATGAATATTATCTCAGAAGTATAGATTTCCCACAAGTGAGTTTTTCCTCATGGTCAGCTCAGCACTGGCATGAAGACAACCCACAACTGCACACAGAGGTATGGTGGGAAGGGCGGGAGGGTGCTATGGAGAAAACACAAAATACCTGTCACACTCAGTGACACAGGGAAGGAGGGTTGAAGGATCATAGCTCTGGCCAAACATGAAGTGAATCCCTGCCTTAGGAAAAAACCAAGGCCAAAGGGAGAAGAATAGTTTAGGCTATTATATGCAAAGACCTGAAATGAATTGGAAGTAGAGGAAGAAGAAAGAAAAGGAGGAGTAAGAGGAGGAACAATAGAAGAAAGGGGAGGGTGGGGAGACCAGGAGAGAAAGGCAGTCATCCTTAGGATACACTGAAAACATACTCTTGAAGGGCATTTTTGGATTGTTGTCTCAGACTTTTTCTGCTTCCCAGCTGAGATATGGCTTCTCCCTTCTAGCATGCTGAATTCAGAATATATGACCTTCACCATAGGCCCAAACTAGTAAGACCCAGTGATCTTGGACTTGAAGCTCCAGCATTGCAAGCCAAAGTGATTCTTTTTTTTAAATTTATAAGTAGCCTGTGTCAGGATTTTTGTTATCCTGGTGCAAGTCAGAGTAGTATATATGTGTAAAAGAGAAACACACTGGTTAAGAGCAGGATTCTTCACACATTGTAGTTTATTCACTTACAGCCATCTGAACTTAAATGATTAATATAATTATGTAAATGACATTTTGCAAGTGTCAATCATATCAAGAGGCACAGGTCAATAATGTTAAGATGGAAAAAGGAAGTAAGTGTAAACTTCTTATCATTTGGCTTTGACATTATTTGATTGCTGTGAATGTTGGAGAAATTCAGAGCTCCTGCCCCTGAAGTAAGATACCTCATTGTACTTGCAATTTGCATGTTTATTACAAATTTTGGCAAATGAATTTAAAATTACCTGAGAAAGAGATGACTAGCATTTTTCAATTTGAAAAGATATAACAAGTCAGCATTCAATAACTATTTCTTTCTTGATTGCTATATGCCACAGTTAAAAATAGTATTTCTCCCTGTAGCTGGTTATTAGTATTCATTTGTTTTTAAGAATACAGTTTAGTAGAAACAATCAAAAGACTATGGGCTGGGAAGGTGGCTCAGTGGTAGAGCACTCCCTTTGCATGCTTAAGGCCCTGGGTTCGATTCCTCAGCACCACATAAGCAGAAAAAAAAAGCCAGAAGTGGCACTGTGGCTCAAGTGGTAGAGTGCTAGCCTTGAGTTGAAGAGCTAGGGACAGCACCCAGGCCAAGAGTTCAGGCCCCATGACCGGAACACCCCCCCCAACAAAAAGGACTAGTTATCCATCTCTAGGCAGAAAAGTTCTCCATTAGTTAAAATTGTATTAAAGATAAAAAAGAAGAGTAGACAGGAATTCAGGTTGGATTTGGGAAGCTCTCAGCTGTTCCTAATAGTGCATGTTTCATATTGTTATGGTTTTATGAACTGATGGTTCTGAATAACTGTCAGGACAATATATGGTTTTGCTTCTGTTGGGCTTATTGCTTATCCTATAGATATGTAGCATGTCTCCATACCAGGATGTGATGGCTGAAAGGCATCATTTATGTGTTAAATGGAGTGGAATGCTTCTGAGACACTGTGAGACACATCACTGCTGAGTGATACTCCCAGATGCACAGGTATCTGCCTCGGTTTCAAAACAGGAGAGAAGAAACTATATGCACTGTGGCCACGGTAACATGCATGCTCATTTAGAGTTCCTCAGCTGGACTCGAATTCACATGATTACACAAGGAAAGAAATGCCAGGTTAACAGTTTAATACGTAGGATACATTAATTGTTCAAGGAAACAGGAGGGAGAATAGGCCGTAGTGTGCATTAGTGGCATCTTCTGATATTCACTAATTTGGTAGGTGATTTTTTTCACTATGGTTAACTTTCTGATTCACTACATTGTTGCTATAAAATTTTTTTCCCTTGTATTCTGGAAACTACATAAAGATTCTTCTAGAACATTATTTAAGAGTATAACTACACAGAAAGCACCTTATTTTATAAGCACCTTCCTCAGAAAGTTGAAAGCCAGACAGTCTTTGACATGAAGTAATCATCTTCCATTCTATGTAGCCTGTCTCTAAATTCCAAAACAAAAATAAGGTTGGTAGGGAAGACACATTTTGGAATAAGAAAGCACTACACCTAGAAATAACCTTATTTGGGGCTGGGAAGATGGCTCAGTGGTAAAGCTCTTGCCTTGCATGCCTGAGATCCTGGGTTCGATTTCTCAGCATCACATAAGCAAAAAGAAAAAAGCCAGAAGTGGCACTGTGGCTCAAGTGGTAGAGCTGAAGAGCTGAGGGACAGTGCCCAGGGCCAGAGTTCAGGCCCCATGACCGGACCCCCACACACAAAAAAGATATAACCTTATTTATCATTTAATAATAATAATAATAAGCAACTTCTTTTTTTTAGTTTTAACCTTTGGGTTCATTTTTAAACATGTTGCTTACTTAAGATTTAGTAGATATTTACTTACTTTTGTCCTAATGGCTAATGTTACTTTGTTCCATGAAGGAACACAGGCCACAGAGCTATGGATGAAAAACTTTCTTAAAAAAAAATCTTTCTACAGGAAATAAAACTTCATCTGTTACCCCATTAACTGGTTAGTAATTTTGTGTTCTGTGAAAAATAACTTTTATTAAAATATTTTTAAAACTTTCAAAAAAGTTATTGATTGATTAAAATCTATTAGTAGCAAAGTTCAGAGTGATATTCCCAGAAAGACAATTTTATTTATTTTTTTTCTTTTTTCTTTTTATTGTGAAAATACTGTACAGAGGGGTTATAATTACATGGTCAAGATAATGAATACATTTCTTATCAAGCATTGTAGCCTCCTCCTTTGTTTCCCTTTCCCATCCCTTCCCATCCTCCCCTCCTCCCACCCAATCCTTCCCCCACCACACCAAGGTTGTAAAGTTCGTTTTCAACATAACGACTTGTACATCTCATTGTTGCAATGGGTCCACCTGTATTCCTGTTTAAACGATTTGCTTTTCCCCTTCCCTTATTTGTTTTTTTTTTTTATTTGTCCATCATGGGGTTTGAACTCTGAGTCTGGGTGCTGTCCCTCAGCTCTTCAGCTCAAGGTTAGAATTCTACCTCTTAAGCCACAGTGCCACTTCCCATTTTCTGGTAGTTAATTGGAGATAAGAGTCTCAAGGACCTTCCTGCTCGGTCTGGCTTTGAACTGTGATCCTCAGATCTCAGCCTCCTGAATAGCTAGGATTACAGGTGTGAGCCACTGGCACCTGGCTCCAATTTTATTTTTTTTTAATTAAAAAATTATGTAAGTGGTATTCTAGTTAAATTCTTTTATGTGATGGATAGCAAGTTTTGACTGGATGAAACAAAGAGTGTTTTTAGCACAGAAAGACTGGGCACTAGCAGGGATTTGTCATAAAGGTAAGGATAGGAAAATTATCATTACTTTGAATAGTGCCTTGTAGAAGTTAACAGGCTTTCAGTAGAAAATAAAATTGACTTATTTTTTTCTTTTAAATCAGAACAATTTCTGCAGAATGACAAGTATAAAATTCCTGGTACAGGGCTGGGAAGGTGACTCAGTGGTAGAGAGCTTGCCTTGCATGCCTGAGGCCCTGGGTTCGATTCCTCACCACCACATAAGCAAAAAAGAAAAAAGCTGGAAGTGGCGCTGTGGCTCAAGTGGTAGGGCGCTAGCTTTGAGCTGAAGAGCTGAGACTGTGCCCAGGCCCAGAGTTCAGTCCCCACGACCGGACCCACAAAAAAAAATTCCTGGTACGTATTGGGCATTGATAAGTGATAAATTGATAAATCAGGCTTATGAATGTGAATTGATCTTTTTTATTTCATTGTATCTGATTTGATTTTACAGAAATGCATTCATTCAATATTATAGATTAGAACTATATTCAAGATAATAACTAAAGGCAAGCAGACCAGACCCAATTTGTTTGTGCCATGAGGATTGTAGTGAAATTTGGAAAGGTTAGAAAGCTAACATTTTTGTATGAAAATTGTAATTGTTCTGAATTTGGTATATCTGTTAAGATTATATAAGACACATATATGTATATATATATATATATACATATATCTATCTATCTGTCTATCTATCTATCTATCTATCTATCTATCTATCTATATATATATATGGAAATTACTACTGAATTGTTTAGGAGTAAGAAGATATAAAACCCACACTGTAGAGGAGGCCACATTTAAGGTGGTGTGGAGGACAGAGAAATGCCAAGGTCCATGTACATTGAAGAAGTAAGGTAAAGCTGAGAAATGAGCCAGATAGATTGAAAACCCAAGGATTCAAGATGTTCCTTCCAGTAGAAAATTTAAACCATGCTGCCAGAAAGAGACAATTAGTAGGTTTTGCAAAATAGAAAATAGTCTAACCAGAGACATAAATTCCACTTCTGCCTCTGTGTGTGTGATCCAGTGTTTCTTTGGCTGTCTAGCTACTGGCCCTGTCTCCCTTGTACAAGTGTTCTAATAAACTTTGTTTGTGCTATCCTTTCTTAGCAAATTCTCTAGAACTCAGTTTCAAATACTTATCACCCGAAGGTAATGGTCAAGGGGTCCATAAATAAGTAATGTATTGTTAACGGAAATGATAGAAATGATAAAGTGTGGTAAATTGCCAATTTTAGAAATATCAGAAGATATACAAGCAATGTATTCTTTAATAATGTTTTTGACACATGAACAAATAAAATTTTATTGTATAAAATTATATACCTACTTTCAGAAGAAAAGTAAAACAGTTAGTTTACTCTTGGAAATTGCTGAGTTAGGAAGAAAGATAATTTAGAGTTCAAAAATGCACAAAATGTTTCCTTCTAGCAAAAATTTTAAGGAGGAGAGATCATGAAAAAGAAAATGCTGGTTTGATATGGAAAGATATATATATAGATATATATATATATTCATAAAAGCCTCAGAATAGAGAGAGAAACTTCTTTCATCTAATGTAAACTGAGAGAAAAATGATGGCCTTTACCTAAGTTTCAAGCCAAAGTTTATCTTATTATAGAATTCCAAGACAAAACATTCCTGGGACGGGTAGTACAATAATATCAACAAATTAGGGTAATCAAGAATTCTACTACAAAAAGGTCCCAAATAGCCAAAACTTATTTTTGGATTGACTTTATGACTTAGATATTTTTAAATATTTTAGAGCTAAAAATTGGAGATAATCCTAGCACTCATTTTGTTCAGAAATTCACTTGTTCAGAATAGTACTTACTGGACCACTCCCCATTGTTTTCAAGTTTACAAATCTTTTTTTTATTAATAAGTTTTTTATTGTGAAAATACCGTACGGAGGGGTTACAATTACATGAGCAAGCATTGTTGCCTCCTCCTTTGTTTCCCCTTACCATCCCTGCCCTCCCCGCCGCTAGCAGCCCGCCAAAGTTGTAAAGTTCGTTTTCAACATAACGTCTTGTACATCTCATTGTCAAGTTTGTAAATCTTAAAAAATAGATTGAATGAAGGTGCTCATTGGATATTCCACAGTGGAATCTTCCATATTGGATTACCCAATCTATTATTTAAATTGCTTGGTCTTCCTTGCTTAGCTAAATTGATATCCTCTTATTTCTTAACAAGAAGCATCCTTTGTCACCTTCTATTATATTTGATATTTGGGTAACAATTCCAAGATTATTTTAAATATTTCTGTCCATTTTTTCATATCTAGCTGATTTATTTCTACATTTTTCAAAATATATCTCATGTCCTTTCTCCAATATATTTTCTTAAAAATTTTAACTTTTTAAAGTATTTAATTACATTCTAGTTTATACAACTTTATTGATTCATAGGGTATTTTTAAATTGATATCTAGATTTATACAGGCCTCTGCTAATATAGAATATGAACATAAAATAAGCATGAATATAAAATTATTTTTATGTAAATTAATATTAACATATAAAAATAAGATGATTGATTAATCCACTTAAATATTTCAGTGGAAAGAAGTCCTGCACAGAATGATATTATAATTTAAATTCATAAATTTTAGTATTTCTTTTATCTTGGAATCTCTCTCTATATATATTTTTTATTTTATTTTATTTTATTTTGTCGTTCATGGGGCTTGAACTCTGGGCCTGGACACTGTTCCTCAGCCCTTCAGCTCAAGGCAAGCACTCTACTATTTGAGCCACAGTGCCACTTCCAGTTTTCTTGTTGTTAATTGGAGATAAGAGTCCCACGGACTTTCCAGCCTAGGCTGGCTTTGAACCACAGTCCTCAGATCTCAGCCTCCTGAGATTGTAGGTGTGAGCCACAGCGCCCCACTCAATATAATTTAAAGAAGACCATTAATATTCACAAAATTTTTATTATTATTGTTATTATAGTGTGTGTGAGTGTGTGTTTGTGTGTGTGTGTGTATCTTGGGGCCTGAACTCACAGCCCAGTTGCTGTCCCTCTTTGGTTCAAGACTAGCCAAAGAGTTGAGCCACAGCTCCAATTTTGGATTTTCTGGTGTAGTTTAGTGGAGATAGTCTCATGAACTTTACTGCCAGGCTTGCTTTGAACTGTGATCCTCAGGTCTGCCTTTTGAGTTTCTAAGATACCAGTCATGAGTCACCAGTGCCTGGCTGAAATTACTTTTTTGTTAACATGTTATTAGGTATTTTTAATTCCCACAATGTGGATAAGATGCTATATGGATCAAAACAATTGAAAAGAAAAATCAGCAAATGCGACTCCTTCTTCAATGGAAACAATATACAAAAGATAATACAAATGTTTCCTAATAAGTTATTTATGGGCAGGGATTGGTGGGGAGAAAATAGACCAATTAGTGAAAGAAAAATAAGTAAGAAGATTGAAGGAGAATATATTTTTACTTGTGGATGATGGGACTTTCCACTAATCATTGATTCATTCAATAAATATTTGACTAATAACCAGAAGTTTTGTACTAAATCTTGCAAATACAAATGTGAACAGTTGGACAGCTTCCAGACCCTCATGAAATATACATTCTTCCTAACAATTGCATTCAGTGGAAAATAAAGAACCAAATAAGGAATTATTACTGGTTCTTGTGAAAGAAGAAATGTGCATGGCAGTGTGGTAAGGGAGTATGAATGAGAGAACACAATGAGAACCAAAGATTATGAAAAAAAATCTAAGGTTTGATTGCAAATTAAATAAATAACAAATGAGATCTTGAAGAGTCAGTCATTTATAATGGGCACATGCAATTATCTCTGTGTATTATTCTTACTGGCTGCTATCATTGAATTATTTGTATCTTTCTCAAGAACAAAGAAAAATTCATGACATAGACAGAATGCAAGAGAGAGTGCTTGTTAAGAATGTTAGGAGGGAGGGAGATTTGTTTGAGAAAGTGTTCTTTTACAGACTGAAATCAATGGGAGTGAGTTGAGAACAGATGGGAGAAATTAGATGTAAAAAAGGGGAGATGAAATTTTCTTTTCATGCTTAGAGTGCATTGTCTTGAAAACCTGGTAGTTCAATGAATATGAGAAAGTAAAAAGAGGGGTTAGGTCTAGGGAATCTTGGAGATGACAAGGAGAATCTCTTGCAGAATGGTCCTAAGAAACCCAGTGAGCAAGAAGGAACAAGTTTATTCTGACTGGCTTAAATTACAACAGAATTCCAAGCAAAACTGTACTCTATCTCCTAAGCTGAATTACTTCCCTAGCTTCAAAGTAAGAGTCACAGAATAACAGAAAGAATAAGATTTAGAGATGGAAGTTCAGCTGGAGTGGGGAAACACCTTCAGAGCTTGGTCTCTATTGGAAAAGCTTCTGGGATCATCAGTTTTTCCAGCAGTATAATGTAGGACCAGAGATATACCTAGAAATGTCATAATTCTTTGTTTATTCTTTTTTTGTATAGTCTGTGATCATTCTTACTACAGGACATTAGAAAAATGCAGATTCAATAATGGAGGTGGATTGCTCCTGAAACTGGAAGGTAAATGTGCCTATTCTAAAAAAAAAAGTTACAAGTTACAAGCTGTAACTTTAAGGATTTTTGTTTTGTAATTTATAATTCTTCCTTTATCTCTGACTCATGGAATAATAGACATAATCTCTTTGTGGAAGCCATGCTTTTTTTTTATCATTGACATACTTGGGCTAGCTTTGAGACCTGAGAACTAATATCTGAATTTACCACATAATCCTTTACAATTTAGAAGGCACCTTATCAAATGGGCATCACAAAGCTTTTACAGTGTAATACAGAGAAGAATCAGCACACTCAATCTCGATTACAAACTAAATTAAAAGGACACATTCACATTTGCCCTTTATATCCATGTCAGAGATAAAGAAACTGGAAGGAATTTAAACACTGTGGTATCCTATCAATCAAGGCCATAGCCTTCTAGTGTTAGAGAGGTTATTTATTTATTTTTTTTAGTCTACCAGTCCATTAACCTTCATGAAAAGAAGAATAAAGCAAAACAAAGGAACAGACCCTATAGACATGGCATTGTTTAAAATTGTGCTTGGATATCTTATGCTAGAGATCCGAAATTGTGATGAAGATTTATCTCCCCAGGCTTTTAAAATGATATGGAAACCCTGAAATGAATATGTCAAACATATGCAGAGGTACACATTATAGACAAATTGTGATTTTTCTTTAAAATGAGTGTAGGGTTAGGGAAAGTAACTGAGATCATCTTCACTGCATCTGTCATCCAGAGCGATTTGTAAGTCAGAGGGTCAAAGCATGAACCGCATTTATTTTTCAGGGTCTTGCCCTGATCTTGGCTGCCACTTTACCTAGATTCACTCACTAAATGTATATGGAACTATTAATTTCTTGATAAATGCATTGCCAGAAAGCCAGAGAGGAATACGATAGGAAATAAAGAGGTCTTTCTTGTTTTTATATGTTTTTGTTTGACTTAAGAGATAATTATAACAGAGATTGATGTCTTCATTTTAAACAAGGTAATAAATCAACAAGTAAACTATAAAGATTCAGGAGATCAATTTACCATATCATTACAACTTCTTAGAATCCTTGTGTTCAGTGGAGATGAGCATCCATAATCACACAATAGATAGCAACAGCATTACAGTATCCATGGTTTTTTTTCCTCACAGAAGGTAGTTAAATAAAGCTGATACAGAATTTTAAACATCATTCATTACAAAGGTTAAATATCATTTACTGAAGCAAAGAAAGAGCATACACTGTTGGGACTGGGATCTAACTTAAAGTGGGGAAATCTGAATCAGTAAATAAGAGTAATGACTCAGTGCTACTTCATTTAAGCCAAACCTTCTGCACAAATAAAATTTACATATGACTAAAGGACAATGTAAAATAATGTGACTGTGAAAACAATATGTGGGAATTAATTTAGGATATGAAAGATATATAGAGATATAGATAGATTTATATCTAGACATCTATCTTTCTATATATGTTTATATATGTGTGTACACACATATTTATGTGTGTATGTAAACACACACACACATATATCATGTAATAGATTCCAACAGGGATTATATGAAAAAATTTGTCATTAACATGGCAAAGATTGGGATCCTTTAAAGGAGGGAGTGCTTGCACAGGATTCTAGCGATTGCACTTGTGCTAGGATTTACTTTCTTGGTTGCTGGATTATGGGAAGTATGAAGACAGACATGAAATACTGAGTTTAATTAGCCAGTAGAGGTGCATTTCTATTCTAATCTGAAGGATTTGTTAGACCAGCCAGTACAAAAACATTTTTAAAATTAACAACTTCAAGAGTTATCCTAATGCATACTGATTGACTATCAGCCTTGGATGTCAGGGCTCCTGTATTCTTCCTGAGCTGGCGAAGGAACTGAAACAAGTGACAGTTTTGTTGGCTGCTACTAGACCTCTTCCAGTGGACAGCAGACTTCGACAGACCCTGCTTTCTTTTTGTCTACAGCCTCTAGCACATACTCATATCTTCAAAGCAAAGAGTGATTCCCATTGAAAGCATATAAAGTGCCATTAGTTAAGCTAAACTCAAGCAGAACATGGTAAGTTCTCCACAATTTGAATATGTAACTCCATAACTACTATCTGTCTCAGAGGCCCAGATATTTAAGAATTTCTGTTGGGAAGTAGTGAGTTCAGCCTAGTTTTTAGATAAGGTAATATAGATATATGTCTATATATGAGAAAGAATAAACAATATATACACCACATAAATATGAAAATAAGTTCTCTCTCTCTCTCTATATATATATTAGATTAAGTCACATCTCAAGAAATAAGAAATAAAATTTACATAACTAAAAGACAGGTCAAATAATGTGATTTTCATCCCAAATTGAAAACATATATAGATATATAGATAGAGTAGATAGAATTTACTCTCATCTGAATAATTGAGTTATTTGTTCAGCAAGATATAATTGACTAAATGTAATAGTAGGAAAAAGTCAAGGGTTCATTTGAAAGTTTCTCTCCACCACTTTGCCGTGCGCTCACTGCCCAACGATTCCTCAGTTGCATGTAGCATACAGGAACTAGAAACGTGATGAACGGTGTACTCACCAGCCTGATTAGTTGTGATGCTCACTGCAGCAAACTGTCTTGGTGGGGAGCTCAGCTCTGAAACCCCGTTAAGAGCATCAATCTCAAAGGTGTAGTTCGTGTGTGCCAGGAGGTCTGTCACTGTCACCGTGGTGTTGGTGAGTCCAAACTGTCGAGGGAGGAAGCGGACATTTGGGCTGCATGGTTCGCACTCCTTCACATTCCACCCGCATTTCTTACATATGATGTTGAAAGTAACATCTTTCCGGCCTCCCGTGTCCAGAGGCCAGCTCCAATCCAAGATAACGGAGGTCTCATTTATATTAGAGATAACATTTCTTGGTGCAGATGGAGGTCCTGCAAAGTAGTTCAACAAAGATTAATGAACTTCACTTCTGCTTTCTAGTAAAAGGGAAAAAGATAATTTACAATGGAACTGAAAGAGGTAAATAACCATCCTGTCTTTATAATCTACTTTTAATTCATCCTTAGAGAATCCATGAGATTATAGGCACATGTATTCAAAAGCCCTGTTCCTCCCACAGTATGAATGGGAGAGTTTTGAGTCAAGGTTGAGGATACATTCTCAGTGTCCAGCAAAGGAACTCACCACTAAATTCAATACCCATGTGAATAGTTAAGAAAACATCAGTATTGCTTTTATAAATCTTAGTCTTTTTCTCACGGTGACCTATGACCAAGAGATAGTAAAAGGGAATAGAAATGTAAAAACATAAATTCACTGACTATAACCTCCCCTATCCTGTCAAATATAATGCAAGATCCTTAAAGAAGATACAGGAAGTGCTTCTAAACACCAATTCATTTTGGGTGATAGATGTTGCATTTGAGATGAGCGAAGCATGAAAGAGGGAAAAGAGAAAGCTTTCAACTGCACATGGACAAAGAAAGGAAGTACACAAATGTTTTAAACACATATATGCACAGAAACAAAAGAAAAAAAGGAAAGCAAAACAAAATGATATTAACGAAACTCCAGCACAGGAACAAGAAGATAAATCAAACCAATTATGGAAGCATGGGTTGCAGCAGAACTACTCACGGGTACAAGCCATGGATGGAGGGTCTTTTTCTGCTCGGAAGTAATTATTCTCACACCTGCAGTGCACTGAACCATCTTCATAGGTAGAACTGTGAGGTGGACACTTGGCACATTTCGTATTACCATCTGAAGCCTTGTAGAAGCCTGGTCGACAAGCTACAAACAAAAGGGCTCTTTTAAGTTTCTGCAGATTATTTGGTAGGTGTATATAGAAAATACATAGAACAGATTGTAGTGGAATGCCTTTATGTTTTCTCCCAGATTTTTCAGAAGCAAATGGTATGACCAATTATATTTCTCCACATATACATTTGAATTTGTACCAAATGTTAAGGGAACCCCCCCACATACACAATATTTAGATTATTTTGGCACTACAGTATGATGAAATTTCCAGCTTGTGTTTTCACAGCTTTCCTTGGCATTGGACTATTTGTGGAGAAAATAAAGCGAAACCATGTCACCATGCAGTCATTCCCTTTTTAAAACATGATGCAATGTGTATACTCTCTACCCTGCAGTGAGCAGTAGATTGCCTATTGACTCGTTTCCTAATGGTTCTATGAGTGTATAGCTTTGTCCTACAAATTGTAAGCAACTGAAAGAGAAAAAGAAATCATGGCTTCCTATATATTTTAAAGTTCTTGATACTTGATTCATGTTTTATTTATTTTTTTCTTGACAAGTTTATTTCTTACCTTTTGTAATGAGAGCTTACAGTAAATATTTAAACACATTCCCTATCTATATGTGAAATAGCTTGAGTTGCTCATCTACTATGTGATCTTTCTTTCTGGCCATGGTTTTACATAGCATATTTTTGATAAGTTCAGTGAGTGATTTGTCAAACATTGGTTTGATCTGGCCATTTAGCACTCTACGAAGTCTGCAAGGAAATGTAAAATGCTGAGATCTTCTGATTCAGTTTTGCATGCTATTGGGAGCTAAAGTAGTAATGAACAATTCTAAAAAGTAATTCCCATATTACTTTGAAGACTAATTTAGGATTCAATTTTTAGGTTTCATTTTGGAAGTCTCCAGACAAAACTCAGATTCATATTTCATTGACAAAGAATGATATTTAACAGAAAGGAGTTTGTAAGATTCTCACTGATTTCCAGAACTTTTTCCAATTTCATCACATATTGGGAATAAAGTGTTTATTGAATTCTAAAAAAAAACCTGGGTGGCAAAAATCTTAACATTTATAATCACTAAATGAATTTCCTAAAGGAAGCACATTACATACATATTAAAATATCTTTTGCAAAATGTTTCTTGAAATAAAACATGGAAATGACATAAAATTGACCACTAGAATGACATAAAATCATAGTCACTACTAATCTAGACTTGATGTTTACTAGTTCCCACTAAAAATGATTGCTGTAAGAGTCATACAATACATTGAACAATCTTTGGTGTAACACTGAGATCCACCTGAATAAATCTACAGCTTCAGTCTAATATGGATTAGGATTAAGATTCTAAATGTTTTTTGCTTTGTTTTTAAGTATTGCTCAGAAACTCCTATCTCATATCATATATAAATGCTATAAAGTATATAAACAAACTATGCACTTCTGGTTTTAATTTCATTCATACTCTAAGTGACTTTTATTTTATTTTTCAAGAGGGCAAAGTTGCATCTTTATAAAATGAAGTGCTCAGATGTATGCATTATTTTGTTTGCCTGTAGGTTTTCCTGCATAGTTTTGTTTGAGATCATTGCAGTTTAAAAATATTGGCATAAAGATATTCAGTAAACACTCATTTGTATTTGTTCATATTAGACAAGCTGTGGGATAGTTTTAAGAAAAGACAATCACATAACCACTTTTGGCTACCACAGGGTTTATTTGGAGTACTGGTACTAGGTATATTTAATAAATCAACTAGTTAAGAGTATGATGTCAGATATCAGTGGCTCATGGCTGTAATCCTTGCTACTCATGTGGCAGATGCTGAAGAAGATTTAAAGGAAGAATTTAATCCAGAATGAACAAAAAGTCTGTGAGACTCATCCTATAAATTAACTAGCAGAAATACCAGTCTAGAGGTGTGACTCAAGTGACAGAGCACCAGTCATAAGCAGGAAAGCCCAGTAAACGTTTGAGACTTTGAGATCAAGCCTCAGATCCAGCACAAGCAAGAAAAAATGAAGGAAGAAGGAAAGAAGGAAGGAAAGAAAGGAAGGAAGGAAAGAAAGAAAGGAAGGAAGGAAGGAAAGAAAGGAAGGAAGGAAAGAAAGAAAGGAAAGGAAGGAAGGAAGGAAGGAAAGGAAAGGAAAGGGAAGGGAAGTAAGGTAGGGGGAGAGGGAGGAAAGAAGGGAGGAAAAGAGGAAGAAAGGAAAAGAGGAAGAAAGGAAGCAAGGAAGTAAAAGAAGAGAAAATAATGTGACTCAAACTATTTACCATAGTTGATTAAAATATGATTAATAACTTTAGAGATGATGATAGTAAGGGAGAGATAGAAGCATGTTCAGATAGTTTAATAAATGTTTGGTAAGAATCTATTTTTTTTTCAGGTAATAGCTAACTCTGGTTTTATTCATCTCAGGTTTATCACCTCAGCTACTCCACAGTAAAGATTTGGAGAATCACAGTTTGAAAGCAGACAGACAAGAAGTTAGCTAGACCTCCACTGAAGCAATAAGCAAAGCATGGTGGTATAACCCTGTTACCCTAGCTTTGGAAGGAATATGTAGAACAAGGCTACCCTCTGTGAAACTGTGGGAGAGAGCATGATTCAAGTGATAGACCATTTCACTTGTAAGTGACAGACCCTAGCTTCACACCCTAGTACTACTGTAAAACACTTAACTATAATTAAAAATAATAATTTTCTATAACAGAAAGAGCTCTTGAAATACAAATGGGCAGAGGTGTTTAAGAGGCTACATTGAAGAAACACATTCTTACTGAGGATTGGAACACAATTCCATAGGAGTGTCACTTGAAATAGATCATGAAGACAGTAGAAGCTGGCCACAAAGAATGTTAATCAAATGCACAATCGATATGAAAGCACACACTGTTATGTGAAGAAATGAAGCTACCACTGGTGATTATTTGCCCAATATCAAAACCCTGGTTCCTGCTAGTTAATGAATTCTGTTGATTCAGTATTGTACACAAGAACTACTCTCTTACTCTTTGGCTGCATCTAGGAACCATTAGCTAAAACTATGGCTAAAAACATGGCTGAAAACATAGAAAGAAACTATAATGAATGTCATCAACATAGCTTTTTCTTTTCTTACCAAATAGACCAATGCAATTAATGTCAGTCTAAATGACACAAAAATGACTTCAAAGCCAAGCAAACACTAATTTCAAGGTTTCTTGCCTCAGGAATATGAAATTTTGCTTAAGTCATTTTGGCTATGTAGTGGAAAATACTTTTAAGTGATTAAACCAGATAGAATATTCTAATAAGGAAGAATAGCAGCCATAGTAGAGCTAAAAAAGATAACGAGGAACCACATTGACCAGTATGTGTGTTTTATTCCTATAGCAATGAAGCCTAGAAAGTTAAGCAGACTCAACCTTTAGGATAGATCTGCATCTTATATATAATGGCCAGCTTCAACCACCAATTCATGTATATTGAATGCCAAACACCAAAAATATGAAAGATTACAATAACTTTTTAAAAATGTGATTTTCACATGTATCTACTTAATCAAACAGTTGTTTTCAGGGTAGAAAGTTATTCATTTTATAGCTTGGAGAGTTGAAAGGCATACATAAAATAAAAAGAGAAGATAAAGAAATCCAACAGTATAATTGAAACAAGAAAAAGATTATTTTGTATTTTTAATTCTAAAAATAGACCAAGTTACTCTTGTATATATGATTTTATTTTCTTACCTATTCCAAATTACTAATATATCTTAGGATAATGTATTCAGAAATGATTTAGAAGTTCAAATTGTCCCCATGTATACACTCCTAAAATAATACTTAAGTAAATTTAATATAGTACATACAAATTCAGACCCTATGCGAAAATTACAGGATTATGATCTCTGAAAATGACAGCATTTTTAGTATAAAAGATAGGCTTTATTCCCAGTTGTTGTAAACTAGATTTAAACCAAAGTGTGGCAATTTTATATCTTAAATTTTATAATGATAAATCAATATAGTATAATCCATAGCTTTAACCATTAAAAATGTGAGTTGGACATGATCATTTATTTGGAATCTCATGTATTTGTTGTCTTCATAAAATAGTCTTTAATTTTGCTTCCATTTATCCTACTTGGTCTGGGTTCCTGCATGTGAGAGAAGTGGTCCATGTGTGATAAAAATACAAGTTCCAATCTAATCTCTATACTAAATAGATGTTATCTTGAACTCCCTGATGAAGCATATGCAAACTTTAATGTGGCTGATGGCATAGTAACTTCTTCTTCTATAAATAATTCCTAGCTCCTATTTTCAGTAACTGTGCATTGCTAGCTAAGAGCCTGAGCAGTTCAGTGATGGGAGTTCTTTCCAATCAATTTCATATGCACCATATCTAGCAGTGTCTACCACCGAGCAGGTGATGGGCTCATTAGGTATGTGACTAACATGCAACTACTTGTCCTCCAAATACTCTTACTGCCTTGTTTGAAGTCTAACTGGTATTGACTAAGTTTCCTGTAAATTATCTTCAAGCCAGACACTATGAAATGCAACTATTTCAGGTCTGCAGAACTGTAAGACTTCTTAAACTTTCTAAATAGGAAAAAAAATCTTTACATTCTACAGAATTAAAATTAGCCATCAAGAATATAAATCTATGTATTGTGACAGGAAAGTAAGTGACATTCTTTCCTGAACTAAAAGAAATACATTTGAAAATGAAGTGGCAGTGGTTTTTTTTCGGTGTTTTTCTGTGTTCAAGGAGACATCTAAAGAGTGTATATTTTTTGTCACTGGATGGATTGAAAAAATAAATTGATTTACAAATAAATCCCTAATGCTAAAAATGTTATCTCCCCTAAGGATCTCTCTCTCTCTCTCACCCACCCACACACACACACTCACACCCCCACACACACTCACACCCCCCCACACACACACTCTCTTACATAAACTCTATCAGAAACTGAGTGCTTGTGGCTCATTTTTGTAATCTTAGCTGCTCAGAAGGCTGAGATCTGAGGCTTATTGCAAAATCTGATAACTTCCAGGCCCATGCATTCCCCACATACACATAATATTTTCTGTATCAAATCATGGTTTGTTTGGCACCCAGGTGAATTCTACAACTTGGTTATGTAAATAGTATCATGATAGAAATGATATGCTCAATTTTTTTCTTTTATATTGATTAATCTCCTCTGGAAATATGCCCAAGAGTGGAGTAGTGGTGTCATAAGGTAGGTCCTAAGAACACTGTAGTTAATGAAGTAATTTTCAAAATAAAATTTCCTGAAAAATTTTAGCTTGCAAATAAGTTTGTGAAACTATTATTGACATTACTTTACCAAAATTGTACATTTTCAGTCCAACAAAAAACTTGAACCTCGAGTACCTTATGAGAATCAAAAGATACAAATCAAATTTTATGAAAATGAATCAAATGTTGACACTAATTACTTTAGTTATGAAAATATAAGATGATACATGAGTTTACACTCTTTTAATGGCAAGGAAAAGAACCACAGTATTGCTTAAAATAGAAATTAAAAGAGAATACATTTTCTTGATATCAATTTGGAGTGAGGATTTATTTGCCTGTTTTTCTAATTTCAATTTTAAATTTTGCATTTTGTTCAGAGTGGTGAGAGTATGATTGCTTATTTATTGAACAAACTCACAAACTTAATAAAAAATTTCAAGATGGGCCACTATAGAACAAATAGGACAAGGTCCCTGACAAACTCATCTGTCATCAAGAAACACTAAAAATTTCAATGCAATAATAGGAGGAAGCCAAAATAATATCAGTTGGTAGTGGATGAATTAGAGATATTTTGGGAGCTTGCTGATTCCATCTTTAAGAATGGGAAACAATAAAGCAGGAACTAAACTGTGGGTCTTTTGGGGGTGGTGGTAAAATAACACATTGCTAACTCTGAAAAAATAATAGAGGAAAGTATGAAACAAGGAGCATGAGTAATATGACCTCTACAGTGAATAATAATTATGGAAGAGCTTCAGGATAGAATCTTGGCTTCCTTCCCAAAGCAAGTAGCAGCACACTTTTCCCCCAGGTTGTAATTGATGGGATTTAGCTAGTGATACAAAGAATGGATAAAGTTTCCATAGTGAAAGGAAAACAAATGCTATTAGTAAACTGTGGTGGCTTCTGTTGAAAGAGAGTAGACAGCCTTTCAATTGCAAAGTGAATTTTGTCTCCAATTGACTAATGTGGTTGACTTTTAGAAGAAACATGGTCCTAATTAAGGGTTAAAAGGCTCATTTCAATTTGAATTAACTTTAAATTAAAAAAAATAAATCTGTTGGTAAATAGGGTTCTTTTAGCATTCAGAACTTAGCTCCTATACACAAGGCTATATTGCTAATTCCCAGCCATAAACACAAAGTAATGACCAGAACCAGCACTAGCTAAACAGATGATTTCCTGGCCTTGGAATTCCAGAACTGACAGGGTTTATTTGCCCATACAAGGTCATAGCAACTGTTTATTCCAAAAATGAGCTGCACTCCACAATCTTACAGGAACTCTATTCTTTGCCATATGAATAGAGGTACAAAGCATTGAGGCAAGGCTCAGGCATTTCAATACACTGGAAGTGGCTATGTTCAGTCATTAGACCCAGCCTGCAATGTGCAGCATTTACAAAATGATCAAGTGTTTCCTTCTTGTGTTCCTTCCTCTGTTCAATGAAAGAGCCCTAAGGCAAAATGCCACCACACCACTAAGCACAACACAATCAATCACAATCTGGTATGGCTTAAAGATAGCTGGGTAACAAGACTTTTCTGTGCTGGTTGTTGTCCCATAAGATTTAGTAAGACAGGTGCCAGTACCAGGGCAATGTGCACTGTTTACTGTGTAGTGAATGCACATCTACCATAAAGAGAATGCTCAAATCCTCTGGTCCTAGACTTTACTGTTTGGGAATTTTTCTGTGGCCACTTTCAAAGAAGAGCTGGATATCCTCAGAGTGGCATTAGCAGAGATTTAAATTTTTTGTTATCAACACACATAGCATGAGATACATACATAGGACTAAGTAGTATATATGAGTAGATGATGAGAAAGGAGAGAGGGTGAAGGAGGAGAGGAAAAGAACTGAGAGGACAGGAAAGAAGTGGGGAAGAGAGGCAAGGGAAGGAGATGTGAGGGAAGGAGAGGAGAGGGAAGAGATCATTGTTATGAGATGCTATATGATGGATGTCAAAATGCCTAGGACCTAGGTCTACATTCAGGATTTAGTTAAAATGAAAAGGCCTTGCAAAACTTTTCAGAGTAGTGAGAAAAAGGTGTTTTTTTTTCTTGGATAATTTCTCCAGAAAGTTATATTTGAACTGAATTCTGTGGCAGTAGGAAAGAGTTGAAGGTAAAGAGTCGTACAAGCAGCATTTTTTATTGTTTTGGTTTTTTTTTTTTTCTCGGTCCTGGGGCTTGAACTCTGGGCCTGGGCACTGGCCCTGAGCTCTTCAGCTCAAGGATAGCACTCTACCACTTGAGCCACAGCACCATTTCTGGTTTTCCTGTCGTTAATTGGAGATAAGAGTCTCATCCACTTTCCTGACCGAGCTGCCTTTGAACCCCGATCCTCAGATCTCAGCCTCTTGAATAGCTAGGATTACAGGCGTGACCCATCAGTGCCAGGCTAGACAAGTTTTTTTTTTTTTTATACCATAGCATAACTGGAAAATGTCAGCAAAATGTTACCACAGGAGTCTGTGGAAGAGGGAAGTTATTTCTGCCCTCTGAAAGCCGCCTCTGTGGGTCAGCTGCCCTCAAGCCATGCCTAAACTCATCACTAGGGCATGAGAGTGGGCAAACAATCACAGGCTCATCTTCATCATTTAATTTCAGAAAGACAGAACTAGTTTCATTAATTTTGGAAAATACAATACAGAGTAGGGGTTTGAGACAGAAGTGTTCGAAAATCTTAGATGCTCTGATTTCTAAAGAGCCCTATGCATATGACTATAAAAAGAATAATTTGATCTGGTGTATTTTTATCTATGCAAATATATGCTCAATGATATTTATCATATTAGAAAATTAGTAAAGATGCAATTACTTAAACTTGAAAAGTAGATAAATGAATAATGCTGTATTCATCTATTTTCATGAATAAATTATGCTAATACTATACATTTTCATAATGGTGTTTCACGTGGACAAAGGCTCACAGTCTTTTTGCTGAAAAAACATTCAAATTATATATATATATATATAAATATATACTTATTTATATATTTATATATGTCTTCCTGTTGTTATGAATCTGCATTTTCTAATTTAGAAATGGATATAACTTATATCTAATGACAGACAATTGGAGGTCTTAGAGGCAAAATGACTGCATATAATAGTCAGTGTGTGTGTGTGTGTGTGTGTGTTACTTCAGCTGTAGGTACCTGTTATAAATATCTAAAGTAGCTAAAGATACATGCTGTTTGTGGAGCTAAATTTTCTACAACTATTTCTTCACTCAAGATTTTTTATATACATATTCAGATCATAGTTTTATTAGCATTTTCTCTGATTATACTCAATTTCCTCGTTCTTTTTCTTTCCTTTTTTTTTTTCTTCTGTCAGTTGTGGGCCTTAAACTCTGGGCCTGGGCACTGTCCCTGAGCTCTTCAGCTCCAGGCAAGTGTTCTACTACTTAAGCCACAGCGCCACTTGTGGTTTTCTTGTGGTTACTTGGAGATAAGAGTTTCACAGACTTTTCTGCCCAGGCTGGCTTTGAACTGTGATTCTCAGATGTCAGTCTCCTGAGCTAGGATTACAGGCGTGAGCCACCAGTGCCTAGCTCCTTTCCTTTTTCTTAAAAAAAAAATGCAACATAGGAAGAAATTATGGCTGACTTCAAGTTTTGGTGGCTAAAAACTTGAATTTTACACATTTTGTCCCAAATTATTTTATCTCCACATGTAAGGATTTATATAGAAAATGCTACCATGTTTAAAATCCAGGATATAAATGGAAAAAAAATCTATAAACAATAGGAAACATGGAGGATAAACAGACAAAGTTATATTAAGGCTGAGATACAACATAAATAATTGCTGTTTTTGTTACATTATTAATTAGCTGCTTTCCAAAGAAGAATGTGACTATCTGGAGATTTGAGGAAAGGTACCATCATTATAAGTTAGGAGAAATCCTTATTTTAGCTTCATTTTTTAGCTTCATTCATTTTTATATTAAAATTGTCAATTCACATTCTGAAGGAATGATAATTCAACTTTCAAATTTACACCTTGATTTTAGCTTCATTCATTTTTATATTAAAATTGTCAGTTCATATTCTGAAGAAATGATAATTCAGCTTTCAAATTTACACCTTGAATAAAACTTAATCCCACTAAATTCTCATTCATTTTAGTTTTTGTCTTTAATAAAATGACTGAGTTGATATTATTGTATGCATGAAATCCCATGGCTTGGTTTTTAATCACGCATAATTTATATCATTGGGTTTTATTTTATTATCAGATAACAATATCAACAAAAGACTTACCATTTAAAATAATGTACTGTTTGCTTTATTTCATGGTTCATATTTTGGTAAAATAAAATATAGAAGATAAAATGAATTAGCTCAATTCTAGGACCTGTTTTTACATTTACTTTTGTCTTTATTTTAAGTATTTTATGGTAAGTTCAAGATAATAACTGGAACTTCTATTTCAGAAATTCTGAAATTGATTCACTAAGTGGAAATAAATGGCTTTTGTAAGAAACCCATATTTAAAATCTTCCTAAATAAATATTCAAAGATTAGCAAAACTTCTAGCTGAACAAGCTAGAAAACTTTAAAGTAACCATCATTTCTGAAACTATTAAGAAAAATGTTCACAATTCTGTAGAATTGCAAGTTTATAATATTATTTCATTATAAATTGAATTCCATCTTATTTTAGAAGAAAAACTATGTTTCCATTTATGTACAAATGCTAAGTTTTTCAAGACTGGGTTTTATGGCTCATACTTGTAATTCCAGCTGCTCTTGAGTTAGAAATCAAGAGGATTATAGAGGTCAGTGTGTGAGTTACTGTCTCAAGAATAACTAAAGCAAAAATGTTGGAAGATATGGATCAAGTGGTAGAACACCTGCCTCAAAACTATATGACCATGATATATTGAACTCTGTATACCATTATTTTTTTGTTTATTTTAGGGGCAAATTTGCTTGTATAACATTTCCAATGTGTTTGACAAAATACAAAACAATCAATTCTCCTTTTTCTAATTGAGGTGCAAAGAAACTTTTCAAACAATTAAAAAAACTATCTTGGGTATGTATTACAACAATGTAGTCTTTATGATGCAATTTAAACACATTCACCTTTTTTTGTCCATAGCATTTTCATACTTTTCCGCTTTTAAATACTGTTTTTTGATTGTAACATGGAAGATCCAACTTTATTTTTAAAAAACATCAGCAGAATCATAAAGCTATTTTGTTACACTCTACATACTCCAAAATTACTTAAAATGATTATTTTTTAAGTCTGTAGATGAACAATGACAATAATCTAAGTATATTGTCTGTACAATCTGACTAAATACTGGTTAAGTGTGTAATTGGACAAACAATCGACAAGCTTAAAAATAACCAGCACAATTTCACAAGAGAACCAGCTCAGCCCAACCAAAGTTATCAGTAGCAACTGACACTGCTGTGATGTTGGTGTACCGACAAGCAGTGGAGACTGAACATGGGAGCCCGGGTCTTCCCTTCCCTCCTTTACTCTCACCCTTTAGGGACACATACTGTAGTCCACCTGCCTCTGCAACAATCTCAAACCAAGTGCTGCAAAGACCTTCTGAACGCCAAAACCAGGTCTGTGTTGTCTCTTGTCCTATTCAGTGGGCATGAACTCCATACCACCAATATTGTTCAAGTGTCTAACTCATACAGCGTAGGAGTAACTGGGCAGAAAAGAGAAGAGTAGTTTTTTGTTTGTTGTTGTTGTTGGCTTTAGTAAAGAGAGTTATCTGCAGGTAACAAAACACCAAGAATTAGCCACATGGAAAAAATTCTAGAGGGTCTAAAAGGCCAGTACTTCTCCAAATTTGATTTCTTTTTCCATATACCTGGACTTATTTCTAAGATTGATTGGGCAGAATTAACTTCAATGAAGTACCAGGTTAGATGCATCTTTTCTTGTCCTTCTGTTTTTATACCAATATTTTAGTGTAATTTTATTTACAGAATTGCAAAAATATATCATCATCGCGCAAATCCAACTAGAGATAATTTATATACTGTTTTGCCAACTTTCTATTCCTTTGTAAATTAAAGCCATCCGATTATGCATGAGTTATATTTTGTGTTCATGATAGCTGCCAGAAATGGCAAACGTTTTAATAGTGGGCACTGAGAAATATGCCTTATTACAAAAAAAAAATTCTGTTCATAATTTGACTCCGTGGAGAAGTACCTATATGGTGGTAATGTTAGAAAGGCAAATCAGCAGAGTATCAATAGTCACTACATCACCAGTTAGCATTTTACAGTATGACTTCTTCAAAAGAAAAGTTTAGGGGCTGGGAAGATGGCTCAGTGGTAGAGCGCGTACCTTGCATGCCTGAGGCCCTGGGTTGGATTCCTCAGCACCACATAAGCAAAAAGAAAAAAGTCGGAAGTGGCGCTGTGGCTCAAGTGGTAGAGCGCTAGCCTTGAGCTGAAGAGCTGAGGGACAGTGCCCAGGCCCAGAGTTCAGGCCCCACAACCAGACCCCCCCAAAAAAAAGAAAAGTTTATACCTCAAATATGTATTTTATTTTACAGTCAGCTGGGTTGGAAGAATGGGAGGGCTGGGGGTGGGGGAAGATTGATTCATATAAGCACTGATAGGAATCTTCACATTCACATTCTTTAAAGTGGCATAGAGATGACAATTCTTTTCATAGGCATGATTATATCAGCCTACTACTTAATTTTCAACTTGAGAATGTACTGAAATAAAAAGGATACAAAGAGCTGGGCGCCGGTGGCTCACGCCTGTAATCCTAGCTAATTAAGAGGCTGAGATCTGAGGATCACGGTTCAAAGCCAGCCCGGGCAGGAAAGTTCGTGAAACTCTTATCTCCAATAAAGCGCTAGAAAACCAGAAGTGGAGCTGTGGCTCAAGCTGTAGAGCGCTGGCCTTGAGCTGAAGAGCACAGGGACAGTGCCTGAGCCCAGAGTTCAAGCCCCATACCGACAAAAAAAAAAAAAAGATACAAAGGTTAAAGTCGCAGAAAAGGAGGAAAAAATTAAAGGATGAAAGAACTTAGTGTTGGCAAGTGTGTTTCATTCTTGTAGTCCAAAGAACTGAAACATAATGAAGAATTAGAATAGTAGAAAGATGTCAGGCTGGGTTCTAATGGCTCATGCCTGTAGTCCTAGCTACTCAGGTGGTTGAGATCTGAGGATTGTGGTTCAAAGCCAGCCTGGGCAGAAAAGTCCTTGAGACAGTTTTCTCCAATTAACTACCAGAAAACAGGAAATGGTGCTGGGGCTCAAGTGGTAGAGTGGTCGCCTTGAGCAAAAAAGCTGAGAATAAACATCCAGGCCCTGAGTTCAAGGTCCATGACTGACAAATTATAAAATAAAAAAAGAAAGATGGTCTGATGGTTTTGTCCCGTTTATGTGATCATTTTACACAACCTCAGATTTGGTGTTAAAATGAACATAACTGGACTATGTGTATGTTCACATATAAGTGTGCACAAGTTCCTCTCATTTAAATCACCATTCTACTTAACAGATGGATCAACTATAAGTGTGTCTATCTTTTAGAGTTATGTGTGTGTATTTCTTTTTATGATAGACTTGAGAAATTCATTCAAAATACTTGCTTATCCACTTTCCATTCTGCAGATTTAAGTGTTGACTTTCTGAATATGTGGCTGAGACCAGTAAAAGATCCCTGAGTTTGTCACATCGCGTCCCAGCATCAGTGATTCATTTCCTTTTTTATTTTGTTCTATGGGGATTAGAACTCAGAACCTCAAGCTTGCTAGGCAAATGTCTCCTGATTGATGTTCAATGCCTAGTGCTTTTCCTTTTGGTTTATTTTAGATAGCATCTCAGAGTTTTGCCTAGGCAACTCTGGGACCAAAAATTTCCTATTGCTCCCTTCTGAATAACTGGTATTATAGCCATATGTTGTCTTGTTTGGCACACACACACACACACACACACACACACACACACACACACACACATGCATACACACATGTCTGTCTGTGTGTTTGTATGTGTGTTTATATATACATATATAGCAATTATAATTATCTTTCTGTACTTATACAAAGGAGTTGCAACTCAACATGCCACTTTAGGAGTTCAATGAATCTTGATCAGCATTACCCCTGCCATTGCCTGTCTTGTTGTGTAATATTGCACTTTGATGCTCTTATCTGTGCCTTTGAAATAGCCGGATTAGCAGATGAGCACCACAACTCCTGGTGCCTCACAAACTTTGTCACTTTTGAAAGCCCACATAGATGATGCTACATAATTTGCACCATCCTCCCTAGATCTTTCTACCTAGAGGGAACACTTGTGACCTCAATGTGATACAGTAATTACCACTCCCTGCCTGACACTGCACTTGTGTTTTACATTTGTGCTTATAGCACCTGCATCCATAATATCAACATGTGGAAGATAAAACCAAGAAGACGATGTGTTTGGTGGAAACTTGGGCTACATAATGAGGCTTGTCTCAAAAATCAGTAGTTGAAAAAGAAGCTCATTTGTAGAATCCTTGCCTACTGTGTATGAAGTCCTGTGTTGGAACTCCAGCACAGAAATCACAAAATAAAAACATAAAACAACTAAAACCATATAAACATATTGTGTTCTTCAAAATTCAACTCTGTGTGTGTGTGTGTGTGTGTGTGTGTGTGCTTGTATTATGACATCTGTGATGCTGAGCACATTATGGCAACTTTGTCATTATTTCTCTAACAAACATTAGAATGATGGATTCATATAAGACAATGATTGAATTTTAAGGGAAGAATAGAAGCCTCTTTCACAGCAACAATACCCTATTACTTTATATCCTATGTTCAATTACTAGGTTCAGTAAAACATAGACTTCTAGGAACAAATTTCTCTTGGAAGAATCAATCATAAACTTTTACAATGGAATAAGAGGAAGAATATGAACAAATTTTAAACATGCATATGTATTCCATTTAGTGCTTTGTCTAGAAATATATAACTTAATTAACATATAGATATTACATAATAATATTTATTTGAAAATAAGCATGTACTATTTTGAAATTATAAACAAGCATCCCTGGTTTCTTCTGAATATTTCCTCAATAAAATCATGGAATTATATCAAATATCCCAAGGACAGAAAGAAATACTAGCTATATTAATAAAAAAAATTTCCAAAATAAATAGTTTTAATTAGATGAGAAAAAGCAAGGGATAAACAAATCCTCAATTGAATAGTGATATTAGTGATCTTTATACTCACTTATCTTAAATTGAGGGCTCTTATTTTCTCTGATATGCACACACAATGAAGCCTTTAGATAATATACAGAAGCAACCACAACAGAAGACTGGAAGGGTGAGTATTTGTATGAAGCTTTTGAAACAGGAAAAAATTAAAAAGTATATGAAATTAAAAGAAGAAAGAATGGAGATGGAACAGAGGGTATGTGAACCTCGACTTAATTTGGGGAGGCATATGGACCAATTAGAACATGAACACCTGGGAAATTATATATTAAAGGCTTGTTTTTAATATGTTAAGTGTTGCTGGAAGTGATTGAAATGTTTCATGCGTGAGCTGCACCGTAATCAGATTTACATTTCAAAGGCTCCCTCTTGCTCCTATGGGGAAAGTGCATTGAACTGAGTGAGGAATGCAACAGATGGAAGACCGCTGAACAATCCACATTAGAGATAATATGGCATAGTAAGGGAAAAATGAATATGGTCATTCATTTGAGGTACATTTTTATATATAATATTGATAGGTCCAGGAGATAGAGTGGATACAGATAATAAGGGGGAAAAGCATAAAGACTGGCATCATAAAACAGGCAGTTCTATGAAGTGACAGATGAGTTTAGGTGACTGTTAGGATTATTTCAGACCATATATATGAATAGATATTTGTCATATATGTATATGTATGTCATATAAATATGTCATATAATTACATAAATATATATGAAATACATACACATATAATTATACTATATCCACAAGTACATGCAATGTTATTCATGAATTATACCTCAATAGAGCTAGTAGAAATTAATCTAGACAATTTCTGGAGAGAAGACTGGTATCTAAATTTTGTTGAGCAGTTGGGTGCTGTTCTTATTTTCTGATTTCTGGAAAGCATGAATATAAAAGTGATAGAAGTTATGGTTTGGATATGGAAATGCTGGAAATGCAAGTGGAGTATTTGTTATGGTAAGTTGTATGACACTTCTAATATTTTTCCTGAAAGGGAAAAATGCTGATTCTTATATATATGTTCATATGAGAGAAAAATATCAGTTTTCTTTGTCATATAAGCTTTTGTTTATTGACACCAAGCAAACTTGTGTTCGCACAAATATGGATTTTCAAACAAACACAATCACATCACATCTAGTTACTAATATACAATAAAATCATTTGTGAAATCAGTCTCACTAGAAAATCAAGGTGTCTTTTATGAGTTGGGTGATTCATTTTAGAATATGGCAGTAAGTAAACTAGAATACTGATTTTCATTTCCATATGGACCAGATAGTTGTCTCCAAAAACAGATGACTTGTGCTATATGGGGCTCCATCAAAAGTCATTCTATGATCAGGCACTGGTGGCTCACACCTGTAGTTCTAACTACTCAGAAGGCTGAGATCAGAGCAGCATTCAAAGACAGCCTTGATAAGAAAGTGTGTGACACTGTCATCTCCAATTAACCACTCAAAAGCGAGAAGTAGAGCTGTGGCTCAAGAGGAAGGGTAATATTCTTGAGCAAAAGAGCTGAAAGACAGCACCCAGGCTGTGAGTCCAAGAACAGGGGCCAGTACAAACACACAAAAAGAGAGCTATTTCAATTTTTGTTACTGTTGCTAATACATACTATTTATGACAAAGTAACAAAAATTATCTACAGATCAAAAACACATTATCGCTCTTGGGCAACAGTTTAAAATAAAACTTCAGTGCTGATAAGCTATCATGGATATTACTTTTATGGGCATTGTTTAACAGCAACACAGGTTTATGCATTACAAATCTTAATACTGCCTATTTCCAGCTATGTAACTGAACAAGTTTCAAAGGATCTACAGAACTCTGGTTCATTCTCCATAAAAAATGGGACAAAAGTATCCTAACTTGATTTCTTGAAAATTAAATTTTAATGTATGTTTCACATATATATTAAAATTGACTAATATTTACCCATACTTATCTAAGTAATTAGATGTTTGTCATTTACAATTAAGTCTACAAATCTATTGATATCTCAATACATATAAGCAACTTTAAAACACATTAGCTTTTCATAATTTTCTCCTTTTAGAGATGCAATGAATATTTCTCCCTGGAATATTACACAACTATAATTCTCTGGTTAAAAATAATAGATTCTTGCTTGTATATTACAAAAAATGTCATCTTTTCCAAGTCTACTTTCGATAGATTAAACTATTTTGCTCAGTATCTCCAACTAACTCCAGACTCCAACTAACATTTGTGCTTCATGAGATTTCCATTGATATTTAATATCAATATAGCTTCTTACTAAAAACACAAATTACATTCATTACTTGCTCTTGGTTGATTTGTCCATATATCTGGTTATACACAACTCACTACCATCTTTACTTTCTCCTAAAATCCATGTATTTATTCCCAGAGCTGAAGTTGAATAGATTTGCTCTGAGGTAATTGATATGCTCACCCCTGACTTTCGTAGTTCACTTCTTTATTTACATGAACTCAGTTCTAACTCTTAATAGGGTCCCATTTTTACTTTTATTTCTGAGGTTGCCACATGTCCCAGCCAACACTTCCAAACTTGGCTTTCATCCTTGGGCATTTTGCCTCACTTCTGGGAGACTTCTTTTACTAAATGTTAAAATGCTTGCTAAGTTGATAGTGATCCTTTCAGCTTTCAGCCTCTTGTCCTAATGGCTATCAAGTCGACACTGACCAATGTCTCCTCCGTTTGATGGTTTTCCTGTCAGCTAATGATAAGTAGAAAGCTAGAGCTATTAGTCCAAATCCTGGGGGAGAAGTGTCTAGATTAGAGAAATCATGTTCACATATGGCATAATTGGCAGGCTCTTTTAGGTGATCGTACTACCATTTCCAAAGACTCGGAGGATACTTGTATGCTTTCTTGGTGCCAAATACAAAAATATCTTGAATATGGTAAGTGCATATATGTGTGTGTGTTTTTCTGTGCATGTATATGCACATGCAATTACTACCCTGTTGCATGTTTTTTTTCCAATGATGCAGTTTTGTATGAGTAATATGTACCTAGATTTACGTAATTCTACTAAAATTCTAGATTTATTTCAAGTGCAACTACCAAAACTGTAATAAATATGTCCCAATGTACATAAGATATTATAGATTTAGACTGTCATAGAACAATATGTTTAAATATCTAAATGACATAATTCCTGGAACTCTATCTCAGATTTCTTAGTGAAGTTCCACCAAGAACCTTGATAGCGTTTATAAAATGATATTGAGTTAAAGTACCTCTCCTTTTTTATTTATCAAAAGTAACAAGACATTCCATCTGTTGCTGATAAGGCATTGCTTAGCTTAATGTGTAGGGATTTAATTTCCTGTACAGTACCTGGTTTTATACTTCTAAACCTGCCTCTTTGTCCCTACTAGTTTCTAAGCCTGTGCTATAGTCTGTGCTATTTTTCTTCAACTAATCTGTTTGCTCACTTAGAACCAATCAGCAACTGAGGAGATTACTGTGGAGCTCTTAAAGACACTGTACACATTTTAAAGAAATATTGTATCCACAAAGTCTGGAAATGACTTAGTAGAGTGGTACCAGAACTTTTTGAGACTAAAAAAATTAATTGACTTGAACTGTAGGCACAACTTTTTTATTGCCAAGGTGATGTACACAGGAGTTTCAATTACATAAAGTAATAAGTACATTTCTTTTTCTTTTTTTTTTTTTTTGAGTCCAGTCCTGGGGCCTGAACTCTGGGCCTTGGTGCTGTCCCTCAGCTCTTCAGCTCAAGGCTAGCACACTACCACTAGAGCCATAGCACCACTTCCGGCTTTTTTTTTTCTGCTTATGTGGTGCTGAGGAATCAAACCCAGGGCCTCATCCATGCAAGGCAAGCGCTCTACCACTGAGCCACCTTCTCAGCCCCAATAAGTACATATCTTGTCAAACTTCTTACCCCTTCCCTCAATTTCCTCTTACTTTCCCTTCCCCCAACCCCTGTCAAGCTGTACAGATCATTTCCAACATATTGTCTTGTGTATATCACTGTTGCATTGGTTAATGAAATGCACCTTTTCATTTAGGAGGAAGGGTAGCCTGAGACTGGCAGGCAGAAGACCTGTGTTCTAGTTCTGATCAGTGCTGTGCTGAGTACTGTTATATATTGTGAGAAATGCAACCACGTCCCAGGTAGGCTTGACACCATATCTCTTTTCATTTCACCTGCTACTAATGTTATACTGACAGCATAGAATTATAAGAAAAGCTAACAAATTGCTTCTGGATCAGTTTAACCTGCTGTACATATGCTTTTGATAATATTTGACTCCAAACACACATGTGAGTGGAATGAAATCTGCGAAATACATCATATGGCAATGCTAAGAATTTCCTAGTGGAGAAGTTCGAAGCAAGACAAGGTGAACACCCCCTCTCCAATAATTTATATTATATAACACTCCTTCTTCTATTCCTTCTTATAGGCATAATTTTAATTTTTAAACAGCTAAGTGGATATTGATTCTATTTTAGAAATCATTTTACGTTTTACTTCATAGAGAAACTTATAGTGATTATTCATAGAGATAGATCATTGCTCACTTATCTGTGAACACAGTTGCTTTTTACTTAAGAGTAATATTTTTAATGCTGCAAATGTAAACTTTTCACTCATGAGAGATATGCAAATCAGTGTAGGGGTTGCCATTTCTTAAAGAAGTTTGTGAATAGAATTCATCTTGATCAGTGTTATCCCTTTCAATAGTGTCACCCATTCCTACCAAACCCATCTTTTCCCTTTCTTTTCCTAATTTTGTAGGCTATACATTGAATTCACACCTGCATTCTCCCCCTCTTCTTCTCTCCATTTTCCATCTTTCCCCTGGACCCTACCCACCCTTTTCAAGTAACCATTTCCAGGTGTTTATTTTATTGAACTTTGACTTTGTCTCTCTAAGAATTATACTACTTGGGTTATCCCTTGAAACTACCATAGTTCAGTTAATACATTCATATATGCTAGTGACAATGTATATGCATATACATTGATAGTTACCTAATATCTGATTTGTGCTCATCAAGATGTTGTAAGGCTTATTCCTCATTTTTTATATTTTTTAATATATAATTTTATTGTAAAGATATTGTACAGATGAGTTACAGTTACATGCATAATGTAATGAGTACATTTCCTATCAAGCATTGTTACTTCCTACTTTGTTTTTCCCCTAACATCCCTTCCCTGCCTACCTCACCAACTCCTCCCTCCCCCCGACAAGTTGTAAAATTTATTTTCAGCATAGTGTCTTGTACATCTCATTGTAACAATGGATCAACCTGTATCCTTAATTCAACATTTTGTTATTTCTCTTCCCCTACCCAAGTTAAAAAATGTATAAATAAGATGCAGAGCACCAGAAGCAAATACAGTGTAAACAGGGTTTATACCATGAGAGAAGAACATACAAAAGAACCCCCCTCAAAAAACATTACATTTTAAATAGATACACAGTTAAGTTCAAACAAGAAACAAAACTCCTTTGATGTAGCCACGAGTCTCAATAAAAGCCAATGGAATTACTTTATTTAAAAACCCTGTATCTGAGAATAGAAGTCCTTATCTATTTAGTATTGGTCTCTCAGGAGTAGAGCATGTTACAAAATGGTTCAGTGATTACACTGGAGAATATGTTTCCCCTAAAGCAAAGATAAAATCTTTGTAGTCACTTTGGTTTCTTATCTCAAGTTCCTCTTTCATTTGCTGATTTTCTATTCCTCTGTGTGAACTATAACTTGAAAATTAAACACCTTTGGGACCCAAGGGAATAGCGTGAGATGAACACTATTCTGACCACAGCTGGAGTCCACTGAAAGGCTTGCTGAACCAGATGCAGTAAAGCCTGGGCATCACTGGGTGAGGATGGCAGGGAGCTGGCACTTTCATCTGTTTTACCCATTATTTTATTGCTACTTCTGTCCTAAGCACATGTACTTATGCTTTTCTCCCAAAAATTACTAATCAGATTAGTAATATATCACTCTACTTAAAATATGAAATTTTTCAATGTGAGAAATTGTCTTATGGTCAGAATTCTGATCACTTTGAATTACATTATTGTTTCAATACATGATTTTATAACAACAGAATAACTTGGTATTCAAGTGTGTATATATAATTACTGGACAAGTATCTTTTAAATTCCTTTTCACCAGCCCTTATAGGAAGCATATGACATGTAAGAGGTCATCCAATACAATTCTACTGAAAATCACTAATAGCCTTTAATTTGTATGAGAGCCTGGGTTTGAAAGTGAATGAACATATTTTAATATATCCTGGCAATTTAGGCAATTTGAGGCCCTTGTTTTTGCTCAAAGTTCTCTACTCACAGGACTGAACTATATTTCTACTTTGGACTGATCTTATTTTTTATGAGTAATGTCATTGTGCTTAATCTCTATAAACTGCTTTCTCTCCATCCTCACCACCTTGCCTCTTCCTATTTGTCCCCACACATTGTAATGTATTCCCTTATGTGTGGGTCAAGTATTCTGTATTTTCATTATCTCTGTGTTGGCTTGTGGTCATACAGTGTAAATTAATTGAGGAGAGAAATCCTATTATAAATATCTTGAATCTTAGATAAGTTAGCACAGTCTAATGTAAAATTGAAAGCAATGTTCATCGAAACAAATGAACTGCAAGGCATATGAAGAAGTCACGTGTGATGTATGTATATGTGTACATTTATAATATCTAGTATCTATGTCAGCGCTGACTTCTTTCTAAGCCTATCTTCTCCCTGGTCTTCTCACATTCTAAGCCTTTCTCCTTAAAATATCCTAGGTATGACTGGATTGAAAAAGACAGAGAAAGGAGAAATGACACTTGTGAATAGAAAGTCAAAAGCTTGCCTTTGGTTTGGAAACTAGAGAAAGATACCTTAGAAAAAAACAGTAGGTGATGAATGGGGTATAGAAATATTAGAGACCAATAGTTTCCATGACAGCATGACAATGAGGAAGATGCACTGAGAAAAATATAGTAAGTGTGAGAAATATGTCTAGGGCTAAGAAATTAGTTTTTTAACATAAATAATCACTCAACATTTATTATTTCTCAGGGGGATGGTTAAGTGTATAATTCTAATTACAAAAAGAAAATAAACAACCATTTCAAAATTTAAATGACTGTATAACTCTCCCATTTTTATAGCTATTATTATGGTATTTTTCTTCATGATATCAATAGATTCGATTTAGCATCTCTTCCATCAAAATTACAAATCACAGAGGAATGTAGGGCCCTGCTTATAAGTAAAATAAATTTAGCAATACCTTTCATTATTATACACTTTTTCATCAAGTTTGGCTGACATCTGACCTTTATGTGCAAACTAGTAGCTTACCTGATATTTCTGTGCACATGAACAAGTAGGATGCATTGGGAGAGATTTTAAGAAAAGCCAAGACACTCTATTGAAAGTGATGTGACATAAAAACAGCTATAAAGAAGATGGAGCTAGACTATAAACTATAATTCTATATATCCTCTCAACAAAAATATCAAGGCAAAGGATGATGAGATTGCATAGAAAAATAACTTCCTTAATAGTTGTTAATTAAATCCAAAATTATATCTTTACATCTCATTTCAGGAAGAGGTGATGAATTTTCTATTCACTACAGAAAACCTGATTTCCGTTCATCAATAGTGTGGTTGTATTAAATACTACTTCAGGTCATTATAGTCTTTTATGATCAAATCTGATGATAAAATACGATGTTATAAAAATCAATAATAAAATATTCATTTGATCCAAGATTTCCCCAAATTGATTCTGACTGGGTCGTGGTAGTTGGCTGATGTCAAGAATGCAAGTAATATACTATAGTATTGACGCCTGTCAAATCACGGAAATTGTTACAAATTAATTCATCCCTAACCTAATTAACCCCATGTGCAATGTTATATGCATTCCAGAGGAGCACTGTTTTGCTCTTGCCATAAAACTAGAAAAGACAGTATTTCAACCCATAAAATCACCTTTCAAAGCACTTAGAAACCTCAAAGAATATTTCTTATGAAGTAAGGCATAAGAATGCACTACCTCATGTGTTTGACTTTTTGGTGTAATGCAAAATATTCTTTAATATTTTTAGTGGTAAAATAATTTTACAACAATATCTATTCTGATTTTTCCATATTTAATGATTGCAATGTATTAATATGAATATATTACATTTTGAAAAGAAGCCTTACCTTTGCTTAGATGTTATAGTGCATGAATGATTGTTTTATTTCTAAAGCACTGATTTTTCAGCTAATATAAATCAAAGCACACTCATTTATCTATATATGTATTTAGATGTATATATACATAGATAAATATTAATCCTAACTCATATATAGATAGATAGGTAGATAAATAGATACCTAGATAGGTAGATATAGCCTTATATAGCTATATAAGAATAGATAGGTAGATATATCCATATTTATCTATATGTGAGTTAGGATTAATATATATCTATAAATGAGTTAGGCCTTACTTATATATGGATTAGGACTTGCTTTTATGAAATCAGTACATAGGTTGTAAATTGCTTTTATGATATTTTGCTACTCTCTGTGTAGCTCTCTGTGCACCTATCTTTTCCCCACCATTTTTCAGTAATGCTGGACTCTTCCCATTATAGGCTACATTTTGACACATCACATCTGAAATTTTCCTGCTCCAAATCTGTCTGTTGTCTCCCTGCATCAATATTTATCAGTCTATTCCTTCCTACTAGCAGAGAACACTAAGTATTCCTCCTAGTTTGCTTGTCACAGAACAACAAAAGAAATAGCAATCAAAACAGAAATCTCATTGTAAAGCCATTTTGAACGGTTCCAATCTGATTTCCTGTGACCTTCATTTGATTGTCATTGCAACAGTCTTTCTTTAATTTTGGCCAAATTTTCTGTTACGTTTTTCTTTTTGGGGGGGAGGGAGGGAGGGTCCGGTTGTGGGGCCTGAACTCTGGGCCTGGGTGCTGTCCCTCAGCTGTTCAGCTCAAGGCTAGCGCGCTACCACTTGAGCCACAATGCCACTTCCGGCTTTTTTCCTTTTGCTTATGTGGTGTTGAGGAATCGCACCCAGGGCCTCAGGCATGCAAGGCAAGTGCTCTACCACTGAGCGACCTTCCCAGCCCCTATGTTACAGTTTTAGAATACTTTTTTTCGAAGTAGATTTTAAAAGGAGCATTGCTGTGAATGACAGTGGAAAAGAATGCAGGGTCGAATGAACTGGCTTCAGGGAGAACCAACACTTTCCACTTTGTAGGGCATCTTGGAGTAGTTAGTCAACCTCTCTGAACTTAGTTTTCACATATGTATAATGACTTTGAAAAGGTCTAACTCAGCCAGGGATGGTGGCACATACCTGTATTCCCTGAGCTCAGGGTGTGAAGTAAAAAGATTTGAAGTCTATTTGAATACCTAATGACACTGTCAAAAAATAATAATTTATATCTCTTGCAAAGGGTAGTTGTGGAGATTGAAAAAACCATATTTAAAACTTAGCCCTACTTAAAACCACTTTTGTCTACCACAATGGAGATATTTGCTAATGGAGAGCTTTTATTGTTAAGCAATCATTACCTTTCACAATTGATACTTCTGTGAAATTTTAACATATTCCATGGGAACATCGTTTTACAGTTAAGTAGCTATCAAGTGTGTTAGGAATGTAATAATTTCAATTTCCATAAATGGGAATTGCAGACCATCTAACATAAAGCTGAAATGTATTTTAAAGTGAATATTTGCTCCTTGCAGACCATCTAACATAAAGCTGAAACATATTTTAAAGTGAATATTTTCTCTTATCTTCCAAAACAAAGACAACAAAAGACAAGAACTTTGTCATTTACATCTATGTTAAAATGTAAGGAAAATGTTTCTTATGGACATATATATGTTTATAAATAATATTTACGGAGGGAATGGAGAGAGATAGAAAAAGAAAGAAGGGAGAGAGAAAGACCTGCACATACCAGATGTTGTCAAGAGTCATTAGTGAAATATTGTGTCTGATAAGAACTAATGTGAAATGATGCCCTACTGATTGGAATGGCATTGATGCTGGGGCCTGTTGTTCTTGACACCACAGTAGAAGATCAAAGCATCTTTCATGGTGATAAAGCTGGCAATATGGACAGGAAATAATGCCAGAGAGACTGATTAAGTGTTAACATTCCCACCTGGTGCCATGAAAACAGCACACAACATTTATAATTCAGGGTGATTTTCTCCTCCTGAGCTTACTTTTGTGCCAGCTATAATATCTGAAACACTTAGTACCGAAAATCACTTTTTCCTCTTTAATATCTCCCAGGCAAGAAGTAGGTTTTAGGAAGACTTCCCTTTATATATGCTTTTTTAAAGAAATGCATTTGACATTTATCCTACACATCAAAAAGGTATTTCAAGTGGGCACAAAACGATAGCTCATCTAGTCTTCCTGTCTCCCTTTGTAGATTGACACTACACTAAATCTGTCCCCTAACTGACAAATATTTCTATGAACACATCTTCCTTAGGATGGTACTTTTTGATTTATATTCTTAAGGAATATTCAAGTACAAAATGAATTTCTTAAATGAAATTTATTTATTTATGAATTTATTTATGAAATTTCTCAAACTGTACCTCATCTATTAGCGTTAGACTTGTTGGCACCTACCATTTTCATGTCATTAGACTTCCTCTATGAAGCTACCTGCAAGGCAAATCCAGGGAGAGGTATGATAAGAAGGAAAACTTGCCAGAACTGTTATGCTTCGCTGGATAAGAAGACAACACTGGCTTTTATTTCTTTGGTTCTTTCTTTATTTTCTTTTTAAAGATATGTCACAGGTTTTGAGCACCTAAATTAGGAGATACTGGGATTCATTCAACCTCAGGAAAGAATCTCCTGAAACAAGATTAAATGTCATTGCTAAAACAGATCAATGACAACACATTTCTGTGAGTTACTATTATCCATGGGACAAAATAGAATTTATTAATTCCTGAAGGTGCACTAAAGTGTTTTTGTCCACTGAGCTCTGAACTGTACCATTCGTTTCAAAGGTCTCTTTACATAATATGGCTGAATTCACAAATGAAGCCCACTTCCCAATTACTGGCCTGTTCACCTCTATCTTGTTGCATTAAATTCTGAAATATTCCATTTAAGCAAATTATAACTAAAGTAAGAATAGAGATTTGTTTATAAACAAACTTTCAAACATCCAACAAACACAGTGTGCATATGTGGCGATATATGGATATTAAATTTAAGCACATACATACATGGGCATTTTAACACACACACACGCACACACACACACACACACACACACACACACACAAACACACAGAGCAGCTTTTTTTTTCCTCAAAAAAACTGCCATCAGGGAGTAATTTTCTGGGTGTGCTCAAGTGATGTAATGATGGAGCAGGTATTTCTGTTACTAATTTATAAGATTTTAGTCAAGCTTTATGGTCCATTTAAAAGAACTATGTTTATATTTTGTAAGCTGCCACGAAGGTGCCAGATACTTGAATGTGTCTTATGTTACAGATGAGGTCACTATTAAAGTAGCATGCTGAGAACAGCAGGACCGTCATCAGACTCTGGAAATGAGGCAGCCATTGAATCATGGGTCTTCATTTCTGTTCTTTCAAATTTATTTCCAGGAGCTTTCACTCTGCCAATAGTGTGCTTTAGATCTTTGATTAACACATTATAAATTGTTGTGCATTCTGTCAACACTGCTTCCCCTCTATATTAAGGATCTTTTGTTGGATAAAATATTTTATTCATTCTCAGATGATTATCATAGTTTATAGAACCAATTAGTCAAATGCTTCTAGAGCCATTATAAAACAAAACACAATAAAATGCTGAATTTAAAAGTACTTGAACATTAGGAAAGTAGGCTTTAGGATAGGCTTAAAAATGAATTTGACAATGTGCTGATAATTTTATGATGATGAAGACAGCTGACAATTTGAATTTTTTTGCCCTAAGATTTGAGGTAAGAAATGAACAGATCAGAACATATTTAATTCATATCAAATCTTCTGGGAGAGTAGACCCCTCAAATGTAAATGAATGAACAAAGGGAATGTTAAAATGTATAATATAATGAGGAACAATATATATGTATATATATATATCTGAGTATGCATATATAGTATCAAATTAATAAACTTAGCTCCATATTAACTTGTTAAAACCATAAAGTCACATTTGGAATTCTGACAAGTCACAAAAATATAAAAACCCCATGATTAAGAGAATATTTGATTTTATTGTTAGCAATTTTAAATAACAAAAATAGGTGGACTTTTAAATGCTAGAATGGCAATAATAACTGAGTTAAAATAATAATTTTTGGAGGGGCTGGGAAGGTGGCTCAGTATTAGAGTGCTTGCTTTGCATGCATGAGGCCCTGGGTTCGATTCCTCAGCACCACATAAGCAAAAAGAAAAAAGCTGGAAGTGGTGCTGTGGCTCAAGTGGTAGAGTGCTAGCCTTGAGCTGAAGATCTGAGGGACAGTGCCCAGACCCAGAGTTCAGGCCCCATGACCAGACCCACTCCTCCAAAAAAATACTAATTTTGGAATAATTTTGCTGTTACATTTACCAATAGAGATTTTCTTTCTCAAATCATTTAATGGTATTATGACTATATAAGATGTATATGAGATTGTGTACTTGCTTTTTCACAAGTTACAATAAAAGCACGGGTCTAGGAAGAGATATATTTATGAAAATTTCCTATATTGATCTGATATAATTCAGTGCCATCTTCAATCGAGTAATTCTACACTGACAAAATAAGCTGAAGGAAATTAGAAGTATATATTGAAGTTACTGAAATATATATGGTTCTAAGCACAATAGAGGAACCAAAGTATGATATTAACGTATCTCTTTCTAAAATTACAGTGGTAACCAAATCAGAAAAGTTTCTAGTCATAATAGAAGAGAGCAATAGCACAACTGTAGAAGTAGAAAACAAAGATAATGGCAAGCCTAATGGCATAAATATTTTCATTTAGATAAAATTTGAATGAACTAAACACTTGATAAGATGAATATGTCAGATTGGATTAAGACCCAATATACAACTTTAACTTAGGTATAGTGAAATCACTTTAATTACAAAACTTATTTTGAAAAATATTAAAAATAGAAGAGGAAGATAGACTATATCAATTATAGCATAGTAGAATAATAAGAGATAGATAAACTGAGAAAATGATATTATTAGAAATAATGAAGAGCATAATAAAAAGATCATTGATATAAAAACGAACTGTAGAATTTAGGCGGCGGGGAGGGGGGGAGGGCGGGGTGAGTGTAGTCATGGAGGTGGGAGGGAAGGGATGGTAGGGGAAAAACTAAGGAGGAGGCAACAATGCTTGATAAGAAATGTACTCATTACCTTGCTCATGTAATTATAACCCCTCTGTACAGTATTTTCACAATAAAAAACTTATTTTTTAAAAAAGTATTCATACATGCATCTGAACCCAAAGCAACCCCAAAATGGGTTAAATTGATAGAATGTAAAGGAGAAAGGTAAGATTAAAAATGAGTATTTAAAATATTTTTATTCTCAGACCATCTAATTGTCCAAAGAATCGTTCTAAGAATTTATTCAAAAGCCCATACCCAAGCCAAAACTAGTATTGTATCACTGTAAATGAGCTTTGCTATTTTAATCTCTCAAAAACATCTTCCATAACTTCTTCCAATTTCTTTGTAGAATCTGTGTGATTTGCAAATAAAGTTAAAAAAACACACATGATTATACTCCTGAAGCAGATCAATTCTTTAGGAATAGTATTTATTTTGCATTTCGATTTGTTATTGCCAGCAGTCGCAAATGTCTGTGACTGAAAAGACTAAAAGAAATGAAATCATAAAGATGCTTTGATTAATGTGTGTGAACTACAGAACATTGAAGTGCCAAAATTTTGGTGAACTACATAGGTTTTATATCTCCAATCAGATGCCTTTGGTTGGTATTTAATTTTCTTTAAAACTTTCCTATTTCTATGACCCTCTTTTCCTTTCTTTTCAACAAAGTTATGCCTACTTGCATCATTCTTAGTCTTCAATATCTTTGGTCATTTCACATCAGAATATCGCTCAGACATGAAATAGAAAATATTCCAGTTGTCTTGCCAGCTATGAAGTGCTGAAAATACAAATGCATGTGCCAGGGAAGCATACGCTGAGGTCAAGAAGTCCCTTGGAGGTATTAATGATGTAGACACTTAATAAACAATTCCAGAGTTGGCATTTGCTGAAGAAAGACAAACCATAGTCACTAAAGCAGAATAATAAACATTAATTTTAAGAGACATTTGATGGCTTTGATCATGAATCTCATATATACATTGGGTCCTTTGGAAACGAATGTTAAACTTGAGCACATCTGAAAATTCTGAAAATGTCTTGACTCAATTATGGTTGTAATTTGTTTCTTTCCAGTCCAAGTAATTGATACACATGAAAAAGAAATGCAGAATTAAATAATCTGTTTATATTGCACAAACCACAACATCACCTTTTGTCTCAATTTCAACACCAAACTCCACATGCTTTCACTTAAAATCACTGGGTGCTACCATATATGCCACAAATAATAACAAAAACACATTTTTCTGAAGTGTTACCACTACTTTATCAAAGTTAGTACTTAAACAAAGGTAAATATATTGACGGTAAATGCTTTCCTTTCATATTTCTTCTTTTTTCATACTTCTTACATATGCAATGTATGATACATTTTCTTACATAGAGAAGCCCATTACATGCATGTGTATCTTTTCCTTATAATAAATCATTAAATAATAACACTTACTACAGGTGTCACTCTGGCATTTTATTTAATATTATCTAATATTGTTTAGTCATGCTACTTCTATGGATCCTCTTATATTCATAGCAAAATCAAACACCAGAGAAGTGAAATAATGAATGAGGATATGGCAGAGTCCATTTAAGAATCCAGTCATTTTGGCCCCTGAGACTGTGTAACAAATCTTCATGCTCAAAAAAAAAATGCAATCTCAGGAAGATATCTCCAAAAGACCATATTTTAATATTTTTTAACAAAAATTACACAATTCATATATTTGCCATCAGAAATCAGACTCCAGTTACCTAGGGCATATGTTCAAGCAGTTGACAAGACGTAAATGAACTAATTATTAGAAAATTATTTTTTTAGTGGAGTACACTTCTAGTTAGTATCTATTACTTAGATATCAATAGCATTTTGATTCTGTTAGATTCATTAAAAATTCCATAATTCTGACATTTTTAAATTAGCTGATTTTTTATCATATTATAAAGATGATATACAGAGAAGTTATCCTTCATAAGTCCGGTAATGAGTACATTGAATACATTTCTTTTGGGACAGTATCATCCCTTCCCTCTCTCTCTCAGTTAAATAAGTTTTTAAGTAAGAATATGCATAAAATTTCTTAATATTCCCCCACCAATTCCAAACGAGAACCGTATTTGTAGGCTAAGGTGTAGTTAAAGACAACATATTTGCCAAGTGTACACAGGCCCTGCGGGGTTATGCGATGGCCCCGCATTTGTCTAACTGTGTTACATTCCCATTGCTATGACAAAATACCTGAGAAAATGAACTTAAATGATTTATTTGGGCTCATACTTTCAGAGATTTCAGTCCATTGCCATTTGGCCTCATTGATTTGGGCCTGAGACTATGCAGAACATCACTGAGAGGAGAGCATGGTGGAGCAAAACTGTTCATGTGAGAGCAGCTAAGAAACAGTGAGGAGTTAGGGTTCCAATATTCTCTTCATGTGCATGCTTCCACCAAATTAACTTCCTCCTGGTAGAGCCTTCCACCAGATCCCAACAGACCCATTTATCTGTGGACTTGTGTGTCTGAGAATAGTTTAGAGTTGGGGAAGCAAGGTGTCTGGAGGTATAAGACTAATGCTATGAAACAAGCTAAAGTAAAATAGTAGTCTCTCCATCAAGAAAGAGGGAGGCTAAAATCATTTGTTTCATCTTCACAGTCAAAGAAAGTTGTAGTTAGCTTACTTGTCCTTGTGAAGATACACTTAAAACTCTGTGTGATTACTAACATTCTTTTTCTGAAAACCATTTTATATCAATACAAAGGAGTCTGATGTTATTTAGGGCATTTATAAGTATAAACAGATTGCAAAGATTTCAATTTCTTCTTTTTTATTTAAAACAGTTGCATCTTTTTTTCTGTCCTTTAAAATTATTTCCTGCATGATCTATTATGTTTTAAACTCACTTGCTTTTTACCTTTAATGTCTACTTTATATATACATAATTCTGTCTTGAATTGTTCAAAGGACAGTACAGGAATCAGCTTATTAAAACCCTGCTGAAGGATGAGTGTGAATATTTTAGAAATTATGCCATATGCTATTCCTGAAAATAGAATGGAAAGGCATGTGAAGACTACTGGGTGAATTTTGCTTCCAAGATTCAATTTAGTTTAATAATACTAATGCTGATATGATGCAGTCAGTATTCTTCTTAGCTTTATTTCACAAGACATAAAAGTTGTAATGATAAAACCCATAGGGGATGAGATCTGTGGTGTGAGGGAATAATTTGGGAGTATTTATTTTCTCCTTTTTCAAGTTTTTTTTCTTAAAAATAGATTTTGAAGTCTTGTACAAACTTATATCTAATTGTTTACTAAAAAGCACTTTTTTCTTGAAAACTTAGAATTTTGACTTAGTATTGATTTAGAGAACACAGGCTTGACAGTGAAACTCATTTTGAAGCCATCAATAAATTTTAACAATAAGGAAAATGGTAAAGGATATAAATCTAGCTATACTTATGGCTCTGGTGACCTCAACATCTAAAAATATAGGTCAAGAGTGTGTACAGATGGTAGGAAACTGTCCTGCAAGGTAGTGATCATAGAAACCACCTTACTAAGAGCTCTTCTTTTGTTCCTCCATATTCTTGCCTACTACATTCTTGGTTCTTGCCACTTCCCATTTTAAGATGCTCAAAATTGTGGTGTGTCTCACATTTATTAACTGTCCCTCTCATTGTTTATGGAATAGTGCAGCTTTCTTCAAAGCAGGAAACACAAGGACTTCTTTGAGTTCTCTTTCTCTATAGCAAAATGCTACCATAGTTTCATGTCCTTCCTCTCAAAAGGCAATTATGCAAAGACCATCTTATCTTCTTTTTCCATTCTTTCACCTGTTCATACTCCTATCCGTTGAAGGAAAACACCTTGGTAATGTCAAGAACACTCTTCCAGTTGCAAAATACAAAGCATGATTTCCTCCATGAGCTGTTCTGTCTTCAATACTATGTTCACTGAATTCTTTGAGTTCAGACTCTGTTCACTTGAAAATTATGAGGCTACCTCAAAACTGTCTACGGATGATATCTAGTAAGACTTCTGGTTCATTTCTTCAAAACAGGTAAAGATTTTTAAGCTATCTTGGCATATTATCTGTGACTTTTTTATTATTTTAATTTTAATTTTAGTGTAATGAATAAAAACAATTCCAAGTACAACATAAATGTAGAAAACAGATTCTGAAAATTGAGGTTACCAACGTTCCATACTAATTTAAATTTATTTAGCTTTCTCAAATATAAGAAGAACAAATCTTCACATCCTTCCTCAAGTTTAGACAGAAAGTATCTTATGCAATGTGCTTGGGACCCAAAGTGTCTTGTCCTTCAGGTCTTTTACAAACGTTAGAATATTTACATATATATATATATATATAATGAGATAACATTGGTATAGAATATAAGATTGTACATAAAATATTTATGTTTAACATACATTTTATCTACATCACCTGAAGGTAACTTTATATAGTAAATTTGTGTGCCTTTATTTTGACTGAGATCCATCACCTAAGGTGTGGAATTGTAGTGTCATGTCTCTGCAACTTTCATATTTTATAGCTCTGAAGATTTCAGATTTTCAAAAATGGTGCTGTGGCTCAAGTGGTAGAGAGCTCACATTGAACTGAAGAGCTGAGCGACAGCACCCAGGCCCAGAGTTCAAGCCCCACGATGGACAAAAAAAAAATTGAAGATTTCAGATTTTCATATGAGCCACACTTAGCTTGTATCAATATATATTTTACTATCTAATTCCTGTTCCTGTTTTTAATATCTAAGTCCAACTCTTGAAATTTATAAGAAAATAAGACCACGTTGTACTGTGAGTATTCAGTTCTGAAAATCCTTACTTTATTCTTATTTTTTAAGCAATCTTGAAAGGTGCTTTATTTACAGAGGATTATATCCAATTCAAAAGGCATAACTTCACAGCTGGAAAATGTCCACTTGACAACTAGTAGACACTATCTTCTACTGTCTGCCTGCATGCCAGCTAAACCACAGCTTGGTTCTGATCAAATAGATTCAAGCCCACAGGGCTTTTATTGAATATTATTCACAAATTGGTATGAATGCATGGCTAGACTGAGCTTAGGTGAACCATCTAGGAAAAGCCTGAGTCTCTGACAATATATCAGCCCTGAGTTTTAGATCATTAGTTTTACTGCCATCATACAGCTCATACTTTTGTTTCCCAAAGGCCTAACCCAAAATTCAACTGTAATTTGTCATTCCAAACTTTAATATGTTCAGTAAGCACTTTTTGGGATACTTTGTTAAGAGAGTTGAAATAGGAAAATTCAACTTTCTGAAAGCCATTGGTAACAGGAATTCCATAGTAACCACAAAATATGTGCAGTTTCATTGAACACCCTCTACTTTTACATGACGATTTCAACTGAGATAATTACCCTGTTGTGAGATGACTTTGATGTTCTTTTCCAACTTTCATGGCTAGAATAAAATAATAGAAAGGGATACTGGGGCTAGAAGTTAGGTACTTCAGTTAGCATTTGGCATCGTCATTAATAAGGTTTATATTTATTCCTTAGAAATATAGAAAGATTCCATTTTCTCTCTATGTCTTGCATTTAACATCTATATTATGGGATAGATGTGATAACACCCTCATACTGGGGATGTGGATACTAATCCGTGCACGAAGAGAGCAAAATACAAGGCCTCGATCATAGTAATCAACCAAAATATACTGGCATTGATGACAATGATGACAATGATGATGACTGTATTGATAAGGTTTTAGTTATATCAAAATGTTCTTATTGATTCCATCAGTGATAACTGTAACATCATTGTACTTCCTTTTTTATACACTTTAGGAAACACAACTTTCCATGGAAATTTCTTTCAATATATGTTACTTAATGTGCTATGAATAATTTGTTAAAAAAATAGAAGCAAACATTTCTTCTCTGTATTATAAAATTGCTTTAGATAGTGTTTTCAAAGATTTGTGTGTGTGTGTGTGTGTGTGTGTGTAGGTGTATCTGTGTCTGTGTCTGTGTCTGTGTGCTCCAGTCTGAGCACTTGGACTTAGGACCTGTGTTCTGGCTTATCTTTTCCATACAAAGCTGCTGCTCTACTATTTCAGTCACATTTACACTTCATTAGTAATTGTGGTTTAATACAGAGTATAAACTGGAGTTTAATCTAAGAATATGAAAGCTGGAGTAGTCAAGAGCTTGATCTAGTTTACATGATAAATACGGCAAGTTCTAGAGTCAGAATAGGCATGGTAGAATAAACAAAGAGATTCCAAGATATATAGTAGACTGATAGGCTTTTAGTGTAAAGAAAATATTAATGATGCATTTTGTTGGTTTAAGGGTGTTCATTAATGTTGCACAGTAAGAAGATAGCAACAATGAGTATTCTTATGTATGAGTTTTAAAATATGAACACAAATTCTCTCCTCTACCCTACAAGGTAGATGAAAAATGAAATTCCTGTACGTTTAACTAAGTTAATAAGTTCTTTTTTTTTTTTTTTTGTGGATCATGGGGCTCATACTCTGTTCCTAGGCCCTGTACTTCAGCTCTTCAGCTCAACAGAGTGCTCTACCACTTGAACCACAGAACCACTTCCGGTTTTCTGTTGGTTAATTGGACATAAGAGTCTCCCAGACTTTTCTGCCCAGGATGGCTTTGAACTGCAATCCTTGGATCTCAGCCTCCTGAGTAGCTAGGATTACAGGTAGGAGCCACTGGTGCTCGGCTAAGTTAACAAATTCATATATATTTGTTTTGTGTGTGAAAATACTGTACAGAGGGGTTATAGTTACTTGAGTAAGGTAGTGAATACATTTCTTATCAAGCATTGTTGCCTCCGCTTTTGTTTTTCCCCTTCCCTCCCATGTCCACTACTACACTCCCCAACACCCCAACCCCTCACCCCCCTCACCGCTTAAATTTTAAAGTTCATTTTTCAACATAGTGTCATGTACATCTCATTATTACAATGGGTATCCCTCTTTAAACATTTTGTTTTTTCCCTTCACCTCCCCAAAATATACCGACCTCAAATACAGGGAAAACGGGTTATACCATGGGGGAGGAACATACAAAGCAACAAAAAAAAATCACATGGTATCTTATAAATATGTTAGAAACAGTAGCAAGAAAGAAAAAAAAAAACACTTGCGTCCCTATCTTGGTCATTTCATTTAACTTCATCTTATCTGGTCATACGTACATAGCTTTTGATCTTTTCTACTTGTCCCAGACATATACTAGTTATTGCAAATAAAACAAATTCTTTACAGAATCAAACTTGAGGAATCAGATGGCATAATTTTTTCTTGGCTATTTCATTTAAACTTTCTCTTAAACTTAGAATGAGTTTTATGTAATATGTTAACCAAGTTATCATGTAAAAATTATAAACCTATAGGGCTGAAATATGTATTCAGAGTATAAAGATAATAGGAAGAAATAAAAATAAGAATATTTTCAAGAAAATAGTAACAATGGCAAGTGTTTATGAAACAATTTGTAACAATAAAAGTGATTCCTGATGTGAGAAATGGTCTAGAATCAAATAAAAAGTGTAATGCCAATTCAACTTTAATTTATCAGAAATAACTTGAAAAATAATTTATAAAGTAAATTATATTTAACCATGTGACAATAGATCAATATCACAATAACACTTTAATTACATTAACATCAACACCAACATCAAATGCTCAAAATGGTTGAAAATATTTGTTTATATATTCAATAAATTCGTATATACAACAACTGTGCTATATGATCTCTTGAAGGTGCCTGCTTAGGATTCATGGTAAACAATGTAATATATTCCTACTAGGAGTTTATGTTCTAGACTGTAATGTGCATTAGACAGGGAAAAGGATCAAAGGAAAGGAAATACATAACTCATAAGTATAACAAACATATACATTATATTGTATCTTAGCTACAATATAAAATTAAAGTAAGAAAAAGAACAGAAAATTAGGAAGCTAAATAGGGAAGGATCATGAGGAAAATACTTTAAATAGAAAGGGAGATTGTCACTGATGAAGAAACACTTAAAGGACATGTAAATGGCTGGAAAAGATTGTTTTTGATCCAATAACCATTAAGAGGCACAGGTCTATGCAGAGTGATAAACTGGACTGGAAAAATAGTGTGTCACAATTTGAGCATGGTACTCTAGGTCTATGGAAGAATTCTGGCTTCTATTCGAAGTGGAGGAACCATAAGAAGGTATTGAACAAAGTGAAAATGATTGTCCAAGTTTAACAATATTACTCTGTGTGGAAAATAAAGCCTAACAGGTAAGTGGGGACCCCTTAATTGAGACTAAACTAGAGCCCATGTAGATCTAGGATGACATTGGGTTTGTTACTAATGACTAAGTCTAGTTAAAGTGCTAGAGATGAAAAATTTACCAAAACCAAAGTTGGTCCCAAATATTTAATGTCTTTCAACTTCATACATCCAAGTGAATTAAAAAGCAGGGTTAGGAGGGACTATAAATTTGAAGAGTTCCCTTAATGGTAGGTTTCAACAGATTATCCATGTAGAAGAAAATGTTCTGAATATTTTCAATAGTTTAAAAATCAGCAAAGAAAGGAAATGTAGCTATGTTTCAAAGCATTCACCTTCTTGGTGGAAATACATAGGAATGAAAGTTCAAATTCCCATTAGTCATTTTGGATGAAAACACATGGCTCCACAGAGAGCCATCTGAACTGCGCACGCTCGTGTGTGTGTGTGTGTGTGTGTGTAGAAAATTCTCTTAATGAACTTGTTCATTTCTTTGAGGAGAAACTGCTTTATTTCTAAAATGCTGAATATACTAATATACTAGAATATGAACTCATAAAATATTGTCTATATTTATTGGTCTGTACTGAAAATAGACTAGTCAAAAGTAATGTGACACAGTGAATTGTTAGAATGTTCATAATTATTTTCTTAAATATGTTTTCAAAATGTGGACTAAACTGTCCTTCCTGTTTTTGTGTAAGAAATTGATCATTTTAGGCTCAAGTATAGAAGTAAAGAAAACATAAGACCAATTAAAAAAACCCTCTCTTCCTCTTACCTTTTCATTCTTTCTTCTTTTGCTTCCTTTTATTTCTTACCTTCTCATAGATTTCAAGGTTTAAATTTTAAGATTGCCCTTTTGAACTTAAGAGATAATATTTAGAGAAACTGGTCTAAAGGGTGATTTTGAAGAAAACATGGAAGCAAAGATAGAAAAGAGCAACTATGAGAAATAAAAACAAAAATGAGATATGGAATACCAATGGCAAATACCATTAATAAAAATATTTTAATCAGTTGATAGGGTTTAAACAAAAGCAAAAATAAAAGAATTAGTTCAAATGCTGTAATAAAACAATCCTGTAATAAAAGTTACTACTGAATTATGCAATAAAATATTGTTTTTGAAACTAGCTTCACTAGAGCACCAGGTACAAAAAAGTTATCACAAAAAGGTATAGTTTTGAAGAAAAAAAAGCCACCATGAATTCTAAGTTTAAAAACGTATGAAGACATTTTGGATATTTTTTCTGCTATCTGAAAACATGTGGCAAAAAGGTTATTAGAAAAATAAGCAACCACAATATAGACATGAAATGAATGCCATATGGTATTTTTCAATCACATACAATATCTTTCACCACTCTGTTCTGACTGTAATCCTCTAATCATTCTACTTCCTCAGCTTCTCAACTTGTAGTGAGTTAGGGCAGAATCAGACCATGCAAATGGATATAAAAGGAAGGGATTTTGCATCTCCTAGAGAGGAATTTATATGTGAGCATCCTCGTTGGTACTTTATATCAAATAAAATAAAGGAAAGAAAATAAACTGGTATGAATCAGATTAAAATATTTTCAGTAAGGCTTACAGAGCTTGTAAGTAGGACAATCACATCATCATAGAGAATGACACTTTCAAATCGTGTTACAGTAGTCTAGCTTTAGAGTATGGACTAAGTGGATTGCTACTTTTTGCAGATGACACAATGTTTTGAATTCTACAGGTTTAAAAATAGAACAAAAGATGAGACTATTCCATTCCTTAAGATGAAATCCCTGTTGAAATAATTTTTAACTATTAATTTATTAAAAAAATTCCAACTAAGAAAATAAAACAAGATTTTCCCCCCATAGGAAAAGAAGAACTTTTCTAAGTAGATGAGGTGGTCCCATTTATGTATTTGTTTTTTCACTTACTTGAGTATACTTAGTGATATAAGTTCAGCATTCATCATTTCAACATAACATATTTTTTTGTTTCCTATACTCTTTCTGTTTAACTATGCTTCACACACTCTTTTTGAGAGTTTATTAATACACTTGAATCCAGTATCCTAGACTATTATTCAGTGGTATTCAGTTCTATTGTGTTGCACTTAATAGAGAATTAAAACATGCATTCTTATTCATGAATAAATTTATAAAGGAATTTGATTTCAGCTCTATCTGGTATTTTATGTTTACCTCGATTTAGGTCACTTTCTAGTCATGTAACAATTTATGCTTACATTAGGATTTAGACAACTGAAATTACTCTGTGAATATAGTTGCTGAAACCATAATAAACATCCACTAGCTTATGAAGATATAAAGACATAAAAATACTTTCTATGTAATTTGAGGTCTACATGAAGTAGTCTAACTAATATGAAAATTTTAGGCGAGGCACAGAAACAGAAGGACAAAGGGTGAACAAATACAGCAGTGGTACTCACTGGACACTACATGGAAAACGCACTAACAATTTCTAGGTGGGGAAAGGAGGGAAAATCTGCGAGAAAGTAAGGGAAGGGTGGCATGCTTCAGAAGAAATGTACTCATTACCTTACTCATGTAACTATAACCCCTCTGTATGTCACCTTTAAAATAATAATAATACAATTTTAAAAAATAAAAGAAACTTAATTTTCAAAAGGGATATTTATTAATCATTTTGTTGAAATTATAGTGGCTTCTGTTCCCAGAGCTTAGTCAAGTCGTATTCATGTAGAGTTATATAATTATTAGAAAAGGACACTTTAAAGTTTTCTATCAAGAAACCCTCTTCCTAAATCATTCCAAACTATTTCAGCCGTTTCACCATTTTCCATTTATCCTGCAATGCAGCTTGAAGCTAAAAAAAATTCGAAATTTTTTTGCACATTGCCATAAGACACATTTTATGAACAATGGAAAAACATTTCCCTCAATCCTTTATGTCCATAACTCACTTAAAAAAAAATCCCAATTGGCCAGGCACCAGTGGCTCAAGCCTGTAATCATAGCTTCATAGGAGGCTGAGATCTGAGCATCACGGTTCAAAGCCAGCCCAGGCAGGAAAGTCCATGAGACTCTTATCTCCAATAAACCACTAGAAAACCAGAAGTGGTGCTGTTGCTCAAGCGGTAGAGTGCTTGCCTTGAGCTGAAAGAGATGAGGGACAGCGCCCAGGCCCAGAGTTCAAACCCCACAACCAACAACAACAACAAAATCCCAATTGGCCTATCTTGTTTGATAACTCTGATAACTCATTTTATTCAATAGGTTTGACCCTAAATAATTCCTAATTTCTATCAAAAATAAACCCCTCTTATGATTTTTTTCTTAAACTTCAACTTTGTTGGCATTTCATTTATTCAAAGGTTGGTCATTGGTTCTGAAGACATGTTGTAGGACCCTTAAGGGAATACTAGCCATATTACTTCCTGAGTGTATCTCACTAATGAAGCAATTTAGAAGGAGAGAGTGGAAGGACATGCTGACAGACATAAGAGCAGGTAAGACTTCCTGGAAGAAGAAGTAGACTGCACATTTTATTTGAGATATTTCCCTTTCCTGAAGGTAGCTCTGTTTCTTAGGATTTCTTGATTAAAATAAATGGCAGACACCTTGTGGATTCCATATATTTCAGTGCAGAGTAGTATGACATTGTGGTCAAAAACTTAATCTGTGAAGTCAGACATTTCAGGATGAAATTTAGCTCCAAAAGGCATTAGCTGTGTGACACAGGGCAGACTGCAAACAATGGAGATAGTTGTGCAAAATATTAAATGAGACTTTTAAAATAAAATTGCTTAGCATGGTATTTGGAAACATAATGCACACCAAGTAATTGAGTCCTCCCTTTTTCTCTTTGCTTTTTATATGTGTAGATATGTGTGCTTTGAGTATCTCTGTATAGCACTGGAGATTTATCAAACTTTACAAATGCTGGCAGTGATAAATAGGCTAGAAGAGTAGTTTACATGAACTATAAGCATTATATTAAAGAGAAATGAACTGGAGTAAATGCTACCTTCCTTCTAGAAATAAAAAAGTAACATACTTTTAAGATATCATAAAGGTAGAGGTTTTTCATAGTTTCTTGTCAGTTCTGAAACTTCCTGAGTAGCTAAACAATAAACAAATGAAGTAATTAAATTAGTGAAGACATGAAGCTACTATAGATCATAAGAAGTAACACTAACATTTTAAATATTTTTTTGGAATTGAGATTAAGGACAGGGAGATGATATGACAAGAACATAATCTTCTTATGCTCAAGAGAAAATCTTGTAACTGAAACAGAAACATTTAGTCCCACAGATACTGCTATCTTTGAACATAATACATACAATCAAGAGAAAAGGTCTTATTTAGGGATATGAATCTTTTTCCTTATGGATATTGACACCATTCAATTTTTTATTTCCTATTGGATATCATATGTTAGACATCTGCTCAACATGTTGTCTATAACATTACACATCAACCATGTTAACATATTGAACTATAACAAAAGATTAGTTCCTAAGGTCAAGGATACTGAGATTCAAATACTATCTGACATTGTCCATAACATTAGGCAAAAAAACCTATGTTAAAATTCTTAAGTCAGAATGGTAGTCATTCATACAAGCTCAACAATGCTACAATGAAGACCTGAGTAGACCATGAAAAACCTTTTGCATCCATTAATAGATACTTTTTCTTTTTACTGTGGCAACATTATTTCTTGTTTGGTTCATTTAGTTTACTTTGCCATACAGCATTCTTCTTTATATATCTCATTTCCAGTTGATAGCTTCAATATGCTATTCTGCTCTTTTTGTCAATATTTTAATCTCGCATGTAGAAGTTTCATTTTTCTTATTACTATAGTGACAATTACTATCAATTACTACACATAATGACAATTACAGTCTTCCATCTGACTTTGCTCTTTTTCCCCCTTATCAGTGCATTGATTCTATTTAAATTGTGGCTGTAGTATTTCTCCTAATATTTCTTTCTCATCATTCTTTTTTGGGGAATTTTAGTGTGAATTGTAGAATTTTAAACTGTTGCTCAATGCAGATATTTCACTTGGCCTGTCTAGCTGACTTATGTCCCATACATCAGACCAAACTTTAGTTACACTGGATAGAAAGCTCTGATCCTTGTAGTGACAGAGTCATAAAGTAGAGCAAACGATCCTTACATGTAATCTCATGCAACATCACACAGCAAAGTCCTCAGACAGCAACTTAGTAATAACTCCTAAGTTTTAATACTCACAATTATCCATAAGTTATCTTTATCTACTCTTGCCTATCAATTTTAGAAATCCTTTTAATAACTTTGCTCTTTTCTCAAGTGCGTATTATTAAGATTTTAACCATGAAATGGATAAGATGTACTCTCTCTTCTATTTTCCACTATGCACAATTTGGAGATTGCATCTATATAAAAATTCTTGCAAATTTTATAATGCATAACTGATACAATAAAAACAAAGAATTAAGGTATGCACAGTAGAATTATGCAACTGAATAACTATTTCTTAGATTTTTACCTATAAAATGAAAGTATTCCATTCATAATCAAAGTATTTGAAAAGTTGGAGCTATCCCAAAGTAAGCTATGACAACTCCATAATATTTAAAAGACAATCAAATGTATATGGAGGTTTAGCCCTTTCTTTAGGATCATTAACTACTTTACATATGAGTTAATTTGAAATAGCTATACACTGCAGCTGATTTTTGGATCCTTGTCTTTGCTCTTTTTTTTTTTTTTTTTTTTGGTCAGTCGTGGAGCTTGAACTCTGAGCTTGAGCTCTGTTCCTCAGTTCTTCAGCTCAAGGCTAGCTCTCTATCACTTGAGCCACAGCTCCACTTCCAGTTTTCTGGTGGTTTATTGGAGACAAGAGTTTCACGGACTTTCCTGGCTAAGCTGGCTTTGAACTGCGATCTTCAGATCTCAGCCTCCTGGGTAGCTAGGATTACAGGCATGAGACACTGGTGCCTGATATCTTTGCTTTTTTAATAATAACAAATTCTATTGATTATAGTTACAAGTTATGCTATCTGCAAAGGCTATAGAGAAGAGTGGCAAATTCAGTTACACTGGGACATTGAGACTGGCAGAAAAGAAATCAATCCAAACATCATTAAGTTCCATTGATCCTTGGAATCCACACTTTTCTCCCCAACTAAGTCTGCTATTATATATATATATATATATATATATATATATATATAATACACACACACATATATATATATATATTAGTTCTAATATTATATTACAGAGTTGTGGTTTTTATTTAATTTATTTCAATTACAAAATGCATTCCATAAATCTAAAAAGCAAGGGAAACTGCCTGCTAACTGCCTGTCTAGCTTTTAATCTAACCCATACATCACACAGTAACATAGAAACAGATTCATCATGCAGTACTGAAGCTTTGCTGGACCTACAACCAATGAGTGACTTTCTTATTTACAGATACATTTTCAACATCCTTGTAGAGATAAAGTTTATTCCTAACTGAAGTGGTTCTACTTTCTTTAAATTGTACCAGGAAAGACAAAGGGCATTACTAGGAGAGACTTTTAACTAATACTTCAGTATTATAAAACCGTGTTATTGTTTTGAAGTATATGTGTGGAGACAGGAGGTGTCTGCTCTTTCTACATACATATGCTGTGTGCTTAATAACATTCTCCTGGACATACAAATTTGATGAGACTAAGTTTTTGCTATTCTCTTTCATCAATCCATCAGAGGGAAGGAATAACAAGTATTTCAGAGTAAGAGTATTATAAAGGGGTGAGATTGACCAAGATGTTTCAAATTCATAAACTGCTTTGTTAAATGGCAACTACTTGGTACAATTGCTTAAAGATAATAATAAAAATCAGTATTGCAAAGCAGAATTGGCATAAATTCAACTTTGTTGAAATTAGTGACAGAATTGGTAATTAAATCTATATGTATTGCTTTGATAAATTAAAAAATTGCAACTGTTACTTATCAATTTCTACAAAATAAAACCTCAACATTAGGCATATCAAGGTAGAATCCTGGTTAAGGTAAAACACCATGATCTTTTATGTCAGATTTTCTCAGGCCAGTCTCTAGGATGCCTTGAACCTAGAAACCTAAATTATACCCACAATAGCTTTTCTCACCAGAAAGTCTATTCACTAAAATAGTGTAAAAAGATTCTTTTCCATTACTCAAAACTGAGTGGGAACAAGAGAATTTGCAGGGGCTGGGAAGGTGGCTCAGTGATAGAGCGCTTGCCTTGCATGCCTGAGGCCTTGGGTTCGATTCCTCAGCACCACATAAGCAAAAAGAAAAAAGCTGGAAGTGGCACTGTGGCTCAAGTGGTAGAGCGCTAGCCTTGAGCTGAAGAGCTGAGGAACAGCGCCCAGGCCCAGAGTTCAGACCCCATGACTGGACCCCCCCCAAAAAAAAAAGAATTTGCAGAAAGACTAGGGTAGATCCATATTTTTAGTCTATTCTTTTCTTCTGCTTGTTTCTCTGTGAGTCTCAACTCTCTGTCACTTCATAATACAAACACATGCATACAAATATTTAACCTTTTGAATAGTCTGTTCTTGAGAATGATGCAGAAAATTGTATATTTTTAAAACAGGAAGTACTGTAAACTTTTTAAAAATAGAAACATTTTACAAATGTGTTGAAGGTTCACAAGTAAATGTCCCAAGCATGGGGCCTAGCCTGCTTGCTCCAGGATCCCATTATAAAGTGCATATTACTTAATAATATACTACATTTTTACATTTTCATTGAACACTCCTAGGAGTAAATCCAGAAATTGCAAATGTTTAGTCAACACTGGATGCCAACTTTAACACCACGTTTAGACAGCCATAAATCAATTGGTTTTCAATTAGTGTTGTAGGTTGACAGAATGATTAAAGAGAAACAGGAAGAAACTGGGCTCAGCTTCTCCATCCCAGCCTAGATCCTCACATTAAGAAAAATCAGATACAGAAATGTAGACTCTACACTTCAATTATCTTAATGGAACGGGCACAGTACCTCCTAACTATGCCCATGAACATGTCGACTCACCTTTTTCAGTTAACTTCTAAAATGGTTTCCATGATTATTGTTAACGTATACTTGTTCTAATAATTACCTGAATTAAATCATGGAGAGACTTGAAAACTTAAGTATACATGGTGTCATACATGAATAGTCCTCTAGCACGTAGGAAATTAAGAGATAAAGATCATTAGAGCATGGAATTCAGCCTACAAAATACAGTGTGATCCCATCTTAAAAAGATTGGAATCTTACAGGCTACATCATTAGTGCTATGGTAATACTAGCTATACTGTAGTAATTTTACAGTCATAATGAATGCATTTGTAAATGGGACTTTCTTATTTGCCTATGTGAACTTGTCTTCAGAATTCTTTAGGAAGGGTAGAAATGTAATTCATTGGTAGAGTGCTTGCCAAAGACAAGTAAGGCCCTCAGGTTTTTGGAAACAGAAATGATTAAGACCAAAGAACATTTAGAACAGTTTAGAAGCATTTTCATCCATCTTAGACTAAATAAATTGTAAGACAAATTTTAATTATCTCGACACAATTCTAAACCATAACTCGTCATTTTCTTGTAATGCTAAAGAAATATATCATTTATACGAACCTTATGGTGCTTCTGAGTTTAATGTGCCTAGTCATGTTGAAAGGCTTATAAAAACAGTATTTATTATGAAACTAATTATACAGCCCTTTCGCTGGGGCTTCAATTTGGAACAATCACTACTAGTAGCAGCCATTTGCCACTGGCATAGAAATATTGGCTCAAATCTCCATCTTCATTGGCTCTAAAAGCCCTACAGTAATGTAATACTGAAGTCTGACACACTTTTCATTGCTTATGTGTTTCTGTGCTTGTCCATACACAGTTGGAAGTAGATATACAGTACACACTATATCCACTCAAGGATTTGAGATAAAGTCTGTAAAAATTGCTATAAATGTCAGCATTATACTGAATCATAATCCTCTGTTTGTGTCAGGAAGGCATACTACCAGTGTTAGGTTGTAATCACTCATGTTCTATCAAGTAATGGCATGACACATCCATTTAGGAAGATGGTTTTCTCATAGAAAGCACTATATTAAGAAAAAAAAGTGTACTTAGCCTGAATACAAAACACTGACTATGTATAGGAGAAATCATTTTGCATCCTATTAACTATTATACATCAACATTAAACTCCTTGCTTTTAGTCTTTTGTAACTATTGAAAATTATCTTTCGTTAGAAAGCAGGCACCTCTAAAGCTCTTTATTACATTTTCATTTCTGATACATTTTTCTGTCAAGTAAGACATAACTGTGTATCTACAATAGTAATCTAAGGTATATTACCATATTCAGACATATAGCTGTCAGGAAAATAAATGGAAACTGGACAATAGTGTTTCTGCTCTTATGGAAAATTCAAGGTCACTGCTCCGTGCGTTAGGATCTTGAATAAGAAAACACAATGGGTGAGGTAGGAGTCAAGAGCAATTTGGGTCATTTCTGATTTATTTAAAATAATCTTTCTGGTTTCCTCCACCAGAAAATAAATAAATGTAAAAGTAAATAAGTGTGTTGACTTCAATATTTGTTTTAAAAATTCTACTTCTGAAAAAAATGTAATGCTATATCAGGCTACTTTTCTTTGTTTTCCTCCTTTTAGCCTTGGTTATTTTTAGAGAGAGTGAATAAACAAACTGGCTTGCCTGAACAATATTTATTCCCATAATAGTATAGCTAGTTATTATACTAAGTATAGAATACTAACTTCATCTATTTACTCCAGATGGTGGTGGTACTGTTCTTAGCTGTCTACTACCCCATTCTCTCCTCGACTGAGCCCGTTCATGAGCTCCTCCAAAACAGGCATCATACTTTCCCTTAGCATTTCTTTCTACAGGGATGAATCAGTGAAAGCAATGAAGGAAACTAGCATTTATTCCAAAACACATCAGTATTGGTGAGATAGATCATCATGACACTCTTCTCATGATTCTCCACCTAAATTTAGAATTTCTAAGTCTTAAGTGTTCCTGTCTGTAAAATGAAGATAACAATGGTTGCCCTACGCAGTCATTCTAATACATGCTATTTCATGTAATATAAATCCATTACATGCAATAAAGAACCGTGGCTGATAATAAGCATTAGCTTTTATTCTGCTGTTCATAATTGTTCTGCAGCTATGTCTTTGCTGTTAGAATCAAGGTGGATTGGCAAATTAAATAGTCAACAAGTGTTTTGTTTTGTTTTGTTTTTTGTTTTTTTCACATTAATCAGGAATCAGGTTCTGAGAATAAGGAAGATTGCGTCTCTGTTCTTATAAGGCTAATTTTTTAGTGAGAGGGATAAAGATGCTATCAAGTAATGCTGAATATATATAAGATATGATTCCAGAAGAGCAAGCAAATAAAAGGAGAACATAAGTAACAGTTAGTAGTGAGATGGGTGGAAGAGAGGGCTGTCACTTGCTCATGCACAATAAACATGTGCTGTTGAAGTAAATCCATGCTCATCGTGACATGTTGCCTGGGCTTTTTTTTTATTTATTTTTAATTTTTTGGTTGTGGAGCTGAACTGAGGGCCTGGGTGCTGACCCTAAGCCTCTTTGTGCTCAAGGCTGACACTCTACCACTTGAGTCATAGCTACACTTGTGGCTTTTGAGTGATAAATTGGAGATAAAAGTCTCATGGGGACTTTTCTGCCCAGGCTGGCTTTGAACTATGATTCTCAGATCTCAGCTTCTTGAGTAGCTAGGATGAAAGGCATGCGCCAGTGACACCTGGCCATGGGGTTTGTTTATACACCTTTTTTTCAGTACCTTACCCACTACAGAATTTACACATCTCTATGTTTCTTTTTCTTTTCATAAACCTGTTTCTTTGTCAAACTCCCTTTTTACAATGAAAAAAAACATTTTATGACATTATCTTGATTCCTCTCTGTCATCTTATATCCAGCAGGAAAAGTCAATTCCTTAAAAAAATTTTCTTTTTTCACTGCTGCCACCATGATGGACCACAGCTCCATCATCTCTTGATAGATTACAGGAAAACCTTTCTAACTGGTCTGTCAACTTTGTCTTTTCTCACATAGAGCTTGATTCCAATAGTACAGCCAGACTAAACATACATCAGATGATTTGTCTCCTCTATTCACATGTTCCTCTCTCTATTGCTCCGATTTCACTAAGAATAAAACAGAAATCTCAGTCTAGATTAGAAAAAATCCTTCCTACTCTCTTTCAGTGGCCTTACCTTAATTTACACAGTTTATTCCACTTTCCCTACCCCATATTGCACCAGGCAAATTGGCCTCCATAATATTCTGAAGCACAGCAGCAGTGCTTTGGGCTCAGTTTACATACAGCTCTGCAAATGGATCTCATTTTCTTCATCACTATGCTTTAGTTCCATTCTTCAGGGCTTTTGTCCATATGTCATCTTCTCAGTCAGACTTCTCTTAATAATATCTTTTAAATTTTACCCCAAATCCCTAGCACTTTTCAGTTTTCATTTAGCTTTACTTTGCTTCTAAAAAAATATTTATTTTGTTTTATTATTCATCCTACTCTAGGGTATAGTTACTATGAATAAAGAAATTAACTTAAACTAAGAAAGCTCTTCAAAAGGATATTTGTTCATGGTCTATATATACGTATATACATATATTTATATATACATAGATTCATATACATATTGTATAGGAGAGAGAGTATTATGAAGGAACTACAACCATTGTCAGTCATTAAATGTAGAGAATACATCAAGTTACATATGGGTTCTTTTCTAAAAATCTATTTATTTAGTATTCCTTTGATGAAAAAATTAATTTTATCAATGATTCTGATATTTAATAGCACATCCACATACATTTAAATATTTGCATGTACAAGAGGTGTCCTATATGTATGCTAGTAAATTATAAGAAACATAATCAATATACGTTAATTACAAATCTGACATGGAAAAGTTTGTAGAATTTCCTACTGTTTCTCAATGAAAGCTGTACAACTGAAAAAAAAATAAAGCTTTATTTACAAAAATGAAGAGGATATGATGAAACATTTCATTTGTGTAACAATAATTTTCTTTATTCAATTTACTCAGGGGATAAAGAATTTTTGAGTTTGTAAGGGTAGCTAATGTAGTTTGTATAATGTTAGTTATTTTTTTATTTAATTTTATTTTATTTGTGAACATACTGTACAGAGGGGTTACAATTACATGGGCAAGATAATGCATACATTGCTTACCAAGCATTGCAGCCTCCTCCTTTGTTTACCCTTCACATCCCTTCCCAGCCTCCAATCCCAATCCATCCCCTCCCCCCCCCCTTTATCTTGCATTTCACTTTCTATGTAGTAAGATTTTTGTTCAGACTATGAATTCCCTTTCAGACCATATTAGCATCAAGGCAGCTTCCAATAGGTTCTGGTGATAATCTTTACCAATTTTAAAGTCATTGGTTCAGAAAAGAAATTGTGTATTTTTCCAGAAACCTCATCTTTATGATAGACCCTAATTTCTACTTCTATTCCAAAATTGATTTAAACTGATTTCAAATTATATTTCAGAGAATAAAGCATGCACTTTTTTTCTTTATTATCCTAAGGAATGCACAGTAAATGAAAACAGGATCTGACATTTTAGTATGGATTACTTACTCTTCTACCTGAATATTAGTATTGATGTTTTCTGCAAAGTAAAAATTATAATTATTATTATATTTATTATATTATATTATTATTATAATTCAGTTCTCCATTGTTAGTGTTATTAGTTAGTGAACATCAGCAAAAATATATATATTATTCTGCTTTTATCTAATATTCTGGTATTTGTCCACTACCTTCCATCCCCTACCCTCAATGGACACCTGGTAGTAACTGAAAGTATGCTTTCCATGTGCTTCAGGAAGCTGTCTACTTATAATTCCAGGATGACTAGACATGCAATAGTTAATATCAGTATACCTGATGACACTCACCAGATTAAAAAGTTTTTTCACTTTCCTGTTTTTAATTTGTTTATCAATTTCTGTGGTTATCCATAATAACAAGTTAAAATGTGTTCATTCCCTATTTCTTCATCTAAAAACAAATTCCTTATACTACACCCCAAGAGCAGTAGTTCGTATTGATTGGATTTACAATCATTCTTTTACCTGGCTAATTCTGTACCAAATAAGATATCAAAACTGCCCACTGTCAAACTGATATTTATATAAAGATGAGTACATCTTTACTTGCATGAAATTAAAGCAAAATTTTTCAGTTGCTCATATTACTCATATATCAATTCATGTAATCACAAAACTTAGCATTGCTAACAGTAATTTATAATGTCATAATTAGAAAATCAAAACACATTTCCATCTTAGTGTATTGTACTATTTCTCTCCATAGAGAAAAGATACTCAGCTGCTTGTGATGTGTGTTTAAATAACTCATTTTTGTGCTTCAGATTAATTTAGTTATTACAGTTAAATTCCAATATTCAAAGAAAAACAGTAGAGAAACATAGCAGGTCATAACCTGTCATTAAAGGCAGTGAGCTATGATACAATGAGAACGGGTAGTAGAGAGTTATGCTTCTGTCTTAAAGTAAGATAAAAGGGATATGGCAGATGAAATAAGCTGGGGGAAAAAAAACAAAACAAACAAAAAAATACCTCTTACTTGAAAAGTTAGATGTATGGTAATGATATATGCTTTATATATGTATAAAGTTCTTTATGATTGCTAAAGAAGAAGGTGAGTGAATTTTATACTAGAAAACAAGTATCTGTTCACTACTATCTCCCTTCACCCAAATATGTTGCATGTGGCCAGATGTAATAAATAGCTACCCATTCTTAGTTTAAAATTTCACCAAATAAGTACAACAGAGTACAGTCTTCAACCAGATTGTCTCATTGAAAGACCCTTCTTTTTGAAAAATATCTATTAGACAAAGTTTTACATTAAAAATCAATTCACAGGATAGTTTGTTTCACTGAATAAAAGCTAAGAAAATGATTAAATTGAAATATAGTGGATAATGTATTTGAAAGTTAAATATTTACTTTTAAGATTTCTTAAACATATTTCTAAGTCAGTAGCTCAATAGGTAATTTAGGTATGTGAATATTAAAAGAAAAATTACTTTTTGTTTGATTTATGTAAATGTAACCCCTATTAATATTTTAGCATTTTCAAATAAAAACTTTAAAAGAAATGGTGTGTATGGGGAGAAGTCTTTCTTCAAAAGTTATCCTCGAAGGCAAGAGAACAAGTTTCTTCCTACCTGAACAAGATTTGGTGCATGTAAATATTAAAAAAAAAAAAAAGACAGTGACATAATTCCAAAAACAATTTAGTTCATTCGATATAGCTACTTACTTGCAAATAAACAATTTTAAAATAAAACAAAATAAGACTACTCATAGAATTTCAGTGGTCTCCAGTCCTGCATTTTAAATCCGAAATAAGACCGAAAAAATACAAATTTGGTTCAGATTTTCTACAGTTCTAAATACCACCAAACAAATTGACAGCATCCTTAGTAATCATCCAATTATAAGGATGGGATCATGATTGCAAACACACTTAGATCTGCAACACCTTCCCCTCTGTGTGCGGCACTAAGAATAAATCTATCCTTTCTTAAAAAGTTAATTTGCACTCATTTTAAAACATTTCTTCTGGGAAATTAAGGCCAACTGCTGGGGGCAATGAGGCTAGTCATTAGACATGCTCTACTCCAAAGCAAATAGCTGATCCTTTCAAAGCTTAGGTCAAATCGATCGAGTTCTGAAAATAACAAAATAATCTCGACTTGATTTTATTTCAGAGTTGGGTTTATTGAGCAAGGGCGAGTAGAAGTCACAGAAATAGGTCATTACAAGAAGTCCACAGATGACAAGGTAGAGGAAGGCCCCAGCCCTTTGGAATGTCCTCCTGCTGGGCCTCCACATGGCCTTCCATTCAGCCCATGAAGCACGGGATTGTTTAGCACTGGCAGACACTGAGAGCAAAGGGAACCCTGTGTTGCCAGCATTTTTTTCATTTAATGAAGTTAGTAAACTAATCATGTTTCCAATGACTCTTCCTGACAGGTTGATTTCCCACCTGGAAGAGTCAAGCTTCTCCAGATTCCACTACCTGCAGGGCTGAGACCTCCTTCTCTCTGACTCTTGTGGCAAAATGTAGGCTGCCAATGTGTCACTGAGGCCTACAAACCTGATACTCTGTCTGAATAATGTTCCAATATGCCTGGGATTAAGAATAAATCTTTTAAAATGAAAAGTAAGGCAGGAAATATATAAAACATACTAGCCTTTGGGGTAAGACTCCACCAAAAGAAAAGTATTTTGACTTTATTTTAAAGGACTGCTGGGGAATTATGCATGTTTTTGGAAAGGCATCTTGTAAAAAGTATAAACCCATCATAAAACTTGTAAAAGCAAAGATCTTTTTCAAAAAAATAAAATGCATTGGAGGCAAACCTCGTGAACCATTCAGGAAAGGCAGCTGCAGCCATATTCCTGACTGTGGGTCTGAGAATGAAGAGTTAAACACCCCACTGAAACTATTTACTTTCCAAGGAGGTTCCAATAGAGGTTCTTTGTGTAAATGAGTTTTTAAAAGGAAAAACAAAGAAAAAATGTTTTAAATCATATTAGCTAATGCACAGAGAATTTTCATAAATAAAAAAATAATGAGGACTCCCTAAAAAGTCAAATCTTAGGAAGTTTTTAAGGGAAACCCACAGAACACATGGGTATTATATTTTGACAACAAGTAGAATACACTAGGATCATTTTTCCCATTATCAATGGGTGGTTTAGAGTTTAAACCTATGCAATAAGTGCAGTGTACAGTGTGATATAGCCATAGTAACATCTTTTGAAATGCATAAATGAGAATACATAATTTATGTAAAGGCATCATGTTTCTGGTGACCTATAATTCTGTCATTCCTATTGAGTTCTCAACTGAACTGCTGTGGTGATTTATCTTTTTATGAGCCTCAAATTTTCAAGCCAATTTAGATTTAATATTAAGTTTTTATGATAAATATACTTTTCAACCACAAAAATATAGTATGATCAATAAATGAAATACCAATTGTGTTGGTAACAAATGCATTTAAGTTGTTAATGAATCTTTTTATATATATTATTATTATAGTTAGATTATGGATATCATTACTTCTTTAAATAAATAAATATTATATATTCTATGCTATATATATATAATTATTTCACTTCTAATTGAAGAATGTGTTTTCAATGGACAATTACTTGCATTAAGAGAGTACATCAGTCTGTTGGAGAAAGAAAAGAGCCAGTCATAGAGAAAATGTGATTTTTCTTTTTTTTTTTTTTTTACTAAATTACTCCTGGTAGGTAAAAGTTAGCAATATCGCAACAAAGTGAAAAATAGTACAGCTTCTGAAGTTCTGACTATTCCACATACTTCTAAGGTTTTCTTAGGAAGATGGGTAATAGGATAGGCAATGCTATTTTATATCCAGGAAATTCATCATGAGCTTTACAGGATGACATCTTTAAAAGGATGTACTTGTTGAAAACTGTTAAATTGATCCATAATATCACTTTGGAAACTATAAAAGTTGCTATGATCTATTTAAGTTAATGCTGCAGCTGCACAGCTTCAAAACTGACTGACTTTCAGATGTCCTTTTTAATACATAATGTGTCCTTTAGTGCTATAGAAATGCACATCATTTCCTGTGTTCTGTGGGAACCTAGGCTTCCTGAGAAGGCTACTCAGATTGGAATCATAAATCTTTCTCTTGAACACAGAGAGCCTGGTAAAACTTTCTCTCTCAATCAAAACTATTTCATAGTTCTCCCCCAAATAATGTCTAAGAAAAGAAGGGACCATTATAAATCTCTGATGCTTTTGACTCTTATATTTTTAATTTATATGCACATTTTAAATAGCCATGTTAAAAATAGAAGATTATAAGTTATCTTTCAACACCGTGCTATCTGAACTTTAATTAAGAGAACTCTAGAGAAATTTGCAAAAATCATTCTCTTCACAATCAGATGTCTGTCCAAACACTACTTTCTATCTACTCAAAATGCATCCAGTTTAAGGAATTTGCTGGTGACAGATTTGATCAATAATGCAAGCACACAGGCAGAGGTATTCTCATGAGGTGCAGTACAGTGCTTTACCGTGGAAAAAGAGCACTAAGGAGAGGTGTTAGGAGCCTTCGCGTACTTTAGCTTATCCTGAAAAGGCTGAACTATTTTTATGGATGGCTTTTTGTAGTACAGATAAATCAATCCGAATATGTTCTGCAGTAGAAACTACCTATTCACACTCTGAGACCATTTCTAGAAGATGCATAGCCACAAAGGCATCAATTTTAAAATTGTTGGCACTGCCATCTTTTGATCTCCTGAGCCTTCTCTCTTGCCCTGTGGTCTCTGAGTTTTTTCTAGTTCTTTTTCTTTGCAGTTCTTTCTCTCACTGATTAATGTTTACACTGTGGGTTCAAGTGCAGATACCTTTTACAACTCTCTAAAACCTAAACTTATCCTCTGGCTTAAATTAGTATGTCTTGCCTTGTATTGAACTGCATTGTATTAATCTTCACAGAGAGGTTTGCTATATTCTACATTTTAGTACCGAGTCCTCCCCAAAGTTCATCACTCTTAGTATCTATTCAATGAATTAAAGAAATCAAGATTTTCCATGACTGAGAACGTCAAACAGAGATATGAAAAGCTACAGAAAAATTACATATTTTATCCTGTTCATCATCAATTTCAGAGAATATTGAAGTATTTTAATATAACTGAGAAAATTTGAAGTTGCCAAAGAACTTAATGAAACTGATCTCATTTATGAGTTAAGAACTCCACTTTTGAAAGGGATTTTTCTCTAATATTATGTCATTTGAATGTCTTAGCATCTAAGAGAAATAGGATCCTGTCCTCACATTTCAGAAATGAGGGTATGGTGTGCTGACATGCTAAAACTTTAGTAACAGGAGAATTTCATATTTTCCAGCTGCACATTGTGTAAATTTAAATAGTATTGTGTTATAATGGGAAATCTAGTTTGTCCAATCATAAGATACTAAGTGTCAGGAAAATCACAGTCTGGCTGCTCATGTGTTTTACTTTCTTCTGTCCTGATTTCTTGATAATAGGAACTGTCAGTAAAGATTTTGAAGAACATAAGTCTCCAGGGGTTGTGTAGAATTGGCATTGTGCCCCAGAACTATCTCAATTATACTTATTATTAGGATATAATTTAGAGTACTATGGACTTTGGAGTCATTCTGACTTAAACTTAAGTTTTAATTAAACTACTTGTGAACTATATGACCCTGAATAATTCACAACCATTTAAAGCTTCAAATTTACCATTAGTATAATTCAGAGGTTACTAATGTTCATGGAACAAAGTGTTAAGTAAATTAAAATTATAATGTAATTCGAAAGAGCCTGATACATACATGTGTTTTAAATGGTAGTATGAAATATGATTGATACATATGAATAGAAAGATGAAAACATTACCATTTTGGGGCGCCAGTGGCTCATGCCTGTAATCCTAACTACTCCTCAGGAAGCTGAGATCTAAGGATCATGACTCAAAAGTCAGCCCAGGCAAGTTTATGTCATTTTTATCTCAGTTAAACACCAATAAAGCTTGAAGTAGAGCTATGGTTCAAATGGTTCTAATCTTGAGCAGAAATGCTCAGGCAGCAAAAATGCTCCAGGGCTGATGTTCAAACCCTTAGACTGGTACCAAGAAAAGAAGGAAGGAAAGGAAGGAGGAAAGAAGGAAGAGAGGGAAAGGAAGGAAGCAAGAAGAAGATAAAAAGAAGGGAAGAAAATATTACTCAGTTGAAATTTGTACTGGGCAAAGAGGCTTCATGGAGATTGTGTATGATCATTAGCCTCAGTTCTTAAATTTTCTTAGTTAAACCCAGCTCTGTGGTTATCACTGAATATCACTGTTGCATCTCATCTGCAAAGCACAGAAAACTGACAAATAGAGTTACAAGGCAAGCATCCAATTAAGTATATAAATATGATGGCCCTAGCAAGGTTATTGATTTTCATTTCCACATAAGAGTCATTTCTATTATGATACCACTGCTGTCTTTTTCATACTTGCTTTTCTCTTCTCTACTAATTTATTGATATCTGCGACTTTCAGATTAGGATATTATTCCTCATTCATAACAACTTCTATTAATTCACTGTAAATAACACCTCACTTTTTTATACACCAAAAAGAAATACTTAGTCAATCTTTTACATCCATATCAATATATCAAAATACTATTATTTTTAGATTTAGATTATGCATATGAGAGAAAAGATGTGCTGTTTTTTCCTTTATAGATTGAGTTATCTCACATAACATAATGATCTCCATTGGCATACATTTGCTTGAAAATTATGAGTTTCATTTTTCTCTATTGTGAATACTTTTAAATTGTGTATTATGTTTCTTTATGCAGTCTTTAGTTGATGAGTAGCTAGGATGATTCCATAGCATGACTAATGTAAATAGTGTTACAATATCCTTGGAATATATGGCCAGGACTGGTATAAGAAGATGATATAGCAGTTCTGTTTTCCACACTGTTATCAATAATGATTGCAAAAGCCTTCATGTGCCCAAGAGTGGCACATGGAGATTCCTTTCTCATTTCTTTCTTGGCAGCATTTATTTTTCATTTTGTTGCTGATGATCATTCTGACTAGTGAAATGATATCTCAGTCATATTGATTTTCATTCCCTTTATAACTAAGGATGACAAATATTTTTTTCTTATGTTTATTGGCCACTTGTATACTTTCCTTTGAGATCTCCCTATTTAGTTCATTTGCCCCAATAATGAATTGGGTTATATGTTCTTTCAGTATTTTCTAGCTGCCCTTATATTCTTAAAAAATACATTCTCACTTTTCTACTTACCCTACTTTTTCTTCTGTTTTCCTGCTTCTTGTTCTTCTATTTCAACATGGCGTGGTCAACTATCAGCTATCAGGATGTATGGGAAAAATGGAAGCAGATAAACAGGACATATTTTTTTCTATGTGTTATTAGTTAAATGGAAGATTTGAGTAGAAATCCAGAGATAAAACATCACTTTGAAGAATACTAGAGACAAATGATGCCAAAACCTTGTCATTTTCTGGAATCTTCCACATAAAATTAAATGGAAGTTTATCCATTATTCATGTGTTATAATTATGATTATGAATAAACAATTCTTTATATCTTTGTAAAATACTAGCCTAGATACTATTACTAACTAGGCCTTTATTTTCTTTTGTCTTAACTGTATCTTCTTGGAGATATAAAAGATAACACAGTGACTTTATACTTAAAGATATAGTGCCCTCAATATAATTGAACTTACAAGTGTCCTAAGGAGAATGAACAGAGACGTTTGTTACAGTGTTCAGAGCATATAATAATAATCAATAAGGTAGTGGTACATGATGAGTGTAATCTATATTTTGTGTTTATAAGACCTAAAAACACATTGAAGAAAGGGAATTTTTCTGTGCATATTATTCTTATAACTTGAAATGAAGTAAAGCATATTGCTCTATATTAATCAATACTCTGTTAAAGTAGCCTGGAATTATCCTTGTTTTTTAAGTAGTGGAGAAACATTTCTTTATAAATATTAAAGAAGTTCTCAAGAGGTAAATAAGTAGTAAAGCCTTTGCCTAATACCAGGAAAATAAGGATTAGGGTGGAGAAGAAAAATAAAATAAGAGGAGGAAAAATAAGATGCAAGGAAAATACTCTAGAAATAATATTTAAAATTAACACCGATTTTACTTAAAATTTTTACAATGATGTATGTAACACAGGCAAAATTTAGTCCTTAGTTATTTTATTGACTTTAACTAAAAGAAAGATAGTCAATAAGGGGGAGTTGCCTTTTAAATGGTTATGGTAAACTGCATTCATTCTCAGAACTACATAATTTAACACATTATTACTGGCTGTAGATCAAGAAAAGCTGTCCACATGGTTAACACTGTTAGTCATCAAGAACAGGTGGACCAACAGCTGGCCCAAACAGACAGGCACAAGAATGGAGAGAAGCCCTGTCAAACAAGGTGAAAATGGATTTCTAAGGATAAGGTCGTAGGTAAACCAATAACTTAATCTCCAAATAATGACTGACAGTGATAATGATTAATAATAGTATCACTAACAAAAATAACCAGACCTTAGTTCTTGACCATTTATGGATAGTCAGATATCATGAATAATGGTTAAATCCGTGAATGAGTCTCCACTTACAATTTATTCCAGTCCCATAGATAATAAAACAAGACTCATAACCCTTACTTGTTGTTGATATACATTTTTAATCCTCTTAGAAACATACATTAATGAGGTACTTTCTCTAGCAGTACCACTCTAAAGACTTTAAGAGCACATCCAACTTGCACACTGAAAGGTCACTGACTTGATAGGTCAAAGTCTAGTGGCTCAAATCCAGGCAGTCGATATCTAAAAGCGATGTTCTGGATCAGTGGCTCTGAGAAAGTCTCTATAGCAGCCAGAAGAAGCAATCACACAGTAGGGTAACAACAGCAGGGCTACATTGTGGCAGGACATTATGTGAACCCTCCAACATCCACAATCCCAGGAAAGCAAGCTATCCCATACCATGTGGAACCAATATGGCTGACTAAGATAGGTTCTAGCTGCTTTGTGTTTCCTTTTAATGGTATTTCCAATTCACTACCCTTGCAAGATTGGCTGCTCACATCATATATCTGACTTCATGATACATCCATGGATATAATGTGTATACTGATATACAACATTTAAGGACAAAAATGAATGTGTCTCCTTTGCTTCATCTTAGCGCTCATAATTATTGTTCATCTTTGTTAAATGGGAGCATAAAATAGCTGTCCAAAATAATCCAGTAGGTCTGACTCAATTTGAGAAACGATCCCTGACTCTTGTTTACTTTTCTATTAACCCTGTAATAAAAGTGCTCCTGCTTGCTAACTTTGTCCCCTCTTGAAAGACTATCTCTGATGGTGACAAAGTCTTGAAATACAGAATAGAGTGGTATGGAGTTCTCTATCTGGTCTCTACATCTCTCCCTGAGACCTCCTCATTCCATGGGCAAATTCCCAGACTGAAGCATGTCAAAATAACTTGTTAAAACACATATGGCTTGGCCATATGTACTGAGTTTCCAACAGTCTGTCTAGGGTGAAAGCCAAGCATTTGCAACTTTATTATATTCCAGGATGATGCCAATACTGCTGGTGTGGGATTCATACTTTGAGACCAAAGCTCCAATGCATTGCTCTGTATTCTTTTTTAAGTATGATCATGTATTTGAATTTTCTCTGCTTCAGATTCTTTTTATATATGAGTAAAGTATACTATCCTTTTAGTCATGTTATAAGGATTAAATAATTTATTCCCTGTGAGTCACTTAAAACCAGATCAGGTATATGATAAGTACTAAATAGCTACATCTAACTACTAAATGTAAAAACTGAATGAGTTAATTAAATTATGATGCTTAAAGGCTTAGAATAGTAGAAATAATCATGGCACAAAGCCATATTATGTTTCAACTCTAATGCTCGTGGGTTTTTCTGTAAACCTGTTTAAGTAAAACAACCTTCCTTTGACCTGATGGTTTCTTTTACTTACTTGTAAAGGAGAAAAATTATATCATTTACCACAACACAGGAAGGCTGAAAAAAATAACTTGTAAAATTATTTTATAGCACTTTGTGAAAATAATGGAGTATATAAAAGCTAATCATAAATTTCACCTTCCTCAAAGAACATTGTAAAATTCTAATACCTAAGCTAATTTACTGCCATAGCTAAAGTGCTGAAGGTATACACAAGAATATTTTTCCCCTCAAAAATCAACAGTTAGGTTTTCTCTTTTAATGTGCTGTGAATATAATTTATATTAGCCTTGTTGTTTACTAAAATGAAAACACATTGAATTTGAATGTATATATCATGCAATGAAATTTTGAGTGGTTAAAAGCTAATTCAAAAAAATATGAAAAATGAGATAGATCATAAAAATAAAGACATTTCACCAAAAGAAACTGTAACTAGAGATTGTTAGAAACTTGAATCATCTCTGTAATTATTTGAGATCCCAGTATAAAAAGTAAAGATTAGCCACATGAACAGACACATCTTTCAGCAGCAACAGCATTAAGAAACATGTGCTTTCAGAAAGAAGAAAGTTGATCTACTGGAGGCACTTTCAGTAGTAGAGAAGGTGTCAGAAGTTGTGAATTTTAATCCCTCTTCTAGCATCACCCCGTGCTACTGACTTGTGTGGCCCAAAGCAAGGAGGTTGTTTCTTTTGGCTTTTAAATACATCTTTATGACAAGATGGATATTATTACACCAGTCTTCCACAAATCTCTTAACCTCATACTGTTCCTTAATCTGCACTAATAAGCACATCCTAGTCAATAAGAACTGCACATATCTTCTTTTCCATCACTGAACTTTTTTGGAAAACTTTACTGTAGGATGATATAGAACAAAACTAATCGAAGAGGGCTTCAAACGAGTTGCAGTTGTTAACAAAGTGTACTTATAATGTAATGGAATTACAGTGCTTTAAAAATATGATCATATCCGTTTATCTGGTGTTCTTTCTGCAAACTTCAAACTCAGGGTCATCTTAGAAACATCTCACAGTCTAGTATAAATATGATAAATCTTTGATTCTTCTCCTGCTTTCATTTTTATCTGAGATTGAGAATAAGAACATTTTCTATGTTGTTAAAAAAATAAGTCAAAGCTAAGCAGAAATCAGCCAATCATCAACTTGGTGCTATTTGGACATATGATAATGCTTCTGTAATATAATTTAAAAACATTTATTGCCTCAACAATTGCTTTTCTCTTCTCAGTCTTTACCTATAATGTACCCTCTTCCTACAAGGAGGATTTTAGACATACGTTTAGAAACATTCATTCTTTGTTATCCAGAATCGTGGTTTCTAAGAGGAATGAAGGGCTGTGACTTCTAAGTGTCAGCCAGTGGGTGCCAAAGCTTTTCTTTTTTAATTAGAATAGGATTCCAGACTGAATAAATCATGTTCCTGTCTGTCTGCTGAGAGAGTTAACATCTGAATTAGCCACAGTGTAAAATAAGCACGGATAATTAATTCTATGCTTTGAGACACTTATTGACTTCCTATTCAAGGACCCAGATATCCTGTTTAAATGTATTTACAAAGTAACTTACAATGATACTCACATTTATATTTCTTGTGATTTTCTCTATGACCATTGAACATGTTTTATAATATAATCTTTCTTAGATGAACTTATTTTTACCCATGGATTCTATTTTGATCCCCACCAGTTTCTGTTGGATATCTTATGCCATCTCCATTCTATCTCTGCTTTTTACCACCAGTTTAAATATATTGGTGTGATTTGGAATAATGAGAATATTTCTGTAATATACTTAAAAAACATTTATTGCAATTGACTTACATTCTGAGAAGATAAAAGGAAACCTAAGCAGAAGGAAGGAAATACTTTTATGTTTTAATAAGAATAAGTTTATAAAGGAGTAGGTCTTTCTAAAAGTTTTGTTTGTCTCAGGGTCAAATATTTGAATCTCTTCGCATTGTTATTTTCTCTAATAAAAATGTATTGAAACACATTAAAGTAAATATTGGGAAATTATTTTAAGTTTGGTAAATGATCATATATCAAATGAGAGATTGGAGATATGCAAATAAACCCCAAAATAAAAAATTCTTCAGGGGTTCTTAAATGTTATCATAAAGAAATAGTGACCATTGGAGAAAGAGACCAAAAGATTTTTAGGAGAAAACATTTCACAACTAGAACTTTCCAACTCACAGATGATTTCATCTGTGGACATAGGACAGACATAGGGGAATGGATTTTCAGTAAGTACTAAAAAGCCAAAGGCTAATGCTGTCATTTTCCTAGAGACAACCAACTCTCCAGCAGTAGAGCTGAGTATCAAACTCAGGACCTAACACTTGTCAGGCAAGTGCTCTTCCACTGAGCTAAATCCCCAACTCTTTGAAGTGTATGTGTAACAGGAACTTAAACTCGTTTCCCTGAAATCACCTACTCCCTTCTAGGACGCATACATTAACTGAAAGCAAGAGACAAGCCTCCATTTTGTTTGTGTTTTCCCTAAGGTAGTCTTGGAATCCTCACATTACAATCACCCTAGGCTCCAGGAAATACAAGATTTATCCATAACATCTTTATGACAAGGAACTGAAACTACCTCTGTGGCTCAGAAGAACCTTGAAGGAGAGACAACCTCTCAGTGAGGACAATTACCTATAACATGTTATAGGAGCAGGAGAAATTATCTCATGGGAAGGTTTCACTTAAGTGACATCAGCAATACAAACCAGGCTTGTTCCATAAACTGGGACTCTTTAACAATGATTAGGTTCGCATTATCCTGCCCATGTAATTGTAACTCCTCTGTACAGTATGTTCACAAATAAAATAAAATTAAATTAAAAAAAACAATGATTAGGTTTTGCTTCTGGAATATAATTTTCGTCTATTGAACCCTAATGCTCATGTTGCTACCCCAAAGATGGCTGAAGATGATTTGAGATATAGTCTTTATATGGCATTGTAGGCCTCAAAATGAACACCTCCCTCAGATTTTCTTCATGCTCTTTATTTGCCACATAAGGGTGAAAAGATAGACCTGGTAATGCTTTTCCAGGAGATTTTCCTAACACTTTCCCTTTCTTTTCTCATTTTTGCCCCAGATGCAAGGACCAAGGTATACACAGTTACTCCTTTTTCTAGTAACAATTACCAGATTTTTTTCTAGTTTACTCTTTTGTGCCTTTGTAATTGTTTTTTTTTAACTTACTAATATAACCATCTCATTATTGCCATCATTAATATAACCATCTTTGTAATCATAGCACTAATAAGATGAGAATCACCGATTACAAGAGAACAAAAATACAAAGGCATAATAAGAAATCATTAAAATTATCTATGATTAGATATATATAAGAAAAGTGATATAGGAAGAGATAGGGTGAATTAAGAGATCATTTTGAGTAGGCCAGTCACCTGGGCTTCATGCCTAAAATCTGAGATATTCAGGACGCTGAGCTCTGAGGTTCATTGTTTGAAGCCAGCCTGAGAAACAAAGTCAAGCGGGAAGTAGAGGTGTGGCTCAAGTGGTAGAACACTAACCTTGAGCAAAAAGGTTCAGGGACAATACCCATACTCTGATTTAAGTCCCAGGACTGATACACAAAAGAGAGAGAATGGGAGAGAGAAAATTTAGAAAAACTTGTACAATATTCTTTTAGTTAGAATCTGCAAGAGTATTGGCAGTTCATTGAGTAATAAGTTGTTCTATAGTCAAATTTAATCCTCAATTTAATGCTGATGGACCAACACAGTGACACAGAATTTCTAAAATTCTATGGCCCTGCAAATGAATTCAGCTAAATGTGAGCTGCCTAAGCTGCTTTCAATAAAACAGTAGTCTCCAGTGACCCTGATGGCTACATTTTAGTCACTTAGAGAAGCTACAGGGAGTTCAAGTCCACGTGTTTCACTACTAAGAACTGTTTGACTAAGAATAAATAACTTCAACTTTAAATCTGAGTTTCTTTTCCACAAAGTAGTATTAACCACAACAAAATACCCATTTCATAAAATTTATATCACAGCTGTTAATTCATGGATTCATTTCATAAAAATTGATATTTGAAAGAGGTTATTGAATACAAGTATTTCCAAAAATATCTATGAGTTTTCCACTTTTACTGATAAGACATAAAAAATATATTCCTTTGATACTAATTTAGAGAATTGTAATCAAAGAAGCAAGATTTTGCTGCATACTTCAATTTTTATAGTTATAATTATCGAGCTGCGTTTGCAGAAGAAAATAATGACCCTGACAAAAATTAAATTAAATCAAAAACATGTTGAGTATGACGGTGCACACCTTTAATAAGAGAATCTGAGACAAGAAAATTTACTTCATGGCTAAACTGGGCTACAGAGAAGATCCTGTCTCAAATACAAGCCAACAGCAGCCACAACCAAAAACCTCTAAAGTCAAACGAAAACTAAATCCAGCTGGATGCAGGTGAATAACACATGCAAGTCTGCTTATTCAAGAGGCTGAAACTAGGTAGATTGTGGTCCAAGCCATCCCAGGCAAAGAAGTTCATGAAATTCAATCTACAAAATATACTATTTTGCTCATGGTGTGGATTCTGCCTAGAAATCCTCACATCACAAATGTATTTCACAAATTATTTAACATTATCCATTTCAGGAATCGAAAATGGAGATCAATATTTGCATGAGTCCTTGTGACAAGGGAGGCTCATCTACATCAAAATGTGGAAGCAATAGTTAAAATGAAGACTATGAAAAAGCAGGTTGTCATTGAACAAGGAGTAGAGAGGATGCAGAAGAAGGTGAGGAAAGGAACAGAAACTAGGGCTGAGGACATGTATGTCCTCATGACGGTTGGGGGAATTCAGACATGCGTGATGGGGATATGAACACAGAACTCTCAAATCTGTGGCTCAGTGTGTCCATGTTGATAACCTTGTTCCCCTTTCTCCCTCTCTCCTCACTTCTCTGCATGCTTAAAAGCTGCAGGTAAGGAGAGCAAGGGCTGTGTCTAGATCTCCTAGGATATCCCTAGGGACATTTTCTGTCTGAACAGATAATAAGAAGGACTGACACTGCTGTTTCTCCTCAAGATTAAGCTCTCTCTGGAATGAATATGCATCATTTACGTCCCACTGCATCTATCTCAAATGAAAGACAAGGTCCTATCTAATCATGTTAAGCTGGTCTACTTGTCAGAGAGTTGCCATTTGCTCATTACCATGATATTAACATGTTATTGTCTTGAAAGTTTCTGCTTCTTCCCTTTGAGTGTTTCTTGGGTGGTCTTAGGTAATAATATGAGCAGAATGACTCCTGAAGCATGCTGCGATTCTTTCTCAACTGTCATATCAATCATACATTGTAGGCTGGTTTTAGAAAGAAACCTGACACTCCAAGTGCCTTCCTTATTCTTCAGTAAATCTGGGCTGGAGGAAGAAATGATATTCATTCCTACCCATTTTTGCAAGATGATCCACATTTACCCATGCAAGTCCTTTTCTATATAGAGTTTAATATCTTTAATAAATTTTGCTAATATTCTCATTTCTCTGCTTCACATCTTACCTGACATATCTAACCAGATTGAAGTATTAAGATAGCCAATGCCATCATTCAATCCATCATTAGATCAAACATAAAACCACACAGGATTCATAAGCTTTGAAATCCTATGAAATTTTCCTGGTTGGGTTTTGGGCATGCATGGAAAAATGACCTGGCCCCTTCATTTCCTTATTTTTTTCTTCCTAGGAGAATAGAAATGTCTTTTTAAGACAGGACCAATACTTTATTTAGGCATCAGTTTGTTAGTTTCCTGGATAATTTTTTTTTCTCCAGGATTGATCATTTGCAGAATGTTCTAGATGATGAGGTTTTGATTTTTTTTTTCTGAACTGATGTTACTTAGAGAAGATTTTGGATATAGAGTTGATGTTATAATGCTTTGTGTGTCCTGGGTTGCTAATGGGATAGATGTTGAATTTGAGGCCTAGAGAGCAGATACTACTAGATTAAATAATGTCACCCATCCCAAGCTTCATATCTAAATAGAATTTCAAAATGTTTTATATTTGGAAATAGAGCCCTGCTTTATATGGACTAGGTTAGAGTGGTTACCAATAGCATCTTCAGTGAACATTTACAGATTCTCATCTCATGAAAAATCTCAGATGTTTTGGTTGTCCTCAGTGTAGCTACTAATTTTAGGGGGCTATGGAAATTTAGAATTGATTTTCCTATTTAGGTAGTTATAAACAGGACAGTTTCTTCTGAGATTGGTGATATTAGTTGGGATCTTCCCAATGGAAAAATCAATATTTTAGCTCTAATATGTTTCATATTGTATGTGTTATCTGATTATATGTTATTTCTTATATGTTACTTTGTTAAAATTAAATGAATGCAATATCAATAGTTTATTGATGATAGTATCCATGTATGTATTATCAGTATGTATGGGATTTTCTGTGTTCAATACTTAAGTTAGTATAACATTTTGAATAACAGTTTAAAATGACTGAAAATAACTTTTTAAAAATAAGTTAGTACAATGCTTGGCATTTAGTAATTATTTTCAGGGTGGATGAATTTACTGTGACTGTACTTGAAAATTCATTTTGTCAGATTCTTAGTAATGTTCCCCCCCTTTTTAAGCATTTATAATATACAGATACCAGCAAATTTTCACCATGTCTGTCACAGAGCATAGAGGAAAGTTCAAAAAGAGACAATACATACAGATAAAAAAAAACTCACATAAATAGTAAGTTCTACACCTTGTGCTCAGTGAGAAGAACAAGGAAGAGTACATTTTCAATTCAGGGGTCAAATGTCACCTCTGTTTGCAGATAGCTTTTTAACTGAATGGTAAAGTATTCAAAGGTGCTGAGCAGGCAAAAGGTAAGGAGGGAGATGGATATTCTGCTGGAAAAAAATCTGCAGTTACAAAGACAGTGTCGACTGAGATATTTCTAAACATACCAAGAAGAAAGAATGCAAAAATATTAAATTAAAAAAAAAACAAAATACTCCTAAGAAGATCAAAAGTAAAAACACCTTTAGAGGACTTTGAAATTGCAAAGAAGAAAGCTCTTAACAGCCTCCTGAAGACCGAGAGTCTGATGGCAAACACTGTAACTGGTTCCCTGAGTCATTTCATCATCCCCTAGTAAACCTCACGGAAAGACAAATGGCGTGACAAGATGCAGAGCAAGCTCAGCCAGCCTGCCAGTGTCTTTTGTTGAGATACAATGTCACAGAAGGGAGCGTGCAGAAAGTGGATGACAGTGGGACACTTTAGCAGCTGCAGTGCATTGGGCAATCACAGGACAGCCTCAGAGAATCAGAAGTATGGATGCCTGAAGAATTCTAACTGAGAACAATGGTAGACAGCGGGCTTTCATGAATGGTCCCAGTGTCCTCACAGAGGGAAGACTCTGACTGTGTACAAAGTAAGAAAGGCAGAAAAAGAGGCAATATTGTGATCTGTCAATACTGCCCATAGTAGCAAGCTGAAGAATATTACCAATTTATTTGTTTCTTTGTGTGCTTCTTTTTTGGAGCTTAGTTATCTAATGTATATTGTCAAGCTTTTGTACACCAAAACTAAAAGAAAAGTTGATCAAAGGAAAAAATAAACTATGGACTGGAAACTACTTGCAAATTGTAGCTCTGTCAAGGCATCAATTTCCAAAATTTAGAAAGACTTCTTAAAGTATAATAGCAGATAAAAAATAATATAACTAAAAGAATAGCAAAGATTCTGATAGTTAGACAAGGAGGACATAACATGGCCAATAAATTTATGAAAAGAGAGTAAACATTATTCATCAAGGAAATTAAAGCAGAGCTATGGGATATTACCTCCTATTTGCTAATAAAGTTCCTTTAAAAGATGGAATTTAAAAATTGTTGATTAGCATGTAGAAAAAGGGAAGACATATATGTCTATATATGTACATATATAGACATATATATTACACAACTGCAATAAAAGAAGGAGATCTTGTCATTTTCCATAATATATAGTTTTGACCTAAACGATATTGCCCTATGTAAACTAAACTGAACCCTAAAGAAAAATATTGTATGTTCTCTAACAAAAGTAAAAGTAAAATTATGCAGAAAAAGAATAAATTGGTACCTATAAGGTAGCAGTAGAAATGTAGAAATGGAGGTTTACGGATACAAAGTGGTTGAAATTTAGGAAGAGCAAGTAAGGTTTAGTGTGAGTACTATATTAAGCAAGATGTATTGTGTTAGAGAATTTTGTTGACTGACTACATTGGGGTTGTTTATTACAAAAAGCATATACATGTATGATACAGTATATAGCCTACAGATGCATACCTTTATATGTGTATCTATACATTTTTTCTTGTACATAAGATATTTAAATTTATATGAGATGAAGACAGAACTTGGTCCAGAGAAGTTTATTGGGCCTTGTTGTTGCTGTTGTTTTTGTTGTGTTTTTAAATAGGTACGAAGATCTGAGTTTAATGTCAATTGTTCATTTCAACAAAAATGTGAGATAAGCAATTAGACACTTCTGAGGCATCACATCTCAAGTTGTATATTGACAATATATGACTGTCTCTCATTAATGATGGTAACTACGATAACTTTGATCAATTGTTTAGGTAGTGTTTATCACATCTCCCTCGCACAAGATAACTCATCATTTAATTTTTAAAACGTGTGTGTGATGATTGAGAACAGGTTCATATTTTGTTTGTCACCACTGTGAACTAGTTCTTTGATGATAATTACCTAGATTAAATTATTCTATATATGTACACTTTATGTGTATATATGTATAATCTGTAGATGCAATAGTGTTAAGACTTGGTTTAATAAAATGCTGTGAGAGTGTCATATATTTAAACTATACATATGAAATAAGATTTTCACCACTTTACCCCAGTTCAAATTGCTATAATCAAGACATCTAATAACAACAGATGCTGGAAGGAATGTGGCCAAATGGAAGCCCTAGTGCATTGTTCATGGCAGTGTAAACTTGTTCAACCACTTTGGAAAGCAGTATGGAGGTTCATCAAAAGACTCCACATAGAGCTCCTCTATTACCCAACAATCCCACTTTAGGGCATTTACCCAAATGATCACAAACAAGGCTACCAGCACAACTATGTTTATCACAGCATTATTCACCATAGCTAAGATATAGAAGCAACCCAGATACCCCTCAATAGATGATGCAACTTGTTTGTTCTTTCTTGCTATTGTTTTTAATGTATCTAAAATGTACTAGGTAATTTCTTTTTGTTTCTCTTGTATGTTCTTCCCCCATGGTATAAACCCTGTTTTCATTGTATTTGATGTTGGTGCCCATCTTGTATATACATTTTTCTAATTTGGGGAGGGGAAGAGAAATAACAAAATGCTGAAAAAAGAATAAAGGTTGACCCATTGTAACAATGATTTGTGCAAGATACTATGTAGAAAATGAACTTTACAACTAGCGGGGGAAGGAGAAGTTGGGGAGGTGGGGACAGAAGGGCTGGTAGGGGAAAATTAAAGGAGGAGGTAACAATGCTTGATAAGAAATGTACTCATTACCTTACTCATGTAAATGTGTCCCCTCTGTACACTATTTTTACAATAAAAAAAAACATAAAAAGAGCTTGAAAAAAAAAGAAATAAGATTTTCTTCCTTTCCTTCTTTCTTCACATCATCTTCTCCTGTCTCATATCATTTTTTCCAGGCAGTGGAAAAATTTCAACTTAAGTTATTGAATAGTGTTTAAAATATGCCTATCCTAGATAGATAGATAGATAGACAGATAGATAGATAGATATCCTTCATCAGTTCAAAAAAAGTAAACTTTTCTCCATTGTACTTGGCCCTAAAACCTCCAGATCTCCTTGGAATTAGTAATTAAAGGATATTGATAAACGATGTATTCACTCATTGGAAGGTGGCCTTAGTATGTTAAGTAAATCAATATATAAGTTCCTAAAAAGGTTTTGCTTTATTTACATAGAGTTGAGGTAATATAAATAGGAATTTCTAAACCTACGGCAAACAAATTTAAGATTCATAAGAAATTCAATTACAATTTTAAATAGGACCTCTCAGATTGTTAAATCACTAGAGTCAAAATTAGTAATCCTCAAGGCAAATATATAAAGATGATTGTCTATTTAATCAGTGTAAATGAAAAGTGACTTCAGGCATACAGTAAGTGCTAACATCAGCTTTTATAAGTAAATCCCAAGGTTATTAATTATGGGTGTCTAAATATGAAATAGCCAGATAATTCTGTGATGGAGAAATGTACAATTCAAAGGTCTAAAACAAATAAATAAATGAAGGATGAAAGGAAAAATGAAAATAACACTTTATCATTTTTAGTATAATTTTCTACCAAATTGTATGAAGGTAAAACAAATGGCTATATTTTCATTCTTAATTTAAATTTTTTCTTTAGTTTGAAGCATCTCTAATAACTGCTTAAGCCCAGTTTCTAAGTCAGTATGAAATGCAAGTGGTGTTTAATGAAGTTTATAGAAATATTGAATCTATAAATTAAACCTGTTTACTTAAAATAACATTTTGAAGTTTGCATTTTTGTGAGAAGTTGAGAATTAATTTCCACTTCCTGCATCCGTATTCCTTTCTCTCACATTATGCATTTCTTTAAAGTTCAAGCCATAACCCATATGTTCATGGGAACCTAAGGGAATGGTTGAGTGTTTACTAATGACTATAGGCTGCCCTAAGCCAAAAGAAGTTTTGAAAAGTTTTATTCTTTTATTTAAAAAAAAAGGAAAGAAAGTGTAACACTGAGGTGGCAAAGAGGCTTTTGTACCAGTTTGAATTTTATCTTTCAATTTTATAAATTTATACTTTTCAATGAAATTCTCGAGTTCCCCAAATTACAATGTATTATGTGTATTGTAGCCCTCTCAATCCTGTAGTTGAGGGAAGGATTTCATCCCTGAAATAGGTATAGCTACCATTGGGGGAAAAAAAGGATAAAATACTAAATACTAAAATATTAACAGGGAAATCTTTGCTTTTTTTTCTTTTTAAAGGTAAACCAATAACTTTTACTGGGATCAAAAGTATCATTTGCAGAACTCTTGTAACCAGAGTTTCACCTCTCCACTTGTCAATGCATAAATCTTTTCCTATTGCTAGGAATAACTAAATGACATCTGGCAATGAGGAATGACTAAACTGAGGTCAGAGAGAAGGAAACTAAGTCTGAAGTAAAGCAGTTACAGGAGTGAACTTCAATCAGTGTTTTTCTGAGCCATTTTATCATCGTAAAATATTACATTAAATAAAAAGAATTATATATGTACACATATCATATTCTTTTAACTATTTAAAGTTTATATGTTCTGTCCCTCTCTCTCCTCTCTCTGTCTCTCTTTTTCTCTCTCTGTCTCTTTCTCTCTCTCTCTCTCTCTCTGTCTCTCTCTCTCTCTCTCTCTCACACAAACACATTCATTTAGATAGAGTCTTAATGAGAAATATAGAATTTCTTGATGTTTAATTTCCCTTAGATTAGGTAGTTAGGTAGACACTTATTGTTTATAATCTGATACACCTGAGCTATTCTTAGAAATAAAAAAGAATATTTAATATTGCCAATTGTTAGGGACTTTGAAAAGTAGTTCAGATAAGGATAAAAGCTTAAAGGAAAACTGGTAAGTGGTATAAAGATTTTTTTTTAAGAAATGTGTTTTCCATCTCTACTATACTCAAGAATTTTTTTCTAACATAAATAGCCAAAAATATAAAATGGCTCTCTTCCTTTGGAATTTAGTCTCCCATAATATATGTTTAAATATGGTTTGAACTAGTCCTGGATTTCAACATTTCTCAAAGAATTCAATGAAACATTAATTATCATCATTCTTGGCAAGCACATATGGAAATTTGGAAATTGTTCAAAATATGAGAAATATATAGAATCCCATTTACTCTGAAAATATTTCCTAGTTCTTTCTTTAAAGAAACATTCTTAAAATCATGATATGTTTTCTGCATGGCTTAATATTACTGAAATCTGTGATATACAGAATCTAAAACTCAAAGTGTAATTTATAATTTTCATTTTTTCTGCTGTACATACCGTAATTATTTTTATTCAAGTATTTTTTCCAAAAGTAAAACAAAATCACATGATAGTTAACAACAAAGAGCAGCTTTTTATCTAAAATAGATGCCCTTAGATATTGCCAATAATAACCTAATTACATTGTTGTATTACCTAGAATATGTAAGTACACAATTAATTAATTTGTAGTTTTCATCCATATACTATTTCTAGAAATAGATTCTGGAGTAAAGCAGAATAAGTCAATGGATTAATGAAAATCAAATAGCTATAAAATAAGAATGTTACTTAGATTTGTTCTTGATATGATAGATTTTATCTTTACAGTCATATGGTAGTTTAATGAGCAAGGGCTCAGTAATCAGACGGATTCATGTTTAAATCAGATTTATATATATATATATATACATACATACATATATATATATATATTTTTTTTTTTGTCGGTCCTGGGCCTTGAACTCTGGGCCTGAGCACTGTCCCTCAGCCCTTGAGCTCAAGGTTAGCACTCTACCACTTGAGCTACAGCTCCACTTCCAGTTTTCTGGTGGTTTATTGGAGATAAAAGTTTCACAGAATTTCCTGCCCCTGCTGGCTTTGAACCATGATCTTCAGATCTCAGCCTCCTGAGTAGCTAGGATTACAGGCATGAGCCACTGGCACAGTTATATATCTTACTGATTGTATTACCTAGTGGGAATTTCTTAACATCTCTGAATTATGCTTTCTATGTTTATTCATGAGATTAATGTCACCTACATACAATGTTGAGGAGTTACCTACAACATAATGTACACACAATATGGTGTGCTACTTGTTAATAATCTTTTTCATCCATAGTTTTTAATATTATGTAAGGCAAATTAATTTGGCCCAGAATTATTACTCTGATTAAAATCTTTTTCACTTTCTATGTTATCATACAAATCATTTTCATTATAAAAATAACCACAATTAGCAGGGTGCTGGTGGCTCACGCCTGTAATCCTAGCTACTCAGGAGGCTGAGATCTGAGGATCTCGGTTCAAAGCCAGCCCAGGCAGGAAAGTCTTTGAGACTCTTATCTCCAATTAACCACCAGATAAATGGGAAGTGGTGCTGTGGCTCAAGCAGTAGAGCCCTTGCCTGGAGCTGAGGGACTGTGCCCAGGCCCAAAGTTCAAGCCCATGACCAACCAAAAAAAATCAATTATTAGAAAAACTATGTATATATATATATATATATATATATGCACACACACACACACATATATATATGTATATATATATATATATATAATTGTAATGATTCTGTACAAAGGGGTTACACTTGCATGAGTAAGGTAATGAGTACATTTCCTATCAAGATTGCTACCTCCTCCTTTGTTTTTCCCCTACCACTCCTTCCCTCCCCACTTCCCCAACTCCTCCCTCCTAGCCCCCAAGTTGTAAAGTTCATTTTCAACATAGTGACTTGTACATCTCATTGTAAAAATGAGTCATCCTATATCCTTATGTACATATGACCATATAAGATGATGATAAGTAAAATGAACCCCAAGATAGGGACACAAGAGGTTTTATCTTTCTTGCTGTTGTTTTTAATGTATTTATAAAGTACTATGTGATTTGTTTTTGTTTCTTTTGTATGTTCTTCCTCCATGGTATAACCCGTTTTTACTGTATTTGATTCTGGTACCCTGCATCTTGTTCATACAATTTTTTTTCTTAATTTGAGGAGGGGAAAGGAAATAACAAAATGCTGAAATAGAAATACTCTTTTAATCATGAAAAAATGTTTTCCAAATGGTATGCTTTAAATGTGTTTGCTTGTTATTTTCTTCAAAAACTGACCCTTCGCAATGATACCCACAGGACAGTATGTTGGAAATGAACTTTGGGCGGGGCCAGAGGAGGTGGGAGGAGTAGGGTGGGTGGGAGGTGGGGGAGAAAAGGGATAATGGGACAGCAAAGGAAAGAGTAACAATGATCGACAAGTAATGTACTCATTACCTTACTCACGCAAGTGTAATCACTCTGTACAGCATCTTTACAATAAAATAAAAAAACAAATAAACAAAAATCAGATTTGGTGAGAAAAGACACAGAACGTTTATTATTCCTCTTCCTAAGACTTACAGGTTTTCAAGAACAACTATCATCATTCTTGGTTCCATTTATTTAATCATTGGATCTAAGGCTGAATCTTGTTTCATAATTCCAGAAAATGAACTCAACATCTCACCTTTTAAGAAGCTCTGTGAACAATCAGTGTTACTGTTTCCTAATTAAGGCTTGAAAGGCAGCAGAGCCTATATAGATCTATCCTAGACCAATCCTTGTGATGCTCATCGTGTTAGATCCACCTATCACCATATACCCATTGGAATGAAATTTTACTCAGTTATTGGACTTATATGGTTCATTTGAGATGTCATGTAGAAATAATATTAGTTATAAAATAATGAAAAAATATGGAGGAATCCTAAAATATTAGCAATCATATTTGTGTCTATAACAGTTGGTAGGAATGGGGCTAGCTAATGGAAAGTAATGAGGTAACTGAGTCATTTTAGGGAATTCTAATGTAGTTAGTATATCAGTTCAGTAAACCCAGAGGATCCCTAGTTTGATTTCCATAAAGTTAGTCTTCAATATCCATAGGTTCCAGTTCCATGGGGACAAACAGCCTAGGATGAAAAATATTTGAAAGCAATTGTACTGAATGGACATAGATTTTTTCTTTTTATTATTCTCCAAAGTAAATAGCATAACAACTATTACATAGTGTTAGGTATTAGAAGTAACCTATATTTAAAGTATGTTAGAAGATTTACATAGGTTATATGCAAATACTTAGCCACTTCCTGTAAGGGCCTTCAGCATATCTAGATTTTGGTATTTGCAATGATTCTATGCCCTAATCCTGCAGTTACCAATGGATGGCTCTGTGTGGACAGTCAGTACAAGATACAATAAAATATAAGAACAGAAGGACATGGAGATCAGATTCTTGGAAACCAACTTGAGGAATTTAACATGTAATGGAAAACAAAGGAGACTTAAAAAAAGTGATTTCAATAGAATAACAAATTAGAAAACTTACTTTTGTAGTTCTTCATTTAACAAATAAAGTTAAAGAAAAACTTAGTATTATTTGGTATTTCATGAGAAAATTTCAAAAAGAGATTATGCGAGATTAAATAGAAAGACAAATAAATATGAGGAAAGGAAACAAGTGGGTGAGTGTGTGAGCATGGTTATTAAGTGAATAAAGCTTTGGTGGTTCCATACAAAGAATAAATGAATAAATGCTTCAGAGTAGATGATTTCGTAGAGAAGATGCTAACTTTCACTTTGGAAAAAAAAAACAATCAGCTTTCCTAGTTTTAAAGCCATAAGCAAATTATTACTAGCCTCCAATGATGAGGTTTCAGATATTACAGCAGAGTAGTGAAGTCATCTGTGTTACAATCCATCCTTCAACACAAACTACTTGTCCTTTTTTGTATGTGCAACAACTTTTTCTGTTTTGGTTGTGCCAGATCAACTAAGTATGTCTTCTACTACCATACCCAAATCCACTCCAACAGAATTTGAGAGGTGAAAGGATTGGATAGAAATTAAAATGATAGGCTACAGAAGATAAAGACATAAAGAAATACATTCCTTCAACTAGAGAAAATAGTCATGGACACCACTACTGTAGGAGTTGGAAAATGACTGGGGGTAAGAAATTACTGTGTTGTAGAATGACAGACTTCCTAATTTGAGCCTGAAGATCAACAAAGCTTTTGCTTCACAGAGGTAAGAAGAGAAGAGGAACACAGTAACTTTGAGATCCTAGAATATTATGGGAACAATTATTCCAGGCAGTAGCACAAGGAAAACTAAGCATGGATTTTATGATGTGAAAAGGAAAGCACTAGATATTGCTCACTAACTCATTTAAGAAACTGATTAGATTCTATTTTAAATTAGACTGAACGTATCTATAATTTTCCTATTTAAAACGTTACCTTTAAGTAGTTGTACAAAGCAATTGCCATTTAAGATTGAACATTTTCACTCCTCCCTACCCAAAACTCTCCCCACAAATTTCTTAATTTCTAGGATTTTCTCCTTTTATCTTTCATTCATTTTCTATCCCTCCTTTCCTTTAGTTCTCTCCCACCCTTTCAAGTATGCATTTCTTGGAGTTTGGGTTTAGTGTCTAGTGTCTTATAGAAAATACAGTGTAACATTTTATTCACACACAGAATAAACTGCCATTGACCATGGAAGTAATGGCAACTTCATTGTCTTCCCTGTGAGCTATTTGACACAGCCTACTGGGCAAGGAAAGAAAAATAAAAACCTAAACCAACAGGGGTCAACACATATTCAATAGAAGCTCATGATACAGACAGCTGTGTCCTATGTCACAATAAAGTAACGTGGGAGCCATGAAAATGTCACTAGGTCTTCCAAAGTAATAGCTTCCTAAACTTCAAAGTTGTATTTAAAGGTAAAACATTTCAGTATCATGCCTTAACTTTTTGTTCTAAATATTACAGCATATCAGATAGAGTCCATAATAAGATTGAATGTCTAGTCATTGTATTTTGTGTTTTGTTGAAAGGATTTCTTTAAAAGTTTGACTGTCTAAACCTCCATATCCTTTTTTACAAATGCAGCATAAAGTTCAAATGTCATTACTGCATTGATGATGTGTCGCAGCCAGGTAACCGTGTTCAGAATTGCCAGGCTTAAAGGGGTAAAAGTAGAGCAGTCTAACATGACATCAAAAAGACAGGCCACTGCCTCATAGGATTTCCTTTCCAAGCCTCAGCAATCCTAGGTTTTGTTGAGCATACAGAAGTCACACACATATTAGAAAATTAGCAAAGGATTGGGAATTCAGTAAAAGGCTTTTGCCAGTACTTACTATGGATCTAATTTATTCTCCAGAGATTCTCCATGGTAGTATTTTTAAATGATCTTATCATTTACAAGGTTTTAAGTAACTGCATTATTCTCCTTTTCTACTACAGACAAAAAAGGTAGAAATGCTGTCCTTGTACAATTTGACCCATCTCTCTAAAGGCTTTTTAACCTAAAGCAGAATCCATTTAACCAACTAAGGCTAGCACTGGGATAACAATAGCTGCCAGCTGGCTGGCCAGTTCCATCAAGTCCTCAGGCATCTACATCAACTCCAAATGATCTGAAACATCAGATTTAATTCACACTTCAGGGAAGGTGTTGCAGAGCAATCTTGCCTGTGGAAGTGGAATTCACAATTATGGGAGTTGGCTAAACTCTTATATTTGTTCAATTTTAATAAAGCAAGCAATACAAAGAACCTTTGAATTTCCCTTCCTCCTTTCATGAAACCGAGCTGATAAACAACTCTTTGGTAATATACAAAATTATTTATCATATTTATAATGTCAATCAACTATAAGACATGTAAAGCCATTTTATGAGTGTTGATTAGCACTCTTGAACATCAAATAAAGCTTATTTGGAGATTATTATTAACAATGAGTTGGTATAAGAGAAAAATTTTAAGAGAAAACCAAATGATTATCACAGCTTACTCTGTTCTATTCTTGTTCTGTAAATATTTTTCAGACAAACATATTAATAGATTTTAGAGTTCTACACATTATCAATATGCTATGCTGCATTAACTTTTCAAATTAGAAAATTAGATTTAACTCTTAAAATTGTAATACAAATGATTTATTAAAGTGACTTAGGCCAAGTTAAAGAGTAGGTATGCACTATTATGAAGGTAGGATAATCTGTCCTATTTATAACATAATAATATGGATGTGAATAAAAGCTACATTAGATATTGATGTTCCAGTTGGGAAATGTGTCATTATTTAATGCTTCTGTGAGAATGGGCAACCACTCTTAGCTGTTCTGCAATCCTCTTTAATAATTCAGACTGAGCTGACTGGCACAGTTTAATGGAAGCATAGTTGCAATTGAACTGTGCCCAAAATAATCTGTTCAACTGCATTTTCATAAGAGAAAATGTCACTTCATTTCTAAAACAAATACTTAACACAAAAGCTATTATTTGGAAAAAAATTAAGAAGCAGAGACCTCCGGTAGGACCATCCAGTGGTTAGCATTTAGATGTAAAACTGTCTCTGTGACAGCCACCCATGTAGATGCATGTCGGCATCAGTATTGCTGATAGGAATGCTGGGGTGTTAATAGAAGGCAGTATTTGAAACACTTTGCTTTATTGTCTCTATCACTACTGCATTCAGTATCTCTCTTATTATTCGTGCAATACAGCCTTCATAAGTACCCAAGTGAAATGTGTAAGCCAGAAATAAAATCACAAACTGCATTTGTCCAAGAATTAATAATTGATTAAAATATTAAATATTCCTTTAACTATAAAGATACTGCAATATGTCCATTTATTAAATATGTAAGTATATATGATAGTATTTAAATGACACAGGCATACTTTAGAACTTAGGTAGAATTTTAAAAAAAATCATCAACTAATCATAAAACACTACAAAGTTACCAATTTGTCTTCAGATTTTTCTAAAATTGGATATTTTTGGAAAGACAGCTGACATAAAACTCTATCCAATATTTGTTAAGTTTTATTAATAAAGCCTAACTTTCTCCTAGTAATTTTTCTGTAATTAAAGCTTGAGTTTCAATAATGTGATGCAAATTAATAATGCTAAAGAGCAAAGTAATACATTTCTAGGCACAGAATGTTGAAACTGCTAAGGTGGGAAGCACAGAAATACATTTGTGAATCTTGAATATAACCATTGCTTTGAGAAAGGGAGGCTATTAAGGGAAATATTTTATTAAATTATAAAATAAAATATTATTAATGGAAAATATTTTACACTTTGCTGAATGAAATCAATATTTAGACATGAAGAATAGGTGGTGCAATTAATGAAAATTAGAAGTGAGGATATGTTTATCTATATAGCCAAGTGACTTTGAACTTATCACCTGAAAATACAGTGAGTATTGTCTGCAGAAAATAGGTTCCATTAAAGAAATACAAAACACCCCATTATGATGTAATGCACAATACTTGTGATATTTGTGTATGCCAGAAATAAGGGCACAAACCGCATCTGTTCTAGAATTAATGATTGATTTTAAAATATTAACTGTATTTGTAGTCTTTTAACTATAAAGATATTGGTATTAGACATTGTTTCACCTGAACTTCACAGCAATTTACACATTATTTGAAGCATTATTATCAACGGGTGTTTCCAAATAAATTGTTGGTAATAATTTTTAACAGGAAGTTCATCAATTGTAACTTGTAGCAAGAATGTTTTCTCAGTAAAATTACTTTTATTACTTAAAATTGCTTTGACACTCTTCAGCTCATATTGCAACATTTGGAGCAATTAGACAAAGCCATTCCTTTCAGGCTTTGTGTTGGATTACTAATGCTGCCAACTGTGCCTTTCCTTTCATATCCTCATTGATTGGAAAGCACCTTTAAAGAACTAGTCTAGGACAACCTACTCTTATTTGCTGAAGTAGAAAAGCATAATTTTATTTACTGACACATAAATAAAAGACTAAGACTTGAGATTTGTAATTCTGCTTGATAACTTCTTTAGTTTATCTCTAGGGAGAAATACATATTAAACTATTCATTATTTCAGGAAATATTTAGTTTGCTTTTTGGTAAAAGACAATAATATACAGTATTTTTCTGTTTGAAAGACCCAAACACATAGTGAAATATTTCATTTTATGTTTACTATGTTCCAAAGCATACTACATTAAGTAATTATAAAATTAAAATGCATTGCAATTTTAAAAACCATGAAAAGCATGTAGTGATTACTAAAATAGAGTTGATTGATAACCTATTTATATGACTCCATATTTACAATAGAAAATATTTGGCAAGTGTGATTTTTGTAATGATTAAATGCATGTATGTAGATATGTGTATAGTTATACATTTATTATCATTCTATCTACCTATGTATTTATCATCTAGCTAGATAGCTAGCAATCATGTCTCCATTCTATCTATCTGTGTTAGTATAATAGCACAAATAAAGACTCAATGAATGTTAGGTGTTAAAATATGATAAAAATATTTGTTGTAGGTTGTAGTAAGTTTAATTCAAGAACAAATAGTGCAGATAGTATGTTGGTGCTATTGGTCTATGTTATAGACATAGTTACTTCAGAGTTGCTAAAAAAATGTATGAAAACCATCACTATCATAGTTAATTTTGGCCAAATGTATGGGTCAGGGGCAAATGTCTATCAATATCCAATTAACTAGCCGATTTGATGATTTGCTGATTAGCATGTGATATGAAAATTCCCAGTAGAGACTTGAGGTCAATTAGGTTTTGTGTAAAGTAGCTAATCACCATTTCTTTATTCCCCCTGAGGATAAAAAAGAAGAAATCACACAGGAGAAACACAAATAATTAAATTTTACCCAATGACTCTATAAAAATGTATTTTGGTTTTCACGATTAGACTGAATTTATTCCAATTAACACTTTAGCAATACCATATTTAGAAAGCTAGAAGTATATAATATGTTCTTTGGGATAATAAACAAATAAATGTATTGAAAAATGTATTGCTTTAGATATATCTGACTAACATTTTTTATATTTTGTTTCTCAAAACTGGCTGTAGCCGGGCGCTGGTGGCTCATGCCTATAATTCTAGCTACTCTGGAGGCTGAGATCTGAGGATCGCGGTTCAAAGCCAGCCCGGGCAGAAGAGACCGTGAGACTCCTATCTCCAATAAACTACCAGAAAACCGGAAGTGGCGCTGTAGCTCAAGTGGTAGAGCGCTCGCCTTGAGCTGAAGAGCTGAAGGACAGCACCCAGGCCCAGAGTTCAAGCCCCATGACCGACAAAAAAAAAACTGGCTGTGTAATGTTAAACCAATTGTCTCAAATCAACTTGTCAGTATTCATGACTGTTATGGTTTGCTAATTTTTACGGAATACATACATGTATATATACTACATGTATACTAAATTTTAGTAAAAATAACCTGCAGGGGCTGAAGTTGTGTAGAGTTGTGGCTCAGGAGGCAGACTATCAGCCTGTTTGCAAACATGTCATGAGTTCAAGTCCCAGTCCCAGGAGAAAAAAAAAATCCTACAATATCCTATTGAACAAAATACAGTGAAAATTTCCTGGTTTATTTATCTGGCTAAAATAAAACAGAGGACATTATATCTTATTCAGTAATAACTTTCACTTTTCAAAAGATAGTTATATCGTATATTCCAAGACTTCATAAAATATACATATATGCGTGTGTTTCAACTGCTGCATTACCAATACTAACAATTATGCAAATTTTGATTGCACTCCCCATAAGGTCTCTCCATACAATAATCCAGAGCAAGCGTGATATATTGTTCTTACTGGAAGCCTTGCAGAAATCTGCTCAAAAAAATCTCTTTGCATAAGAAATAGACAAATCACATTCTGGGCTACCACAACTTACACACAGACTCTTAGTCACCACACAAGTATGTTATTTCAGCCATCGGATTTGCTTTTATGTCAGTCTAAAATGTGTATAAGAGCAGCGCCTGCCTCTGCCCCACTGGGTTTGGATGACACGCTCTTGACCCTTACCCTTGAGTGTGTTCAGTTGTCAGTTGTGCCTACCACAGCTGTTGGATATTCCAGAAGATCAGATGGCCAGAATAGGTCTGCAATAGACCTATTTAGCATCTCAATACAGCCACTCAGTTCCTTTTATGAGCAGTTCACTAAAATTAATTAATATTTAATTTTGCACTACCTCAACTGCTATAAATCAAGTCAATCAGAGAGACAGCAAAGCACATCAAAACCTGAAACTGCCTGTAGTCTACATTGCAGAAGCTCCACCTATGCAATCTGTCACTTTAAAGATCTGGGAAAAGGCAAATTACCCTCTGCAGAGATTATTGAGAAGCATTTTCTTGATGAATTATGCTCTTTTTTCAAATGGTCCTAAAAAGAAATAGTTTTGATCAATATCATGAATTTAAATCTATAGACACAAATTATAGACTCAGAAAGGTCAGTTGATTTAAATAAATGTTCCTGTGAGTTTTCATTCTATTAAACGTAACATCTTATTTAATGATAAAAGAGATATTGAAAAAAGAATGACTTTGGTCTAAAACTGGGAGTAATCACTGTAACTATACAATGTTCTTAAAATGTAATCTCTTCCTCCTCCTCCTCCTCCTCCTCCTCCTCTTCTTCCTCCTCCTCCTCCTCCTCTTCCACTTCTCCTTCCTCCTCCTCCTCTTCCACCTCCTCTTTCTCCTCTTTCTATAGTAACAGTATTTTGTATGTTCAATTATGTTATTATTTAAAGGAACATCCTCTAAAATAAAGAGTATTTGGAATGGAGAATTATCTAACAGTGGTGTTTTGGAATATGGAAGTCAATTAAATCATTGACAAACATTTCTCTATGTTCCTTAGTCTCCAACTCACTTACTGTGGCCATCCATATTCTAGTATACTGTACATAGTTATAGATTCAATAATATGGGTTTTCTTTTTTTTAGGCTACAAATTCTAGAAAGACAAATATCAAAGATATTTAATTATTCCTTTGCACTGTGTAACTGTTTACATCATATACTTGAACAAGGAAAAGTGAACAAATTTAAGATGTGTTTATACCATGCTGGTATTTTTTTAACCTAAACAACCTTGTTGTTTGAGAGAAAATACAGTTGGTTTCTGTTTCTGAGAACAACAAAGAGTAGATTCATGTCTGCCAAATAATTCTTTTAGTAAGTCCTCTTTTCCTCTTAAATATAATCCAGTTCCATGATTTAGTTCATCCTATTTATGAAGAAGTTAAATTGTGTATATTTGTACAATTTTACAAACATTAAGACACTTGTAGTTTTAGAAGTGAAGTGATTTTATGAAGTTAATAATATAGGAATGAAGTAAGATCAATTCTCTAATTTCAGATCATCCTTCTGGACAATTCTGCTTTGGAAAACCTACAGTGGTTATAAATTAACTACCATCAGTAATCACAAGCCTTATCTAAATACACAAAAGATGAATTATTCTCTACATTAAAAATATTAAATCTAAGAATAGATTTCTTTTGTTCATTCTGAAGTTCAAAATAGAATATTTTCTTGATACCAAAACAGCCTTAATCCTGGTTCTAAATAAAGGAAGAAAATATAAGGTATAACAGTCAAATGTTGATGAAAGAAACATAGTGATCACCCTGAAAAGTGGGCTCAATTAAGAACAACAAAACTGTAAATTATGACAATTCTCCCCAACCCCCTTAGGTTTCCTGATCATCTATTATTTTCATTGAGATTGTCGTGCAAATTCTTCCAGTTGGATTTTTGGTAGACCATGTTGAATCAATTGACAAATTGAATAAAAGAGGGCTTCCCATTTCTTTCTATCCACCTTACATTGTATAATCTCCGCTCTTTAAAATGTACCTTTAGGGCTGAGAATGTGGCTCAGTGGTAAAGTGGTTCCCAAGTATTCATGAAGCCCTGGGTTCAATTCCTCAGTACCACATACCATATAAATGCGGGAAGTGTCACTGTGGCTCAAGTGGTAGAATGCTAGCCTTGAGCAAAAGAAGCTCAGGGACAGTGCCCAGGCCCTGAGTTCAAACCCAATGACTGGCAAAAAATAAAATGTACCTTTCTTCTCAGTACTTGAGAAGATACCCCATATGCTAATTAGTAGTGACTATTAGTACTTAATTGTACAGTTAGCTACTGACTTGTAACATGCTTAGTGACATTATTGTTGCTCTTTTAGTGTCGCACCATGAAAAAATTGACCCTCGATTTATCATGCAATTAACTGCAAAATCAATTTATCTTTTCATGAAATTCTAGGTATAAAAATTAAATCCTATTTTATTTACTTATTTATTCATTCATTTATTTATCAGTGCTAGAGTTTAAACTCAGGGGACTTGTGCATGCTGGGCACTTGACTCACACTATTGCTTTCAGTAATTTCTTTTTCAGGTATGATGTGACACTGGTGCCTGAGCATGCCCTGTGCCTTGACATTTTTACCTCTGTTTCTGTAGTGGCTGTGACCACAGGTCTGCTCCACCTCACTTAGCTTGTTTTTGAGATAGAATCTCAAACTTTTTGTCAGGGATCCTCCAATCTTTGTTTACTTAAGAGTTGATATTACAGACATGTACCACCATACTCAGCTTTAAATGTCCTTTATTCTAACATAATCATATACCCTACAGAATTGGGCATGATTAAGCATTAAGATCAAATTATTCTTATGTGTAAGTAATATCTGCCCACTGTCAATTCATTTTATATAAATTATTTAAAATTATAAAATTAGATTAATTATTAGAGAAAATTTCAACAAGTTAAAATTATGTGACACTCATGGATATTACCCTTTGATTGGAACTGGGTTTTCAAATCAGATCATAATCTTTGGATTTTTAAATTTAGTCATCCATGGCCATCATATATAGATTTGTATATTTGCACAGAATTGCATTTTGGCCATTTGTTCATTCACTTTATTGTTTGATTATTATACTGTTCTAAGTATATGTCAATCCAGCACCCAGAATAGGAAGTATAATAAATATATATAAATTCATCAAAGTAACTATACACTTGGAGCCAGATTTTCTTCCTCACTCTATCCTTGACTCCTTTTCCATTTTCCTAATGATTTTGCTTTTAATTTTGAAAATATTTTATTTAATACTTTTTGATTTTACACAAGAATGTAAATAGTTAAAATAATAACTCAAAAATAGTAAGCATTTCTTCCTTTACTTATCACTCTTTGAGAAGTTCCAATTTATGATTTCACTAATTTTTCTTTGCTTACCAATGCATAAATATTCTTTTTATAATATCAGTATACTTAGCCTTCAGTTTTTATGTGTCAAAAATAACTTCACTTTGTAATATTTTCACTTCTAAAAACAAAGATTGGTAAGCTGAGTATATTTTAGTATACATAAATATTTCAGCATTAAGAATTGAGAAAGACTGTATAAAAACATACATACTAAATTATTTTTAATACCATGTTCATGGGCAAGAATAGGAATTCTTGACATTACATTGTTATTGTGTATGAAAGATTGAAGACAAAATTTTTCACTAATAGGGCAGAAATGAGAGTCTTGACTTTTCAGTTGAGTACTTAGTAAGCTAGTAATTAAGAAGGGAAGTATTGTCACAGGAATAAACAAGTTTATGAAAAATATATTTCTTCTTAGATTTAAATCAACACATTATGATCAAATCATTCAATTTTATCTCAGTGCCATTTTTAAAAAATTTACATAGGTAGTGTTAAAATCTAAACAAAGTCCCTTTGCTATAGCCCAGAAGAAAGTTACATTTTAATTCATGTGCATTACTGAAATTCACTTGTAGTCATTATAAATAATCTTTTACTAACAAAAAAGAAAGTGGCAGATCTTTTATTTGTTCATATAGATTCAAGTCATAATCCACAAAAATTACCTTTCCTATCAAAAATTGACAGAAAATAAACAAGAAACAAATATAAGAAACATTTGTACTGAATAAATTGTAGTTAAAAACTTATTTTTCAGATGCTTTTGTAAAGCTTTATAAGAATTTATTGATTAAAATGTATGAAAACAGCTGTTACATGAGAAATTAATAAATCACAAGTTAATGTAAGATTTAGTATAAATCAATTTATGTTGGTATTATATTTTACAGTCTTTTGCCATTAATGCAATTTGATTTTATTTTAATTTTTGCTTTGATAGCATCTTTATTACTGTTCAGAATCATATTGAAATTGATCTTTCATTTATTATTAGATCATGATGTGGGCTTATTTCATTCGTGACATTATTTCTTACATTCCTACTTCAGGTTGTTGGCCTGAGAAGTGAAATTCATGTAACTATAAAGGTTTTTTCACTCAGATTTGTGTCCACCAAATAGTACCATCCATTTTCTTCTTTTCCATTTTCTTCATTTCATTGATCTGCCCCTCACTTATGGCCCTAAAATGCCATACTTCCTCTGATGCCATAAAAGATAGGAACACAAACAAATCCTAGTCACCTAATTATGGTAGCAGTCATTGACTTTACTTCTGGGCAAGTCATATAAATTTGTGTTTCCTCAAAAGACAGGTAAATAAACAAACCTGGCAAAAAAAATCATTAAAAGTAAAATAAACTCAATTTTCTCTAATTTATCACATTTTAAAAAGGGCAGGCAATTCATCATTATAGAACTATGAAGGTTTCACATATTAAAGTTTCTCCACATGAATATACCTGTAAAAGTACAAAGTGATGTCTCTAATGAGGCCTTTTAATCTTTTTTTTTAATTTATACTTTTACTAACAATGCTTTAAAATTAAAAATACATTGAAATCTAGACACAAATTTTCAACTTTTTTGTTTGTTTGTTTTTGGGTCTGGTCGTGGGCCCTGAACTCTGGGCCTGGGCACTGTTCCTCAGCTCTTCAGCTCAAGGCTTGCGCTTTACCACTTGAGCCACACTGCCACTTTCGGCTTTTTTTTTCTTTTTGCTTATGTGGTGCTGAGGAATTGAACCCAGGGCCTCAGGCATGCAAGGCAAGCGCTCTACCACTGAGCCACCTTCCCAGCCCATTTTCAACTTATTTTATGTGTTCATATTTTTAACAAATAATTCACCATCTTGGGGGACAAACAAGACCATAGAATTACAAGCACTCAGTATATTGGTTTGTTTCCTTTTCTTCTTCTACTTCTTTTTTTTTTTGGTTGGTTGTGAGTCTTGAACTCTGGACCTCAACACTGTCCCTCAGCTCTTTAACGCAGGCTAGTGCTCTACCACTTGAGCCATAGTGCCACTTCCTGTTTTCTGAGTGGTTTAATGGAGATAAGAGTCTCACAGACTTTTCTAACTTAGGCTGGCTTTGAACTGCGATCCTCAGATCTCAGCCTCCTGAGTAGCTAGGATTACAGGCATGAGCCACCGGTGCTCGGCTTCGTTTTATTTTCTTTTTATAAGGCATCATTTTGCTTATATGTATTTATATTGAAAAGAAGGAACCTGATCTGTTATTTTAGTGACACATCCATATTGTGTGTGTGTGTGTGTGTGCGCTCGCACGTGTGTTACTGATTGTGGAATTTGAACTCAGGGCTTGAGTGCTGTCCTTGAGAAATGCTGCTCAAGGCTAGCACTCCACATCCATGCACTAGAGCTGCAGCCGCACGCAGCTCCATTTCCAGTTTTATGGTAGGTATTTGGTAGTCAGCAGTCTTAACTTCCTGCCTCGGTTGACTGAACTTTCATCTTTAGCTCTCAGCCACTTGAGTAACAAGGGTTACAGTCTTACAGTTACGAGCTACCAACACCTGGGCTACGTTTGAACCCTGAGCCTTCTAAAACAACCTTAATATCTCCTTTGCTTGATGGAAAATGTAACTAAATGTCTACAAAAATAAAAACAACAGAAATGATACTCCCATTAATTTTGTGCACACTTCAGAGTACATTCATGTATCTGTTTTGTCCTACACTGCTTTCTTGAGAGGGGTCGCAGTACCCTCTAGTCCTCAGTGATAAACTATGATGGACCAATGGCTAACAGTTAAGAAGTTTTACTTTCAATTTATTCTTCACATGAGAAAACAACAGCAGCCAGAGCAAAGTTCTTAGGGTCTAGCTCAGCAGGAGAGGATGAAGCAGAAAGTCATTTCAACAACAATAACAATGAAGACATTTTTAAAAGCTTTGATCTTATGAATGGTCTCAGATGCAAAGGCCAGACCTGCTGTTCCAGCCTTAACAACTGGGCAAAATGAGCAGGCATCCTCATTTACACATGTTCCTTCACTGCCAGAGACAGAAAATTGGGGAAACAATGAAGAGCTCTGCGGAAGTATGCAGCTTTTTTGACAACACTATCATTGCATTGATTCATGAAACATTCATGTCAAAAAATAAGGCTTTCTATTTTCTTTTTTCAGTAGTTCCCATTTTCTATAAATTTGTGTTCAAATGCAGACTAAGAACAATAAACCCAGGATAAAGAAGATATTCTCTGAAATTCCAGTCTTGGGTATCACTATATTTCTTAATTCAATTTACCTTTTTAAAATTCTTTCTCATGCTGGTGATTGAAGCCAGCTTGTCACATACACCATAACCATTCTACCATGTAATATATATAATATATGTAATATGTATATGTATATACACACAATATATATGCATATATCCCATATATATGTATCCCATTGTGGGATAAGTAATTATATTCTATTAAAATCTGAACTTCACCATTTTTAGATAGGAAACAAAAATAGAACTTTTATTCAATCATGCCATACCATTATTGAGATTATAGCTAAACTAATACAACTCAGCATATAATAGATACCAACTCACCTATTCTTTTTTTTAATAATTTTTTATTGTGAAAATACTGTACAGAGGGGGTTGCAGTTACATGAGCAAGGTAATGAGTACATCTCTTATCAAGCATTGTTGCCTCCTCCTTTGTTTTTCTTCTACCATCCCTTCCCTCCCAACTCCACAATTGCAGCACTATTTACAATAGCCAACCTATGGAATCAATATAGGCACCTACCAACAGATGAATGGATCAATGAAGTGAAGAGTACTATTCAGCCATAAGAGCAATGAAATTATGTTATCCACAGGAAAATGAAGAGTGGAGATCATCATGCTAAGTGAAATAAGCTAGAATATAAAATAACTTGTTTCTTATGCATGGAGTTAAAGAAAGAAAAAGGAAAATGAAAATAATCACCCGGAAGGTAGAAGTAGGTATTGCATTTAACATGCACATTAACTTTTGAGAACCACTGTGCTATAATGTTAAAGGAAAAAAAGTATCTCAATCTATTGTTTTTATTTAGAATAATCCTAATGTTATAGAAAGAATAATTTGGCTTTATGACTCAACCATGTGACTTACATCTTATCTGTAAGTTTTTGTTTTTATTTTTTGGAGGGTTTGGTTGTTGTTGTTTGCTCATTGTGCTAATTTTGGGGCTTAAAATCAGGGCCTAGTGTTGTTTCTGAGCATTTTGCTCAAAGCTAGTACTCTGCCACTTGAGCCCCAGCTCCTCTTTTGGCTTTTTTGGACATAAGAGTCACAAGGGCTTTTCCTGACAAGGCTGGCTTTAAACTACTATCCTCAGATCTCAGCTTCCTGAATAGTTAGGATTATAGGTATAAACCACTGGCACCAGACTTTACCTAAAAGTTTTATAGTAGCTCTATATACTTTCCATTTTCACTCTACTTAAAAACTTTCAACAGTGAATCTCAAATGCAATACATGAAGAAACTCAAAAATGTGTCATTTGAGCTACCTTTGTTAGCTGCCTTTGCTAATATTCTCTTATATGGCAGTACACAAAAGTGATAGTGGTCTGGCAAATGAAAATCTGCTATCATCAATTAACAAAGGTGATAAATTTAGGCAAAACTCCTACCTTAAAAACTTTCTATTGCTTCAAACACTCATTTTCACACAGGAAAATTTGAGTATAAATATTATGTCCACTTATGTTTCTTTTCAAGTCTATATGGACCATCCTTCTAATGAAGACCTGGTATGAACTAACTTTGATTAATTTACTTGACTGCTCTAAACCTTTCTCTTTCCATTGGTAACATAAAGTGGTTTGTCTAAATGCAAAAATGTAAAACTTTTATTACTCACAAATACTCTGAAATAAATGTTTAAAATATGTAAATGTCAACTCATATACTATAACATTTCAAAGGTTTCCTCACAATGAATGATGTAATTTCTAGCATATTTAAAATATTTACATTTTAAAATATAGCTATACTGTTTGTTTAAAAAAGATCACCATATATGTACATATTACCTTGCTTATGTAACTGTAACTCCTCTATTCATCACTTTCACAATAAAATAAAATATTATGAAATAAAAAGCCGGCCACCTGTGGCTCAAGCCTATAATTCTAGGAATTCAGGAGGCTGAGATCTGAGGATCGTGGTTCAAAGCCAGCCTGAGCAGGAAAGTCTGTGAAACTCTTATCTCCAATAAACAACCAGAAAAACAGAAGTGGCGCTGTAGCTCAAGCAGTAGAGCACTAGCCTTGAGCTGAAGAGCTGAGGGACAGCACTCAGGCCCAGAGTTCAAGCCCCACAACCAACAATAAATAAATAAATAAAAAAGATTCACCATGTGGAATCAAAATACCATAAGGATTTAATACTATATAGTGAGGCAAAATAAATGATCAGGAACTTCCTTGATCATATATTTTGTGCTCTTTCTTTGTTTTTCCTGCCTCTCTACTAATCTATATTTCCCTTAAACTACTTTAATGGAGAAATAAATTCAGCTTCTGGATTTTAAATCTCTTAGGAAAATTCATCACTTTTCAAAAGTATAGTGTCTTTTATAATGCTAGTATTCTTTTGTAATATTTTTGTAATTCTTGAGCTTAATAGTCCATCAATATGTCTATAGAAATGTAATAAACTCATGATCTTATGTAAGATTTATCTTGCCTGTGTCGTCTTATGAGAGTGTTTCAAATCATTCTCTGTATATAATTCTATTTAAATAAACATAACATGTTTATTATGCTTCTCAAAATTTATTTCCTAAAATGTTGAATGGAAAGACCACTGCCTATGAAGAAATGTGCTTATATTAGACTGGAAGCAAAAATCGGAAAGTAAATCTTCCTTCACTGTCTTGGCAGGCTTTCTCATTCTTGTTTTCCAGAATTTAATTCAAGCACATTTATATGTGTTATCTTCAACTTTAATATTGACTTTTTTTCTAATTTTGTGTAAATGTACGTTGCCAACGGTATGTACACATGAATACTCTGGCCATGAATATTAACCAACAAATGAAAATACTCCTTAGTAGAAATTTCTTTGATTTATATAATTTAAATGAATCTCAAGAGGCATTTTTTCTGGGGGCTCAGTGTCTAATAGAGTAGTCATTTCTGATTTGGAATACCCAAATCAAAGTTATAGCAAATCAACTTTACAATATTATCACACATGCCAAACATAATATTGAACTACCAACAAAGTGGCTGTGTTATGCAGAACAGACTATAATTAACTATAAATTCACTGTGTTTGAAATCCAAGCATGTAGGTACTTTGAGAAAGGAACCTCAGTGCTGAGAGTAAATGTGAAATTTGCTAAATAAATTTTTGAAAGCTTAAGTCATTTAGCCTTTCCAGCTTAAATAAGAGTTAGTCATTCTTGGATACGGGACATTAAAAATAAACTGACCAAAATAATAGCCCTTGTGTTCTGGGATATCCTTACTCTGAATTACTAGAATAAATTTCCATGAGGTGTTTAAATAAAGAAATTAATGATAATATTCAATCTCTTAAACCCATTAGTAAATCAATTTCTCCTCCAGTAGGTGCATGTCTGCAAATAGGAAGAGTCACATCATTCTTGAGAGGGTGGAGGCCACCTGAGCCTTTGTTCCAACTTCTAGGATTAACAACTATTTAATGACACACAAATGTTTTCCTTTCTTCGACATAACGTCTTGTACATCTCATTGTTACAATAGGTCAACCAATATCCCTATTTAAACAATTTGTTTTTTTCCTTCTGCTACCCAAATTATACCAACATCAAATACAGTGAAAACAGTGGTTATACCGTGGGGGAGGGACATACAAAGCAACAAAAAAATCACATGGTACCTTATAAATACATTAGAAACAACAGCAAGAAAGAAAAAATCCACTTATGTCCCTATCTTGGGGTTGATTTCGCTTTACATAATCGTATCTGGTCATATGTACATAGATTTTGAGCTTTTCTGCTTGTCCCAGACATATACTAGTTATTGCAAATAATAGAAACCATGGGATCTATGTTTACAATTTAGGTGGGAATAGGGTGTGGGGGGTAGGAGGGGGGAATGTAGTTGCAGAGATGGGAGGGCATGGATGGTAGGGGAAAAACAAAGGAGGAGGGAACAATGCTTGATAAGAAATGCACTCATTACCTTGTTCATGTGATTGTAACCCCTCTGTACAGTATTTTCACAATAAAAAACTTATTTAAAAATGTTTTCCTTAATGTACCAAACATTGACTTAAATATTCAAGCTTCAGGGGTAGGTAATTTCTTATAGCAATTTTATATTTACTAAAGAAACATACAAGGAATAAATTGTGAGTGATAAATGAGGAGAGATCTAGAATGATCACTGGGGTTGAAATGCTTTGAAGTCTGAGTGAATTCAATGTTTAGAATTTCCAAGAAATAATCTATTTTTTATTTTTTCAACAGCAATTTGAAGAATTCACTTTTATTATCCACAATGCGTTTCCTAATGTCAGAATAATGATTTGGAAATAAAAGGGTTAGAAGTAAAAAACCTTGGAAAAAATATTTGAAAGCAGTGGAAATATGAGCACATATGATTTTTAGAATATCAGTTACATATTTGACAAACACATAAATTGACCTGGACTGAGTACCAGGTCTTCTCTGAATTTACTCTTTGGCTAGTTTTAGACAAGTTTATTACAGAACATCTGTATGTTCTATGTGTGTGTGAGAGAACATGTGTATGTTCTGTGTGTGTGTGTCTGTCTGTCTGTCTGTCTGCCCCTGTCTCTGTCTGCCTGTCTCTCTTTCTCTGCCTTATTATCCCCATTACTCTGTTCTCCTTCCTGTGCACATTTGCTTCACTATACATGTTCCTACTTTCTTTATTCCTACAATCTTATAAAATGCACATGAAGGCCTTATGTGTGATTTAGTCTCAGTAATCATGCTTAAGTTTCAAATTTAATGACACTTGAGAAGAGTTAATTATCTGGTATTGAAGAATAGGTTCTTTACATGATTTAAGAAGAACACCATCACAGCAAGGTCATTCTAAATTTATAAAGAATTAAGAATGGTATGACTTACCTTATTTTAAGAGAAACAACCCTGAACCATGTTAGACAGACCATCAAAACCAATTATTGAACTTAGAAAGTTATGTGATTTTGGAAAGCTACCCGATCCTGGATCAATTGAAGTTGTAAATATGTTTTAGAATTGATAATTTCTCAATTTAGAGTAAAGAAGTATTGTATATTATAAGACAAATTGTGTACCATTGGGTTAAATTTTATTTAAATATGGTCTTGTGGTATAGTAAACACTCGAATCTGAGGATTTCTGAAAAAAATAGGGAAAATGTCAGTATTTATTAAGTGATTGCCATGAGGCAGAATATGCATTGAATTCCTCACTGACATCTCACCCCACCCTTACAACAAAGCTACAAAAACTGGTTTTCCATAGTTATATTAAATTTGTGCGTTAGAAAACTAGAACTCAAAATGGGCAAGTAATTTCTCCATCGTTGCCCAGTGACTAAGACAAGGATTAGGACCATAATGAATTCAGTCTTCTGGCTCAGATAATTTATACTGAGCAGAGAAATAAACCTATTCATTTTTCTATGAAGAAAACACAATAAAATATTATGCAATGGCTTCAAAAAACAGCGTAAAGACAAGTAACACACTTCTTGAAATCCTTAGTGCACAGGGATGGACATCTTAACTGCTCCATATACTTTGCTATCTTTCGATGCAATCTGGTTTTACTCAGGCATAGACAATTGTAGTACCTCCTGTGGCTCCGGCCTGTGGATTTGAGCATATGTGTTTACTATCATAGCCACTTGGGCCCTCATTCTAATTCCAAGTGGTCAATCACAATGCTTAAAATACTAATAATAAACTTCCCCTTTTAACAGTCAGATTTTTATCTTCTATATGCTTTGAAAACAAGTTATTAGGTGTGTGAATTAGAGTAGATGCAGATCAGAGCCTTGGTGCTGCTATAAGAATGAAGAGGAATCTTTTGTCTACATGAGTTTATACATCTATTCACCTGACAGATAGAATGGTGTTGCCTGCACCATTGGAAAACCCCTGAAACTTTCTTAGAAAATCTATTAGATATTTATGACATAATTTTAAAGCAGCAGTCATCTTAAAAATACTATAACTTTGAATGAAATTTAGAAATACATATGTGAGCTAGGTGCCTGTGGCTCGCACCTGTAATCCTAGCTACTCAGGAGGCTGAGATCTGAAGATCACGGTTCAAGGCCAGGAAAGGCAGGAAAGTCCGAGATTCTTATCTCCAATAAACCACTCAGAACCTCAGAACACTGGAAGTGGCACTGTGGCTTAAGTGGTAGATCGCTCTCCTTGAGCTGGAATGCTGATGATCAATCAAAAAAAATAAAAAGAAGTACATGATTTAGATGTTTAAAATTGCTCACTTGGTAGAAATGCAATACTTCTATCAAATTTAATTAGAAAACTGCTTTCAACAGACCAAAGACTTGGAGAGGGAAAGCTTCCTCAGACATTCTTAGAGTATTTCCACTGACTTCCTCAAACAAAAAGCCTACTAGATGAGAGCATGTTCCTTATAATCATTAAAGGAGCCACAGGAAATTATGCTTGTGAATGCAGTGAACAAATTATAGCAAGTAAAATATGACTGCAAGGTGATGATTCTTCAGGTCTTTGCATCCTAGAATAGACATCCCAGGCAGGATAATTTCAATTGTAGCTAATTTAATACTTTCCAAGTCTGCTTCTTCCATAGTATTAAGAAAATATGTAAGTCATTGCCTTTTAAACTTATTATATTTTCTTCAAATCCTGAAAGTATTCTCATAAATCATAGTCTTTTTAAACTGAGTATGAGATATTAAGCAGACATTACCCATTCTAAATTTTGAATCATTTTTAGAAAACAGTATTTAGGAATCTTATCTCTTTTGTATTTTTTTATTGTGAAAATACTGTACAGAGGGGTTACAATTACATGGGCAAGATAATGAGTACATTTTTTTTGGGGGGGTCCTGAACGTGGGCCTGAACCCTGGGCCTACGTGCTGTCCCTCAGCTCTTCAGCTCAAGGCTAGCACTCTACCATTTGAGCCACAGCTCCACTTACAGCTTTTTTTTTTCTGCTTATGTGGTGCTGAGGAACGGAACCCAGGGCCTCATGCGTGCAAAGCAAGTGCTCTAACACTGAGCCACCTTCCCAGCCTAATGAGTACGTTTCTTATCAAGCATTGTAGCCTCCTCCTTTGTTTCCCCTTCCCATCTCTTCCCATCCCCTCTCCCACCCCCCCCACCGATTTGTACATCTCATTGTTGCAATGGGTCCTCCTGTATCCCTATTTAAACAATTTTTGTCTATATTTTGTAATAAGTTTTTTATTATGAAAATACTGTACAGAAGGGTTACAGTTACATGATCAAGGTAATGGGTACATTTCTTATAAAGCATTGCTGGCTCCTTCTCTATTTTTCCCCTACCATCCTTTCCCTCCCACCTCCACAACTACACTCCCCCTCCCCGCCTAAATTGTACAGTTCAGTTTTCAACATAGTGTCTTATAAATCTCAATGTTACAGTGGGTCAACCTGTATCCCTATTTAAACATTTGTTTTTCCCTTCCCTTCCCCAATTATACCGACATCAAATACAATGAAAACAGTGGTTATACCGTGGGGGAGAGACATAAAAAAAAAATCACATGCTAACTTATAAATACATTAGAAACAATAGCAAGAAAGAAAAAAAAACCACTTGTGTCCCTATTTGGGGATTCATTTCGTTTAACTTCATCTTGTCTGGTCATATGTACATAGCTTTTGACCTTTTCTACTTGACTCAGACTTATACTAGTTATTGCAAATAAGGGAAATCATGGAATCTATGTTTCTTTGGGCCTGGCTTACTTCACTTAATATAATTTTTTCCAAGTCTTTCTATTTCCTAAAAAATGGGGTTATGTCATTCTTTATGATGTAGGCATAGCATTCCATTGTGTGTGTGTGTGTGTGTGTGTGTGTGTGTGTGTGTATCACATTTTCTTGATCCATTCATCTATTGAGGGGCATCTGGGTTAGTTCCATATCTTAGCTATGGTAAATAATCCTTCAATAAACATAGTTGTGCTGGTAGCTTTACTAAGGTCTTGTTTGTGGTTATTTGGGTAAATGCCCAAAAGTGGGATTGATGGATCATAGGGGAGCTCTATGTGGAGTCTTTTGAGGAACTTCCACACTGCTTTCCAAAGTGGTTGAACAAGTAAATATTCCCACCAGCCATGTCCACATCCCCTCCAGCATCTGTTGTTTTTAGAGTTCTTGATTATAGCCATTCTAACTGAGGTGAGGTGGAATCTCAGTGTTGCTTTGATTTGCATTTATTTTATGGCTAGACAGGAGGAGCATTTCTTCATGTGTCTATTGGCAATCCTTCTTTCTTCTTCAGAGAAGTTTCTCTTTAAGTCTTTAGCCTACTTATTTATTGGGCAGTTGTTTCTTTGAGGATTTGTTGTTGAAGAATTTAATGTTTTGAGTTCTAGGTACACTTTCGATATGAGAACCTTATCCATTGTATGGCTAAGTAAGACCTGCTCCCAATCTATGGGCTTTCTTTTGATCTTGCTAGCTATGTCCTTTCCATGTAGAAGCTCTGCAGCTTCATGCAATTTCATTTGTCCAACCTTTCTTTGATTTTTAATATGAATTAATGGCTTCTTCTGGCACTTTTTACTCTTCAGAAATAAAGGCAATTACATTAGTGTTACTTCCTTTCTGTTAGTCTTCTTAGGCAAAAAACAAAGAGAAAAATATTACAAAAATATTTGAAAATGCGATATTGTAGAGTAAACCAGATGTTACCTAATTCATCAGAATTCAATCTTTTTTTATTTACCTAGTTATTCAAGTAAATCTTCCCTAAAAGTTTTCATTTTAAAATTTGCAGTTATCAGGAATGATTAGTGAGCTCAACATGTGAATTATAACTATTATTTTTATGAAGCCTGATTTTTAAATTAATGGGAAATGATTTGTGTAGGAAAGAAAGATGCTTTATATACCTAGAATAACAAATGTCTTAGAGCTTCTGAGTCCACTGAAGTAGCTTCCATGTTTCTCCTAGATATCAATAGGATACTTAAGCCAAGAAGAGAACAAAAATATTTGTAAATACAGGGGCCATCAATAGTCATTTAAAAGATACACCAAATGTTTACAGATTTTGTCATGTTTCAACAGCATTTATAAAAGGAGCAGAAAATCCAGTCACTTATATTAGAACGATAACAATCATAGCAAAACCTGTTGTTTTCTCACTTAAAGTTACTGTACATATTGAAGACCATATTTACTAACCATATTTTAAAACTATATTTAATAGCTGTTGGGGAAGTCTTCTACTTACAAAATAATCTATTGCAAGGCAGTTTGGAAATGCATTTGTTCACAGATATAAGCATTTGTAATAAAATGATATAAACAAAATACAAATTAGGAAGTCAAGACGCATCATGACTTTATGCTAAGGGATTACAAGACTCTTTCGAGGGAATTCATGCAACACAAGTTTAATTCCATCAGGCTTGCTGGGTAAGTCCCAGGCTTATAACTCTTAAGAATGCAAAGAAACTCTCCTCTATCCATAGAGCTGACAGTTCCGCTGAAATCGTAACCCTTGTCTAGAGTTTGCCGTGAGAGATTGGCTACTTGCCAATGTGAACAATGTTTAAATTACTTTATGGCAGCTCATTGAGTTTTCAAGCCTTCATCAGCTTTACCTACTGTGCTGTATAAAGAACAATCTAATGTATTTCCTCCGTTCCTTTTCATTACTAATGACAGCAACCATCAGCCTCAGGAAGGATGGTCGGCTTTCACTTTCAGCTTCTTCTGCCTGTGGCTCTGCCTCCAACACTGATTGAATCCCATTATCCCACCCATGGCCTCTACACACATTTGGATATGGAACAGTGTACTTCTTGAAATGAAAACATAACCATAAGCAAGAAAAGTGCTTGGGAATTACTCATCTTTTTGAATATCACCAATTAAAAAAGTTTCACTCTAATATTGAAGTAATCATTACAAGTCTTTAGATTCTTGGAGAGTTAAGGCTAAGAGACTTCTGATAGGAGCAAAGGGTCTCTGATCTATGACACCAACATGATTCTCATAAACCACCTCTCTGTAGGCAATGTGGATATTTTAGGCCATATTGATTTACTAAGCAAACTATAAATAGTATAAGGTATTCCTCCAAGTTTTGACAGTTATTCATACTATACTTAGAAAACTCTTGTTTGCTCCCTCTGTCTAAAAGCAATACAAATAACTTTTAGGATATTTACAGCCTCACAATGCCATTGAAGCTGTCACATATTTTATTACAATAATAACTCTTCTTTTTTTGTCAGTTGTGGGGCTTGAAAACACTTCTGAATATCTTACGAGGTTAAAGTCCATTAATAAGGGAATAGTTAATCACTAAATATGTATATAAACTAAGTACATAGAGCTAACTCTATAATTGCATATGGGTACATATAAATATAATATGTCACAGATGTACATATACAGCCATACATATATATAGTAGATGTATGTTTTACATCTGTATATATTCACAAACATTTATATATATTCATCTATATCTTTATGCATGTGTATACTCTTATATAGTAGTACTTATGAGCTTTTTTAACCAGTGAGTGGAACAGATATGTCAGCATCTCCAAAACTCATTCCCAATCTGCCACTTGGAATCTGTCAAGCTCATAATGAGGCATATTGTGCAGGCATACACATTGGGCAGAATGAGTGTCTTTCTGAGCCCTGGTTCTCCACTCACCATCATCTCCTATCAATCATGTCCTTGGCAACAGCAGGGGCAATGGAAATAGAAGCAGAGGTAATTAGAGGCGTTACTCTATTCCACATGCCCCAAACTAAAGGCCAGAGATACCCTGTGAAAATCTTTTTGTGTTGTAGTCTTGCCTAATTTTTTAGTGAGGAAGAGGTAAAATGTTAATGAATTTGAAGTTTTGGCTTCCTTCAATAACCAACATTAATATGTTGCAAATTTTCACACTATGGTGACTTGAAAAACCATTACAAAATAAAACATATTAGCTTATTATTATTACTTAATTACTAAATTTATTATTTTTTAGTCACAAACCTGAATTTCTGTTGATACTGTGGACATGAAAAATGAATAAATCCCTTTAGACTTGCTCTTATAAAACACAGCTAATAATTATGTTAAAAGATTTTGTTGGAACAAATGGTACATTATATTAATCATTAGATGCCTATTAGGCAACTTATAACTGGGAATTGAAATATATTTATGATTTCATATTTCAGACAAGATTCTCATAATTCAAGATGGAATAAATTATTATAAATTATATTTTAAAAGTGAAAAGTAGAGCAAAATGACCAAATAAATAAAAGTATAAAAATTTCCGTGTCTTAATAATACATTTTAAGGGTGTGTCTACATATGCCTGTCTCATGTACAAACACATTAATTCTATGCTATTTTTAAAGAAAAATGCTGATACCATGACAGTTCAATTAATCAAGGCACTCAGAATTACAAACAAGCCAGTTGTCCAAGGCTCACAACCACTCTTGGCATGGGAGCCATTGATAAACCTCCATTAAAGGTGTCAAAAGATATGATGAAGAGTGTTGAGACTCATTCTAGAAGCATCTTGGCATTAATACAGCTCTGACCTTTACAGAATACTTCTAAACAGGCAACAAGGTATCAGTGTGCTAACTTCTACTGGCATGGGTAGAGACTATAGAATGGTTAGCATTTTAATTTCTAGTTTCTTCATTTATCAACTACAACTTTCCACAATGGTTTAATTTCTTCTAACCTCTACATTTCACTTCTGTGATATGGAGGCATGATACTCTGTACCTGGGGGAAGCAAATGAAATGTTCGGCATAGTTTCATGCCAAAGGAATAAAATGGTTACTTTAAAAAAAAGAGAAACAGCTAATAGGGAAGTATTGTTCTTCTAATTTCCAATGGGCTACTTCTAAACTAGAATATGGAAACTCTGAACAAAGGTTACTCATAAAATAAATCCCATGATGCACTGCCATATGCCTACCATGTTTGTATTATCGTATCAGGGGGTGGGGGATTTATCTCAGTGGAAGAACACATCCCTGGCAAGTGGAAGGCCCTGAGTTTGGCTTTCAGTTCTGGAAAAGAAAAAAAGCAAAGCTCTCATATCATAGTAAAAATGAAATTAAATATCAGATTTGATTTTCATGTAAGCCCATCAGAATATCCCAACTAGAAAGTAACTTTACAATTGTGATTTAAACTTTTTGAGTAAGGAAAATCCTCTATCTCCAAATGCTTTCTCCTTGTATCTCTTTTCCTATTTCACATGTTCAAATCAACTACTAAATAATCAGGGTTCATAAATGTTTTCTGTAGGTCTTTGCCAATAAATTTTTTGCCAGTGTTTTCTAACATCCATTGACATGTGGCCATTCTTGAATTTTTATTATTTTTCCTAGATAAAGTATTTTTAATTTTTGGTTTAGATATCATTCTTCATTTTTCTTATTAGGTATCACCTTCAAATGTTCATAGCACTTCAGAAGTCACATAAATTTCTAAGGAAATCTAGAACGAACAAAACTTGGTGTCCTCATAATACACGAGCCTTGGTTTTATTTAGGCTCTGTTTATATGTAATTTGATTGCTTGCCCTTAATTACCATTTTTGAAAATGTAAATATATTAGACTAGGTGAAAATAGAAGTGTTTCCACCTTGACTCTATTTATAAGTTTGCCTGGACAATTCTTTGTGTTGGATTCTATCATCTGCACTAATGTAGCAGCATCTCTGCCTCCTGAACATCAAATATTAGTAGCCACCTCCTCCTTCAAAAGTGATTATCAGAGCTGCCATAAGATATTCCTCAATATCCCTTTGAGACAAAAATCACTTGATTTGATAACATTAGTACAGAACAACAAATCCTTGCTTGATTCACTAAAAGCATATGTATCCATATTTTGTTTCAGGATATTTCTCCTAAACTCTTAAGAGTCCTTTGCTATCAAGAATTTTTTGAGATTTTTGTTTTGCTCAATGACACTTTTCTAGTAGATACACAGCATAGGACTCACTCATACCTTTTTACTTGAAGAGAATTGAGTATATGAATGTTTAACTCTAAAAATTGAAACTTTTCTTAGCTTAGCAGCACATCTTCCTGATTCTCTAAACAACCTTCTTCTTGTATGCTTGGCACACTTTTTCCTTTTTTTCTTGTTTTTTCTTTTGTGGCAGTACTGGGGTTTGAATTCAGGACCTCACACTCCTGTTTATTTGTTTGTTTTGTTTGTTTTGTTTTTGTTTGGTTGGTTATTTTGTTTAAGTCACGTGTCTCTCTTCAGCTTTTTGCTGGTTAATTGGAGACAAGAGTGATATAGACTTTTCTGCTAGGGCTAGTTTGAACCACAATCTTTAGACCTCAGCCTACTGAGTATCTAGGATTACAGGCTTGAGCTACCAGTACCAAGGACACTGTTTTATATTATTAAACAGTATGATTGATCCCCATAGAGTGAATTAAGTCCATAGCCCCTTTAGCATTCAAGCTGCTCAAGAGCAGCTTCTTCCAGTTCCTTACAATAACCCATTACAATTCACCAATTTGACATGCTACAACACATTCACATATCATGATTGATAGATTGAACTATCTTCAGTAAAGTAGCTTAAGATAAGTAGTAACTAGATCTAAATATTGTAGATACAGACTCTCTTTTTCAGTAAATCCCAGAGAAGGAAAATGTTCCTTTCAAATCACTATCTATATTAAAATTTGATTCTGGGTTTCTCAAAACTTTACACATTGCTTACACATTAATTCCAGAATTATATTCCCTCATATCAGAACATGTCTTTCTTTGCTGAAAATACGTCTTCATATAAAAACACACAACTGTTTTCAATCACAGCATTTGCTGTTAACCTTTTATGGCATTGCAACTGATCAGTGTATATACCATTCAACAATATTTTGCACTCAAGATCTCTCAATAGTTAAAGCTATTCTTATTCTTCAGTTACTGGTATTTTGTTTTTTTCTTGCAATAGTCTGTAATAAAATAATCTTTCTATGGAGGTTATGGGTGATTTAGCAGTGATTTGCCTTGGGGATCTTTGATTCTCCTCTCAGAGAAACACTCTGACTGGACATTCAAAATGTAATGGTATTTCTAAAGGACAACTGACAATTACACATTTCATAGAGTTAGATGAATAATAACAGTGATGTGGATAGTTTCTGTCTTTTTTATTTTGTCATAGACTCTGTTATAATGAGAGGCATCCATAAGTGATTATAGAGTTATCTGCCAACAGGATGTTTTGTCCACATCCTGGAAGATGAGAAGGAACAACAGAAGAGCTTTACTTGTCATATGATTCTTTCCAAATGGCTCTTACTTGAACAATACTTTCATCAAATAATATCAAAACTTATACTTCTCTTTACAATTGTTCCCTATTAAAGTTCAGTGCCAGCTGTCAGAGTTGTAATGTAAACCCTTATTATCTCTTATAAGTTCTACTCTGGAACTAATAAGGGAATGTCAAAACTATAAACAGAGACTGAACTAGGGGAGAAATCACAGGAAAGGAAGGTGGAAAGCAGTCAGTGTAACTGCCGACACAAGCAATCTTAGTGCAACTATTCACATCTAAGAATTTACATATCCCAAGAGGAAAAAGAAAATACCTTATTCACCATTTATTTCATTGTATTAGTCTCTTTATGAAGGACAGAAATAAAAGACAAATATGTTGGAAAAGTTGAAGAAACATTGTTAATCTCTCTGTTGAATTGTTAAATAAGTTTTGAAAAACTGCTTACATTTCCTATATACTTAAATTTTGACAATATTTGAGTATTTGAATAGTTAGAAGAAACAAGTATAAGTCTGATAAATCAAAGACATATGTTCGTTGCCAAAATCATAAGAAAAATTGTTTAACAAAATGGCAGGAAGCAAATTAAAAACAAAGACGTTTCATATAATGTAGCTTAAGTTAAATAAATGAAATTTCAAGACATTCTCCAGCATTTAACTAAGTTTGATGTTAAGTTACCATGGCAGGTACTTCAACTATCTGACTGACTGCCATTCATTAAGATACCCAAAGAGCTATAATTTATATTGTCCTCAAAACCAACATTCCAATTTTCAGTGGACATTGTACTTAAGTTGTTGTCATGGAAAATTCTAATCACTTTTTAAGTGAATTTGTATTTACTTGGTGTTTAGTGTGTCCAGCAAAACAAAGTTCTAATCTTCGATTAGAAATAAAACTGACAAGGCAATAATGGAAATAACTTATTTTAAATAACTTATTTAACTGAAATGATTTTTCCACATTTTAGATTTCCATAGAGAACAATGTGCATATACTTCAATGGTCTCCCAAGAAATTTACTGTAATTTATGTTTCCCAAAGACCATATTTTTGTCACACTAATATTATGGACACTGTTGTTTGTGTCTCTGAACACTGGATCAAACAAGATATCTGAAACTTTAAAGAATTTAGTGTAAGGAAGAAGAGGAGAAGCAGGAGGAGAAAGAAATTCAATTCCATAAAATCAGTTTTCCGGCAGCCATTTTATCTGAACTGACTTCAATCTTAGGAAAATACATTGTATTGTCTGTGTGGTAAGCAAGTACTCTCCCCCAAATGTTATTTAATTTTGACCTTTAAAATCACTGCTGGGTTGGGATAAAAATGAGGAAAATAAATAAATAAAAGTAACTGAAATATCTCATTATTTTTGTGTGAATTAATACATCATTTAAATTAGCCCATATAAGGTAAAAAAATCTGCACATTTTACTAAATTTCTGCCTTATTTAATTGTAATTTTTGTAAATATGCAACTAATATTTACAGAAGTGTTTATGAATTTGAGTTTTTATTGTGCTTCATTGCTTCATTGAACTTACTCTAAGAGTTAATTACATGGTTTTTAAATAGCTAGATATGAATCCATTCAACCTCTTAAATTTAACCATGGTCATGTATTTCCTAAATACTTTTGCAATTAAATTGTCTATAAATGCTCAAAATAATCTGGTCTGTAGAATATACAGATCAAAGAATTCACATTTCTTTTTAGTATCTTAACATGCAAATCTAGGGTTTAAAATTATACTGTTGATTTTAATACAGACTGAAAACAAACTATGATACCTAAAAAAGTCACAAATGAAATGTCCTCCCTTTCTTTGACTTTCTTTTTCTATTTAAATAAAATATTTACTTTTATTATGGTTTAGATGGTATATTGGCATAATTTGAGAATCTACAGAAATGTGACATTCATGAAAGAATTTTGGGCACATATTTTATATAACTTAGAATTTCTCCACTTAGATATTATCTAGGTGATTTTAAATTATACATGCCTACCTACTTAAGCAAAGCAAATCGAAACAGTAAGTTCTCCAATCAGGAACAATAGATGAAGGATATTTCTTTTACTTATTGTTTTTTCGTGCATAGTTCTCTTAAGGCAATGTCATCTATCCTATGTTTTTTTTATTAAATCCATGGTACTACATAAGTGCAGCGAATAAAGATACAGATTTAATGTGCTTGGGACACAGCATTTAAAAAAATTTCACTCGTACACTTTGTTGTCTGTTTTAAACTTTATCTCTTAAAATGTATGCTTTTCTTGATATGTAATATAAAAACATGCATTTATAAATGTATAGACCATTTACAGAAATCAATGGAAAAGATACATGATATAAAAAATTAAAAGTAAAAGAAAGGATAACTACCAGATGGGAAAACTCAAGAGTGACTCATGGTTAGAAGAAAGTGTTTTCACAATGAAAAAAACTTATTAATAAAAAAAGAAAGTGAAAAGCTTTCAAAAACAAGAAATAACACTATGAGAGAGTGGAATGGCAGTTAAATGAACCTAAATTTCAAGTCTCTCTCTTGTCTGTCTTTTATGGTATCAGAACTGAACTTTGCATGCAGGGCAAGCCCTGTCTCTACCACATAAAGAAAAAAGATATCTTTAGAAATGAAAAGGTTATATTAAAGAAGGAAGAGAATCAATATATGAATAATAAAGACATAAGTAAATATATCTACTATGGACATTTTCTTTTGGTCAAGATGTCTAAGTGAAAAGCTAATATGTAATCATTACCTTACTCAGCTAACTGTAACCCCTCTGCACAGCATCTTTACAATAAAATAAAAACTAAAACTATTGAACCAGAAAACGTATCATGTTTAAGTGATGAAAAGAAGGAAGGTAACCTTTTTCAATGAAGATGATGACTTAAAATCATGATCTTCAAAAACATCTTATCTAGTACTAGATATTATACAATGGGCAATCCTTCACTGGCCATTCTGAAAGCCATCTGTTTTGTGGATGAAGCAATCCCTGGAGTTTGAGCACAATCCTTGTGTTTAAAAACAAAATTGATAAGCATCATTCCTTAAATACTTGGTAGTGGCAAGAGCTTTTGCTAACTAGAACAATAAAATCCAAACAAATCTGAGGGCAAACTCAGTGTAACACCAACTCAGTGTTCCAACAATTTATATAAATTTATGAGAAAACAAAAAAGATTGCATAAATCACAGATTTTATAGCTACTACAAAACTGTCAAAACACATCTGTTTAATTGAACATTTGAAAACTTATTTACAATAATACTACTGGCATATTTTCATTTAAAAACTCACTGATTTGAAAAATCGTGGCTGTACAACTACTAAAAGCAAAGAGTAGGGTTGGGAAAGATGGTGGAATTGGTGCAAGGGATGACATTTATTGAGATGTATGTCCTCACAAACTGCCATGCTGAATTGAAACCCCTTTGTACAACGACGTAAACATTTTTATAAAGCAAAGTGGAAAAGGAGAAGTATTATTTTAAACTCAAGGAAAACTTTTTTTATAATTCAAGGAAAGAAAATTGGAGTTATAAATAATGTAATGTTTATATGTAATGCAATCATTCAAGATGAATCAATGCTGTGATTGCTAGCTACAAGAATTTCAAAGATCTCAAAATTTCAAAATTTTGCTAAATCACTTTTTGTATTATAGATGTGAGTTTTATATGAATTTTTTTTGTTTTTTGTTTTGTTTTGTTTTGTTTTGATCAGTACGGGGCCTGAACTGAAGTCCTGGGTGCTGTCCCTCAGCTCTTCAGCTCACGGTTAGCCTTCTACCACTTGAGCCACAGCACCACTTTTGTCCTTTTTTGTTTATGTGGTACTGAGAAATTGAACCCACGGCCTCATGCACGCAAAGAAAGCACTCTATCACTGAGCCACCTTCCCAGCCCTGAGTTTTTTTTTTATAACACAGAAAATTTACATGAATTAACAAAATAGAAAAACTTATTACAATATAAACTAATGTTATTCCTTTCCTTCATAATTCTCTAATGAGAGTTGAAATAAATCTATTGTATACTGGTTGCACTATAAGCGACATAATAATTCCATGTGCTCATCTCAAATGAGATAAAATTATGTCTTTCTGAACAGCCTAACCTAGGTTCTCTCCAGGACTTATACACAAAAAATGTATAAGTGACATAGAAATCTCCTAGTAATGGATTATTTATTAAGTATGTAATAGAAAGTCTACTGAATAAGAATCTACTGTGTTGTAGGCATGAAGTTTCCCAAAAGGAAACAGTGGCCTTTACCCTCAAGGAACTTTTATCACAAAAAATGGCAAGAAGTTATTCTAAATTCCTTAAAATATGTAAACATTTTGTAGCTTTGCATACAGATTTATAGGTGCTAAAAGCTTTCCTTAGAGATTTATCGTTTTCTCTAACATTTTTGAAAAAACAAGAAGACATTGTAAAATAAGTCTGCCCCTGAAACTCATCCTTTAAAAACATCTGAACTGACAGAAGACTATAAAGAAAGTAGGAACTGGTATGGTAAGTCATAAGTGAAAAAAATATAATTTCTGGGGCTGGGAAAGTGGCTCAGTGGTAAAGCGTTGCCTTGCATGAATGAGGCCCTGGGTTCGATTCCTCAGCACCACATAAGCAAAAAGAAAAAAGCCGGAAGTGGCACTGTGGCTCAAGTGGTAGAGCACTAGCCTTGAGCTGAAGAGCTGAGGGACAGCGCCCAGGCCCAGAGTTCAAGCACCACGACCGGACACCCCCCCTCCAAAAAAAAATTCTGATGATAATCAAAAGTTATAGCTGCTTTTATATATCACATCAAACACACATTTCTATTCATCTGCTAATGTAAAAGAATAAAAATATATAACATTCTACAATGAATATGCAGAGATAATGAACAGAAACAACAGATTTTTCAGTGACATTGTTTACATATCTGGTATACAAAGTCTAAACAAATTTTGCATGAGCAGGAATATTTATAGTAACCTCTTGTCATTTCCCTCAATGTAATTAATTGGCTATATAAAAATCCATTAGCAGTCTAATTTCTTCTTTCCAGAGTGAGATAATATAACTCATTAGCCAAGAGTGAACAGGGGAAAAGTGATTATGAGGTACCCTTGGAATTAATGCAAAGTTTCCCCCCATAGTCTTAGAATACTACTCACAGACACCAAGTAAATGACATATTTAAGGATACAGCAGGTAAATAACCATGTGAACTCTTAGTAATCTCTGATTGAATAAAACTGATAGAGGCTTTAGGTTTAAAAGTTCTATTATAATTTTGAATTTTCAAAATAATACTTAGAAAATTTGTTTCTTGATATCCTATAAAAGCAACTCAATCCACCATTGACCATCATCAAGTTATTCAAGACCCTAGTACATGACTTTAATAAGGTGTAAGCTGTACAAACTAAAGTGAAAACTATAACAAACTAAAAGAGATTAAATATTACCCTCCCATTTGTTAAATGTGAAATAACTTACTTAAATAGAAGTCCTATTGTAGGAACTTCTGGCAGATACTTGCCAGTATTTTTAACATTCCTTATTAACATACCCATTATTCCTTATCAATTTAAGCTCATGTGTATACCTTACTTCATCCCATTTGCTGTAACAAGTATTCTTTATCTTCCTGTGGTTGTGTTTTATTTGATTGTTTACTAATTCTGATTTGGTTAGCATGTCATTAATGATGATTTTCTAGCTGCCAATATTTCTTTTCCTACTCTCTTACTTTCCCCCTCTGAACAATTACTGAAAGATAAATGTTGACATTTCCTTATGTGCCCTTTATCTTATTTCTTCAGTCAAACAAATATCTAAAGCAGAACAGCACAGTAAATGCATAGCATCTTACTGTAGAAAATTTTAATTTTCTATAACATATTTTGTCCTATATCAATACATTATTCCCAGTAACAATAACAGCTTCTCTTCTAGTTTCAACTATTAAAATTGCTATGTATAACAAATAAGTTGAAAAATCTATTCCCTGTGAGATGGAGACTAAAACATTAATCACAAACATATGCATTTTTTACTTATAAACCCAATTAATTTAGCAATGATAACATTTGTCATTAATTTTTATATTCAGCACAGAAACTGGCACATCTTAGAAGATCAATAAATGAATATTTAAATAAATGGATACATGGTCAAAGAATACTTTTTAATATTTTTTATTTTATGTTCAGGTAAAGCCAAAAAAAAGTGGACAGTAAACCAGCAGAAATGTAATTTCATGTTTAGATTTCTGGCACTATGGAAAGCTAATTATTTTTTTCTTTTTCTTTTTTTATTTTCTTTAAGTTGTTGTACAAAGAGGTTGCCATTTAACAGACCATTTATGAATATATCATATCTTGATCCATGTTTGGTTTTATTTGTTATTCTAAAACGGATAGTCATTAAATACAAAGCATTGTTACTAGTATTTTTTCCTATGAAATGAGGACGTTGACATTTTTGCCATTCAGTTTACTGAGCTTTAACTGTCCCAATATCAATATAGATTATTAAAGATAATTGGAAATATCTCATTGCTACATCAGAAATTGATCTACTAATGGCTTTTAGATCTTTGTTAAGGCTTCTCTATGGTGCAAACTCAGAAGACAGCTTTCTAATGGTACTTATGCATTTTGAGGTTTTAAGATAATTATTCAATAAACTATAAGCCTCACATTCTGGAATGCATATGTTGTATGAGGTAACTACCACTGTAGTTAGGAACTTCAGTGAAAGAACTGTGTGCTTGCATTATGCTATACATTTAAACACTTAAAATTCAGATAATAATTCAGTGTTTTCAAACAAAGCCTTGCGTAATATCACCTTGAAAATGAGTAGAATTGCGATTTGCTACATCTAACATATATGCTATTATATGAACAACACATTTTAATTGATTTTTATGTCAAATACAGGTTGAGTTTCAATGTAACTCAACCTGATGACAGAATTCAAGTTCTCTATTGCTATATTAATTATAAATACACATTAAAACCCAGGAGAGATATAATCTTCTGTGCCAAATAATGGAGCAAACATAAAGTATAAGACATATTATCAGTACATATCCAAAATAAATGCATCATGTTTGATTTGTGTGTGTGTGTGTGTGTGTGTGTGTGTGTGTGTGTGTTGTGTGTGTGTGTCCTTGTCCTGGGGCTTGAACTCAAGGCCTGGGCACTGTCCCTGAGGTTTCATGCTCAAGGCTAGTGCTGTACCAGTTGAGCGACAGCTCCATTTCCATCTTTTTGGTAGTTAATTGGAGATAAGAGGCTCATAGACTTTCCTACCTGGGCTGGAAAAACTCTCAATTCTCAGATCTCAGCCTCCTGAGAAGCTAAGATTACAAGCCTGAACCATCAGTACCCAGCAAACCTTGATTTTTCTTTTAAGTTAGAAATTACTTTGAGTCCTAGGCCTTTGTAAGTATACATCTATTAGACAGTCACATATCACTGAAGAAGAGATCATATGTTATAGCAATTAATCTTAAATTACTTTGAGACTTAAGCTTAAATTACTTTAAGATACATGGCCACAAATAGAGTCAATACAATTTCCAATTCTCTATCTTAGATTAGCTAAATCCCAGATATAATTACCTTCTACGTAAAAAGGGACAGATTTATTTTTCCTTCAGTTGTTACAGATAGACTCTCTTAAGCCATTAAATAGCAGAAAATTTTCAGTAGTATACATGACACCTCTGTGGGATGTAAGCCAGCACTGCATAATCAAACACACTTGTATGTCTACAAGTGTGTTTTCCAAGTGTGTTTGTCTAGTGGGATGGATATAATCTACACACAGGTTTGTTAAAGTCAAGTTTTATTGCCAAGTGGTCAGGTTATTTTTGTTTCTTTCTATTACATTACCCCTGACTCACACAGAATAAATAGAAAAGAAATAAAAAAAAAATAGAAGACTCTTACCTTGACACATGAAACCTCTTTCTTCAAATCCAGCATTACAGGAGCACTTGCCAATGGGCACCAGCCACTCTCCTTCTGTACTACAGTACATCCGGGGAGGATCTTCCTCCTTAGAATTATTGACACAAGAACCTCTCACCTCCACCAGAGACTGGGAGTCCATGGGTACTGTGTCGGGAAACATGGCCAGATTCTTCACTGTAAACGGGCACTTTTTGAAATACACCCTCACAGATACCAAGGCAACACAAGCACCAACATCTTGAAATGCCAGGTAAAATCCCTTCTTGTTGACAGGGCCTACTTCTCTAATCTCAGTGTTGAGTTTAAGAATACGGTCCCCAAGATCCATCTGAGTGAAACTTTCATCAGCTGCGATGGTGTCGATCTTTGTAAACTGATGCTCTCGGAATTTGACTCCGTGGTCATCGTCAGACTCCATGTAGTACAAGTTGAAAGTCTCCTTGCAAGTTCCCAAAACCAGTGGGATGCTATTACAGTCCCGCAGGGTGAACTTTAGCTCCACATAAATCTTCTGAGCTGAGTTCCTGGGCACCCAGTTTGTCCTCAGCCAATTATTTTGACTGTGGTCCATGACATTGCAAACCTGGTAAGTCCTGATAGGTGTGTAGTGCTCATCCACACCGCTGATCTCCTCCCACTGAAGGACCAAACAAACAGATAGAATGAATGAGTTAAGCATGAAGAATAATAAATACAAAAATATAAAAGGATCACAAGAATTACACAACAAATCAACAGAAACAACACTATTGCTCATCTGAAAAGATGGCGTAAAGCAAGTCTCTATCATTCTTGTTTATAGTATTGATTATTTTCAGGGTATATGAATTTATTTGACACAAGGAAATGCATAACTTTGGCAAACATTGCTTGAATTGCATTGCAATTTCGTGGCTCTGAGGGATAAACAGTTACTTTGCAATTGATTGTGCCTGGTCAACATTTTAAATTAAAACCCCAAGAGTTGTCTCCAATAACACTATGTTAGGGTTTATTGTTTTTTTTTCTTCGTATCTGTTTAAAAAGATTAAAATATCACCGTCGAAACTTGATCTTTATTAATCTTCTCCCAGTTTGGGATAGCTTTATGATAAATTTGAATATAAAGTAAAAAGAAATGAATGTAAATGATGTCAATAGTATGTGTCTTCATGCATGACATTTTCATAGATACTCAGACATTCTGTTACAACCACATTGGGCAATGATGAGAGGAAAACTGAAGTAAAAATATAAATATACACGATTTCTCCTCTAAAGTAATAACTTGAGAGTTATGCATAAAAAGCAGACAATATGATGAAGCAAGCAATTCATTTGTATTCATATTAGACATGATGTGATTAAAAAATTACAAAATACTTGAATTTGTTGTTATTATAATGATTAAGATTACATGAATACTTTTTCTCACTGCAGAAGACTTTGAAAGTTTCAAGATGTTTTAGGACTGCTAATTTTATCCTTGGAACAAATTTGGAGAAGCCTTTTTCTTAAAATCATACTGTTTATGTGACTTATGAAACTTTAACAATTACACCAGCTGTTTCCAAATGTAGTCCTTATGTTTACTTTTTCTCTGTGCTTGATTTTGCCTCTGATTTGTTTTTTACCTTGCTGTCTTGTTAGATCAGATTAGATGACACATTTTATGTATATCCTACTCTTATATCAAAGTGAATCATTTTATTGTTGTCAGGAGCTGCGTAGAATACTCTGTCTTTTACTCCTTTGTTAATGGTATAACTCTACTGCACTGTTTCTTTTCTTCTTCATGACTTGCCTTGACCCTGTTGTTCTCAGGAAAATTTTGTATCATACAACCCTCACTAAATACCTGGTAAGATTGCAGAATACATGCTAACAATTTTGCTTCATATATATTTACTAAGTTTTGACTTCATATGTCTTTTATGTGACAGAAAATGACCTCTTAGGAAAAGAAAATGAAAGAAACATGATTTTTCTTGGAGGGAATATGCGAGAATCATTCATGAGAGTAATTTTTAACACTACAAAAATGTGATTAACACAGAATATTATAATTTTATAGACTAATAAATGAATTTTTGAGAGGCCTTATATAAATATGTTACAAAATTTTTCTCCACTAATCAGTTTAAGTAGCTGTAACAGGTTATAATATATTCTAATTTAACAAGCAGCATGTTGACACTATTTATCGGACTCAGAGGAATGAAAATCCATAAATCCTAATCATAAAACTAGATAAAATGTTAATTTAGAAAATTAATGTTGGTAATGATAAGCAAAAGAACATGACACTTATTTGACTTTTAAGCTTCATTGAGGAGTAGTAAGTCATCTGGTTTAGGATGCTTGAATTCACAAAAAAAATGTATGAACTTCACAAATTGGAAAAATTTACTTTAGAAATTTTTAAATTGCCCTTCACTTACCTACCAACTTAGGAAACAATACAAGTACAAAATACTACTTGCTTTAACCTTTATCATCTAAGATGTAGGACCACAAATAGGTGCTTATCAAGTAAGAATGGTCCTAACTCCATTACTGTAACCAAGGTCAACCCCCTAAAAGGGAACAAATTTGGACTAGCTTGTACTTCAAGTGATGAATCTCTTTTACATTTATTGTACTATCAGCATAATTCTGCTAGACATCAAACAGAGTCCATTATGTGGGGAGATTCATAATTTGATGTAAAATATGATTTTAATTACGGAGTTCTCATTGTAGAATTAACTTTGGCAAGCTTTCACAAGTCCTTGAAAACAGAGGTATAAATTGCAGGAAGACAATGCAAACAACACCAGCTTGCTTTGCACATAAAAGGTTGCACAGAACAATTATCACTTCATTAATTTGTAATGAAGACCAAATTGCCTGTAAGTGATGGTGGTTTGTCATCACTGGCCACTTGCAAGCAGCAAATTTCTAAAGCTTGCATTTGCTGAAGACTAGAGACAGTAGGAATAAAATGCCTAAAAGAGCATTTTTTGATAGTAGCAACAACAAAAAACCATTAACTATAACTGTTGCTGTAATTGTATGCCTTATAAATTGGAAGACTGCTCGGATTTACTTCCTACTCTCAGAACTAATGTGTAATGCTCATAAATTATTTGAAATACTATATTGTTACAGTAATTGTCTTAAAACAGACTAGGAATGAGGAAATGGCGATATATACAATTGATGACAAATAGGATTTGGCAGCAGGAAGCATCTTCATCTTCCTTTTCTCAACAATTTGAAAAAAAAAGTCTCAACAAGGCTGTCTCACTACCTTCAGCAGACCAACGACTTAAAGAAAATCACAAAATATTTTTGAAGTTTGCTAAAAAATCAATAGGTCTGAGATTTAGCCTGGTTTCCATTTCTTACTCAAAGCTTTGTTTTCAGCATATGTTTACTTTATTTTATTGTAAAGATGCTGTACAGAGGGGTTACAGTTTACATGAGTAAGGTAATGAGTACTCAAAGCTTTTATTATTAGATCACAGAGACCACAGCTGAGTCCATTTCTTTCTTGTTCCAAATTATTGCAACTATAAAAACCCCATGTATCCACCCTCTTCCCTAGAGAGGCCATACCAAAATTTATACCCAGTGACATAATCTCAGTGATCTTATCAAAGGGAGTGAGAACTGGGAGAGTCTCTGTCAAGATATTTTTAGGAAGCAGAGTCCCTGTTACTAGAACCAAACATATACTTATGAGAAAGAAATAATTTTAGATAATTAGTTGATATTAAACCTAATAAATATTATCCTATCAGACTTCAATTACAGTAATTATTTATTTTGCTATCAATATTAGTGCTGTTTGGGCATAATATATCTCATTATTAATGGGATAAATAAAAAATAAACTAAAGATCATAATGTCTTTAAAGCAGGGAGAGGAAGCTACATTTAATGTATAGTCTAATATGACTGAAAAATATCAAGAAGGTGGAAAAGTACTTCAGGATTTCCTCTTTAAAACAAAACCAGTTTCTCAGAGACTTGCAGAGGGCAATAAATGGAAACATTGCTGATAATATTCTTACATTACTTTTATATTCCAGTGATCAATGAGAAACCCTTAATTTGATTAACTTTGCATCTAATTATTATGGTATTAAGTCAATTCCTGCTATTCTTACTCCATCATGTTTCCTTTCCCATATTTTTTTCACTTATCCACGTGAGTGTTCATCCTAGAAATATTTGAGCATTTATCATGATGGAACATCTCAAATATGAAGTCGCAGGAGTAGCATATGGTTCAAGTGGTAGAAACACAGGGTTCTAGTGGTTCTAGATTAAATCCCAGTACGGTTAAAAAAAATCTGAAATGTGAAGTTTGTTTGTTTGTTTTTTCAGTCATGGCTTGAACTCTGGGGCCTGGGTGCTGGCCCTCAGCTCTTTAGTTCAAGGCTAGTGCTCTACCACTTGAGGCATAGTGTCACTTCCAGATTTCTGGTGGTTAATTGGAGATAAGGGTCTCATGGATGTTCCTGCCCAGGCTGGCTTAGAATCACGATCTTAAGATCTCAGCCTTCTGAGTAGCTAGGATTAAAGGGGTGAGCCACCAGCACCCAGCTATGGATAATCTTTCACAGTGTGGATGACACTGTGAAATTTCAAGTACATATATGTCCACAAAAATTGTTTTGTCTTTATTTACTCAGTTTTCTATTCTCAAAGTGGGTTATACATTATGAATACATGTACATATAAGGACACAATATTTTTTAAAGTGAAATATAAAAGTTGGAAGAATATAAACTATTAAGACAGATGAGGATTTCATTGGTTTTCTTTTTCTTTATGAGTTTTGTATGTGAGCATTGAAACAGTATTGTGTTGTAGCAGTCTCCTTCCACCACACTAAGGTCTTTAAATTGAGTTAATCTCCTTCCAGCTTGAATTCAGCAGTAGTGGGCTTCTCTATTAAGGATGTTGCTCTCTAATTCTGTTCTGCCATATGCTCCATATCTCTACTGGTACTGTATCCAATTCTCTAGCTTCAATTATTTTTAATCCTGACTAATTAATAGCCAGAAAACCTTTGAAAAATCCTGCTTATTAGATGCCTATCCACTTTTTTTTTCTTTGTTCTGTAGGCAATTCTAAGAAACCAATATGGTTTCTATTCACTATTTGATCACTTGAGCTTTTACCTCCTGAGCACCATTTAGGAGCATACTCTGATGTCAAGCATTCAGCAGCATCTTAGATGCACTCTAGATTTTCCAAAGTCTAATTATGTCTTCAATGGAAGCCCACCTAGCTAATCTCATCTTTTACTGCCAACAACAAATTTTAAGATATTCCAACAAACAAAATAAATGTAACTCTAGTGTCCTATTTTTCACTGGGGTAAATACAAAATATGCATAAGATAAAAAATGTAAATGTTAAACAGTATGTGAGGTGGATTACTTTCAACAACTTATTCATAGAACTATGAATTAAATATAACTGGTTTTAGATATGCTACTCATTTTTTGGGGGGGTGTCCGGTCGTGGGGCCTGAACTCTGAGCCTGGGCGCTGTCCCTCAGCTCTTCAGCTCAAGGCTAGCACTCTACCACTTGAGCCACAGCGCCACTTCCAGCTTTATTCTTTTTGCTTATGTGGTGTTGAGGAATCGAACCCAGGGCCTCAGGCATGCAAGGCAAGCACTCTACCACTGAGCCACCTTCCCAGCCCGCTACTCATTTCATAGTTTGCTGCAGTATTATAGTTTCCCAGTTTGATATTCTGTGATATATATATAGATGTATTATAGAGGCATATATATGCCTCTCTCTCCATGTATGTGTGCATATATATACGTATATGTATGTATATATATGCATATATATAAAACATGTGTACATATATGTATATATGTGCATATATATGCCTCTGTGATACATAAAACACCTAGGTTAGAAACTGGGCAATAAAAATTTAAAATATAAAGTGCGTGTTTGTGTGTGTGTGTGTGTGTGTTTGTGTGTGTGTATGTGTGTGTGTGTGTTGGTGTTGGACCTTGGGCTTGAATACAGGAGTTACAACATATCTTTCTGCTTTTTACTGAAGGCTAGCACTCTACCATTTAAATCATTTCCAGCTTTTTTGCAGTTAGTGATAAGTCTCACTGACTTTACTGTGTGAGTTAGCTTCAAACCATGATCCTCGGATCTCTACCTCCTGAGTAGCTAGTAAATCAGTAGTGAGCCACCAGAGTTCTGTGATTTATTTTTGTTTTTTGTTTTTGTTTTGGTGCCATTACTGGGGCTTGAACTCCAGGCCTGGCAATTATTCCTGTGTTTTTGTGCTCAAGGTTAGTGCTCTACCACTTGAACTACAGCTCCACTGAGGCTCATAGATTTCCTGCCCAGCTTTACTTAAGACCAGATCCTCACATCTCAGCCTCCTTGTTAGTTTAGGATCACAGGCATGTGCCAACAGTCCAACAATTTCTTTTTCAAAAGTTGATTCTGTGAATGGATAAAATTATTGTCATATGAAGATGACATGCTTTTTATCTAAGACAATGCAAAAACATGTTTGGAGATGGATTGTCACTGGAAGGAAGAGGAACGCCCTAGAAAGGCACTAAGGAACAAGAAAAGGTAGGGTAGTGAGAATTAACACAAGTGGAAATATGGGAGTTTACACAGGGAAAATAGGTATGATCAGATATGAGAGTAACTGGGTCCAGCTTAAAGATAGGATACTAGAGATAGAAATTGAGCAATTAGAATATCTTCATATTCTAGGGTAATCTGAGCAATACCAAATGACAGCTCTATTTCTTACAATGAGAAAGTGCTATGGATGGACTGCACTGCAGCAGGAGCTGGCAATACAGACAGGAAGACAGCTTTAGAGAAACCATTGCAAATAATTCAAGCATAATTCTCAAGAAAATGACCACAAATATCCACTCAATACTTCCCACAATTATTCTATTTCTTCTAGAAATGCATAATGTATGTATATACATATGCATGCAGAAAGTAACACAGCTTATTAGAGATTTTTTAACATATTTCAGGTACAATAGAAAAAGTAAAAAGATCAAAGCATATATAGGTATATAAGCTGATTTCTTTAGTATTTCTATATGAAATGCTGTCCTGATTAGACAACCTAAATGTCCTTTCAAGAATATTCAAATAATATTATCTACAATGTGTCAAGTGTTATAGTGATATTCATTAACCAAAGAAATAGGATAACTGGCCAGACACCAGTAGCTCACACCTGTAATCCTAGCTACTCAGGAGGCTGAGATGAGGATCACGGCTCAAAGCCAGCCTGAGCAAGATAGTCCGTGAGACTCTTATCTCCAATAAACCACTCAGAAAACTGGAAGTGGTGCTGTGGCTCAAGTGGTAGAACTCTAGCCTTGAGCCGAAGAGCTGAGGAACAGCACTCAGGCCCAGAGCTCAAGCCCCAGGGCTGACAAAAAAAAAAAAAAGAAAGAAGGAAAAAAAAAGAAATAAGATAACCGATAATAAGGAATAGAATGTCTACCAGTTATGTAGACTACTATTTCTTTTAATTAGTCATGTAAACTGATTTCATTTTGAAGTATTTTTTCCTCTAGTTTGAATCAGCTTTATCTCCCCAGCATGTGTGTTCAAGAATGTTAGCATCCTAGAGCAGCTTACTAAACTAAATAGTGTACGATGTACCAAATGGTGTATGAGTATCATGAATCAAGTAAAAATGTATGCTCACAGTAACATTTGTTATCAGACTTAAACAAATCCTAATATAAGGTTTTATAATTTTATATGAAATAGTGCTTTGGACGAAATGATCATCAGACCACGTGATAACTTACATGAAAAGAGAAAAAGGGGAAGTTAAATTTGAAGAAAATTTGCTACCAAACTTATGACACGGATTTTCGGAATTGAGGTAAATAATTTTGTCAAGATAATTTGAAAGCCTGGGAAATATCATGATGGCAATGGAGAAAATAACATTATAAGTGGTATAAATTAAAGATCTACTGCCAGAAAGAGTAATTCCCAAATAGCTTCTTGAATGTATAGCCAATATACTATCTCAAATATAAAAACTCTCTTCATATCTAAATTCAACATTGTCCTTTTTTTTTCATTTGGATGTAAATAATGGCAATATCAAAGCAAGGACAAGATTGTTTAATTTGAAGTAAACTTTAATAAATCTTCAAATTTAAAATATTTTAAATAAAGCTTTTATTTGTAATATGATGAATATTTGTAGTTTGTATTTTAAAATATTGTTTTTAAAGTGTAGCCATAAATCTTACATTGTCTAAAAATGATTTCATCAAAGATAGTCAAAATTGTTAAACATATCATACAATAAATCATTATATATTCCATTCAATTACAAAGAAAAAGTAACATTGTTGACCTTAATCAGAGATTTTTTTTCACTCGGTCTTTTCAATCAGATAGAACTTTTTTATAGAAATAAATTTCCCTTAAATATTAGCGAATGAGACAATGAGACTATCATGTTTCTAATTCTTGGAAATATGTTCAAGGTGAAATTGCCCAATAAAATGGTCATTTTAGAATTCAACATAACTGCTTGAAAATAATGGGAGAAATTTCCATGCACACTGGCTTAACTTGTCTAGACTGAAAACTGCTAAGACAGACATTTACAGAATTATTACAAATGGCCAACTACTTAGAAATTAATGCATGGCAATGACAGCAGCACATTTCATATCAGTTGTGAGATTCATGCAATTTCCTGCTATGATAATGGGTCACAGCCACAGTAATTCATAGCAATTTACAATATACCTGTGAAGCACTCACAGTGACGGAAGTGAAATTAACTCCTGTCACCATAGAACATATGCTAAGTTTTACAGATCTCAGAGAGCAAGTTCACATTTTAACAAAATGAGTGTGATTTTTACGAACATTTCTTGGATATAAGCACCTTTATAGTACATCTTTTTAAAACTACAGACTTCTTTTGCTGCTACTTTTTTTTTACAAAGTCAACATTTTTAATTATTTATCTATTGAATTGCCCAGAAATCCAGAACCTAAGGCTGTAAGTTCTAAAGATATCAGTAATCCTATGTTTGAAACTTAGCTCAGCTGCTCAATAGGTTGGAAATTTAATAGATTATAGTTTAATTTACATAACTATTAAATGATAAGCAAAAATCTAACACTTTCTACTAGTCAAGCCTTTGTATTGAAATAGATATCCAGAGTCAATGATTTGTTCAAAAGCACACATCTACTTACTCATGGAATGAACACGGAGAGGGATAAATAGGAATAAGCTGAAAGTCATTAAGTACGGGGCTAATACTGAATAAATAAATATTCCCAGTTTGGTATATGTGTTAGCATAAATGGATATATTGTATTTCCTTTTTCTTTTCTGTTTCTTTGTTCTTTGTCTTTATTTTCCTTCCCCCTTCTCTTTTCTCTTCCCGTCCCCACCTCACCCCTTTCTTTCTTTTTTTAAATTTTATTTTATTGAAAGATGGTATACAGAGGGGTTCCAGTTATATGCATAAAGCAATGAGTACATTTCTTGACACGAATTGTTATCCCTTCCAACCCCTACCTCCCTCACTTTTCCCAAAGTTGTAAAGTTCATTTCCAATAAACTGTAAGCCAGACCCAATAGAATATAGGTCCTGTGGTTTCCCTCATTTGCAATAATTAGTATACATCTAGGATAATTTTATCAGATGAGCAGAAAGCTCAAGAGCTATGCACATTGACCATATAAGATGATGCTAAGTGAAATGAACCCCAAGATATGGACACAAGAGGTCTTTCTTTGTTGTTGTCATTTACAATGTACTATGTGATTTTTTTTTTTTTTTTTTGTCGGTCGTGGGGCTTGAACTCTGGGCTTGGGCGCTGTCCCTCAGCTCTTCAGCTCAAGGCAGGCGCTCTACCACTTGAGCTTCAGCGCCACTTCCGGTTTTCTGGTGGTTTATTGGAGATAAGAGTCTCACAGTCTCTCCTGCCCAGGCTGGCTTTGAACCGCGATCCTCAGATCTCAGCCTCCTGAGTAGCTAGGATTACAGGCGTGAGCCACCAGCGCCCGGCTTGCTATTGTTTTTAACGTATTTATAATGTAATATGTGATTTTTTTTTTGTTTCTTTGGTGTGCTCTTCCCCCATGGTATAACCCCTGTTTTCACTGTATTCAATTCCGGTGCCCTGCATCTTGTACATACATTTTTCTAATTTGGGGAGGAGAAGGGAAATAACAAAATGCTTAAATAAGGATATAGGTCGATCCATTGTAACAATGAGATGTACAAGACACTATGTTGAAAACAAACTTTACAACTTGGGTGTGGGGGGGAGTTGGGGAGGAGGGGAGGAAAGGGCTGGTAGGGGAAAAACAAAGGAGGAGGTAACAATATTCGATAGGAAATGTACTCATTATCTTACTCATGTAACTGCAAACCCTCTGCACGCTATTTTTACAATAAAAACGTAATAATGAAAAGATACTATTCTAAAGACAAAATCGCAAGAGTGAAAATTCTGCAAGATGCATAAGATGGTATATTCCTATAACCTGTAATCCCAGTTATTCAAAGGTAGGATGGGAGGATGGTAGCTCAAGGTTAGTTTAAGCAAAATGTTAAGCAAGACCCTATCTCAAAAACTAGTCAGTTCTGTGGGCACACATATGTAATCTCAGCTACTCTGAAGGTAAAAGAGGAGGAAAGGCAGTAGTAGGTTGACCATAGGCAAAAACTCAAGGCCTTATCTGAAAAATAAAATAAAAGCAAAAGGACTGAGGAAAACAAAACCAAAACAAAACAAAAGTGAAAATTATCTGACATGTGTTTTACAGGATTGATGACATAAAGGTATAAACTTTGCAAGGCACAACTGAGAATCATGGGAGCATTTATGAACAAGAGCACACATAAATGGTTTGGCAAAATTCCTTTATAATTGTTAACAAATACTGCTTTCAGCCTTAATTTGCTCAAGCTTTTATTTTCTTTACTAATCTACCATAATATTTGGCATGGTTCACCCAATAAAACTTTGCTAAGCTAATGGAGGGGAAAAAAGGAATATGTGGTTGCATTTTGTAAATTAAAAGAACAAAATGCAATGGATTCAGTCATGTTATGGGGGTCAAGTGGGTCCCCTCAACGTTGAAGTGTTGAAGTTCTAATACTCAGTGCCTCAGAATATGATCAGCTAATGAAGATAAGGTCAATAATAGATAATAAGTAAAACTTAGGTCATTGTTATCCTTAATCTAATATTACTGAAGTCTACAAAAGAATAGGAAATTTTGTACTAACAAATATAGATGGCAAAGACTTTATAGTATTGTCCAGGAAATGTCTTATAGTCCAAGTTTCTGCACAATAAGTTACCTGTTTTTTGCTCAGATCTATTGCTGAAAGTACACTTCTAAATTAGAATAGCTGAATATAAAATTTGTTTCTCATTATTAATCCTGGGTGAAAAATAACAGAAATTTTGAACAAACAACAACATTAATAATGTTATACTCTATGTTGGACAAAATTAATATCTGATTAACAATTTGCTGTTAAAAAACAGTACTTAGAATATTTTATTTATTTATTCATTTTTTGTGCCCATTCTAGGGCTTGAACTTAGGACCAGGGTTCTGTTCCTGAGCAATTTTTTGTTCAAGGTTGGTGTTCCACCACAAAAAAATTCAGGGGATTTTTGTGATTAATTGAAGATAAGAGTCCCATGTACTTTCTTGCCTGGGCTATCTTTGAACCATAATCCTCATATTTCAGCTTCATATATATATTACATATTAATATATATATTAAAGATTATAGGAGTGAGCCACTTGTGCATGGATCTCCTTTTATAAATAGTTGTGGGTGTCAAAAATACTTCAAAAGAAAGCAAACTTTTTTTAAAAAACAAAAGGCCATGTGTTGGATTTTGGATATGAGGCAACAAAATATTCAACATAACTTCATCTAATATGGAAACCAAGACTTTTCAAGAAGATAAATATGTCTTAAATATACGCAGGCTGCTTAGTTTAGTTGTTGATGCTACAATTGAGGGATTTGATATTCATCTCATCACAAGGAAGATTTAGACATGAATATCATGCTCTTTCTATCATAGTCCAAAGCGCACTTTACAAGTTTTACTTCATGAGGTAAGAGCAATCTTTCTTATGTAGTCTTCTTTATAGTCTTGATAAAATCTACACTTATTTCCTTTAATATTTTATCGAAACATTTTTAATCTAACTAGAATCCATTTAATTATGCAGGCATCTGGTCTAGGTAGGAAATGACAAGAAGAAACTACTGAAATTTTATACTCAATCCATTGAAAATGATTTATTAATGGCTTATTTTGAGCTAGACACTGGACAAGCCTGAGGATAAGACCTGTTCAAAATGCAGACAGCAAAGTCTTAAGCTTGTAGATAAAGCTTTCACAGAGAAAATAGAGGACATGCAATGGAAAACAAAAGGAGATGAGTAGATTTCATAGTCAAGAACCACCATGCTGACATACTAGTACAGTCTGAGGTATGAGTGATGGAAAGGAGATGGAAAGATTCACTTCAGGAGGAACAAGTTTAGAAAGGTATGTCAAAGGATTTTTAAATGTATTATTAATTAATGCCCATTAGACACAAAAATGAAGATAATTGTATATATATACATATATATATACACACACATATATGAACTATCACTAAATGGCTATAAAACAGAAAAAAATTGAGGAAGTAGCTCTGGAAATGTTCATTTATAAGTAATCACACCTATAATCCCAGCAAATAATTATAACCTTAAAGTGAAGACAAAAATGTTACATAATAGACTGTTTTCTTCTTTTTAATTAAAATAAAGTAACTTATTTTGGTATTGCTCATTAAAAATCTTGCCATTTTGAGATTTCTTTGCATCATTTATAATATACTAATTATAAAATTATAAAAATAACATAAAGTTGGTAGAGAAAATGAAATGAGAGGCTAAAAGCTTTTAAATGTTACTACTAAACACTAGACTTTAATATTTACAAAAGTTTCTGTATTTCATTCTTCAACCTGAACTTGGTTTCTGTATGATATCTCAAAGGTATATTGTAGCTAATTTTCTCAAAAACGCTTCTAGTGGCAAGGAAACTGTATGCTATATACCCACATCTGTGTATCACATAGAGACGTATACTTTCTATGACAATAACAATCAATTATAGGAAAAAATATAGTGGATCAAAATAAAAAGAGATGTTTACTTTATTATGGCATTTGTCAGACTAAATTTATGAAACTTCATTACTTGGATGTGTTTGTGCATATCATCAGCACTAAGGTTCATAAGTCAGAGGCAGGATAATCAAAATTCAACTCCTGCAGGTCTACACAGCAAGAACTTGTCTCAAAATAAGTAATTTTAGTTAATAGTTTATATTTAGTATATTGTCAAGTATAGAAGACAGGTGGACCCATTGCAACAATAAGATGTACAAGTCATTATGTCCAAAACAAACTTTACAACTTTGGTGGGGGGCGGGGAGAGGGGCGAGAAGGGGGGGGAAGGGGTGAAAAGGATTGGGTGGGGGGGGCCGGGGGAGGCTGGGAAGGGATGGGAAGGGGAAATGAAGGAGGAGGCTACAATACTTGATAAGAAATGTACTCGTTATCTTGCCCATGTAATTGTAACCCCTCTGTACAGTATTTTCACAATAAAAAAAGAAAAAAATCATTTTAGAAGCACTTATCTCTGTCTTATAAGCGCAATAACTATTATATAAATTATCTATGTATTAAATAAGTTTACTGTAAATATATTCACTTTCTAAAAATCTACTTTGATGTAATACCATGAAAAGAAGCAATTGTGTAGTGATTTACCACTGGAGGCACATGCAGTGAAAAACATTAATAAAGATAAAAGTTAAAGTCTCTACTGTCTGGAAAGTATATTCACTACATATTATGTTCAATATGTTTTTGTGATTAATATAAGTCTGAGTAAAGAAGTTCTAATTTCATTAGGAAAAGAAAAATAAACGGCAATAATTGTTTGCATGACTTAACTCAGAGTTCAAAAAGTGGACCCACAGAAAATTAAAGATGAAAACAGCTCTGGTTTAAAAAAAATCAACTATTTTAGCAAGCAGGTGCATCCCATATCATTTCCTTGGTTTAACAAGTCTTTGAAATGGGATATTCCAACACAATGGAATTTCCTATAGAATTCCCAATCCGCAACATGTTTTTCTATTGTCATTTACCTAAACGCAGACTGTTGTGTGGAATCAGTACGAATGAAACTGTAAAAAGCTCCAGCTGGCGACATTCAAAATGGCACTTGTCCAAGTCTCAAATGTCTTATTTATATACAGTGGAATTCTGCCAGCTGTTTAATATTGTGGGCTAATAAATGTAATAGGCAGTACTGCACAAGCACAACTAACAAATAACAGAAATACTTTCCCAATAAATATCAGAAAAATACTTTTCGAAAACAACTTTGACTTGTTCTCATTTCACATAATTGAATTTGTGACAGGAGAAAATGAATTTAAACAGTGTTGCTTTTGAAATAACTTCAGAAAAAAACTCCAATACTTTTTAAAAGAAAGAAATATATCCTAAGTTATAGATGGTTTTGGTCTGCATTTTTTTAAAGATAGGGGGCAAATATTGACAGATAGTGCTCACACCATTATACCTATGCACCAGGGTATTTAAACAAGTCCCTGGGCCTTTTGAAGAAGTCACAGTATCAAGTGTCACGAGAGATTAATACCTCATGAACATACAGTAAGATTTTACCTGTGAAAAGTGGGATGGTATCACTAACATACTAAAAAAATGATGCCATATTGTTATTTGGGTTTTTACTTCTAAAATCAAATACTAAACACTCACTATTACAATAGGAGGGAAATGAAAATAGAAGGAAAAAAGCAGAAGGAAGGAAAGAAGGAAGGAAGGACGGAAGGAGGGAGGCAGGAAAAAATGGTAAAACTATTGCATCTAAATATGTTTGTTTCAGCAATCACAAGAATACTAGCAATTCTGGCATGAAAATGATTGACTTCCACGAATATAGTATCTTTCACTGATTTTTAAAAAGCTTTTCAGCATGTGTTTATACTTTGGATTATACTCCTAAAAATCACAAGAGTTTGGTTGTTCCAGGCATTATTTATTTTGAAAGTTCTCCGTTGACTGCTACTTTGTAATTTCTGCATATTATTATTGAAAGTAGAATCACTTATGGCATATCTAAACTAAATTCAAAACAACCGGAATGAAATTAGATTAATGTCAATGTAAACTACCAACTCAATGAAAGGAGGTCTTTTAAGTACAAATAGAACACAATAGTTTGGATGCCAAGAAATCTCTGGCCTGCAATCTCCTATACAATGCTATGTTGTACAGAGGCCTCACTTAAAAAAAAAAAAAAAAAAAAAAAAACCAAAAAGAAGGAAGCACTCAACTCCTTCTACATGTATATTCCGTGTTACTTTCATGAACACAAAGAAAATAGTATTTTCCCTTTGGACAGCTTCTTTATTATCAACTTCTGTGAGAGAGTAACTCAAGCAGGGATGACCATATTCCTTTGCTCATTTCTCAGTAATTTCTTGGTCCTTGAAATAGTTGAAGAATACCAATGTCCCCCAAATTCCAAATATTACTCTGATTCAAGTGAACACATTAAAAGGAAGGTCAGATCCTTAAAGGAGGCCAAGAAAACGTCATTAAAATTATGCGCATTTTATATTCATAGGCTATGTAATTGATCATTTAAATTCAAATATTCTATTTAATTCACAGAATCTTATGGACACTTGCAATTATGATTATGTTCAATATGAGAGATTTATAGAACAATTTTATGTAAAAATGTCTTATACTCTACAAGCTTTAGTGTATGCTTCATGTATTCTTATGTGTACTTGTAAATCCTTCTACACTTTTGAAAAGTAATAGCTATTTCTTGAAATGTTAAGGAAACACAGACTGTTGCAAAAGTGAGGATTTTGTTCAAAATTAAAGGATTTAAAAATATTTTATTGTAAAGATACTGTACAGAGGGGTTGTAGGTACATGAGTAAGGTAATGAGTACATTTCCTATGGAGCATTGTTACCCCCTCCTCTTTACCCCTACTATCTTTTCCCTCCCCACCTCCCCAAGTCCCAACTCCTCCATTTCCCCTCCCCAAAAGTTGTAAAGTTCCTACTAAACTACCAGCACAACTATGTTTATCACAGCATTATTCACCATAGTTAAAATATAGAACCAACCCAGATGTCCCTCAGTAGATGAATAGATTAAGAAAATATAGTATATACATGCAATGGAATTCTATGCCTCCATTAGAAAGAATGACACTGTAAGGAAATAGAAAGACTTGGAAAAATTATATTAAGTGAAGTAAGTCAGACCCAAAGAAACATAGTTCCCATGGTTCCCCTTATAATAACTAGTATACATCTAGGATAATCTTACCAGACAAGCATAAAAAGTCAAAAACTATGTACATATGACCAAATAAGATGATCTTAAGTGAAATGAACCCTGAGATAGGGAAACAAGAGTTTTATTCTTTGTTGTTGTTGTTTTCAAAATTAAAGTTTTAAAAAGAAATTTATGCCAATATTGACAGCAAACATTAAATTCATATTTATTTAATCCAAACCTCTAGGGAGGGAGAGTAGGTAGATTAAATGAACAGAGAAAAAAATGTGATGCTGGTGGTGATGATGGTGGTGATAATAGTGGTGGTGGTAATAATGATACTGGTGGTGGTAGTGGTGCTGTTTGTATGTGTATGTGTGTGTGTGAGTGTGTGCATGTATGGGAGTATGCATGTATGTGAGCTAAGTGAAAGCAGAGCCATTACTGGAAATACTAAAATTTTATGTTTCTATGGGCTTCATATATACTCTAAAATATTTAACCTTAACATACCTTTTGGTATTTGGTGGAATTATGTATTAGGTGATTTAGAATACAGTACTACATGATTTTTTATATTAAATGGAAGTGGTTCAGATGCTTGAAACTTCGAATTCAAAAAGATAGTGAAGAAAATCATGTTTCCTTACATCATTATATATAAAGAAAGACATGCTAAATTTGTTAGTAATATCTCAATATTTCTTACATAGACTTTCCCAAGTATGTGTGTTCGTCACATACATTGATATATAGGTCACATTCTAACACTTAAGTTGAAAAATCCTTTTTTCACTCAACCATATTTTTCTGGTCAATTTTCAAGTTTTATGAACAGACATTTTCTTTTATTCTAGAACTTCAACATTTTAAACGTGTTGTTATAAGCTATACTTCTTTAAAAATTATCTACTGAACTTTAAAAATCATCTACTGCAATGGGTAAAATCTATATGGAATATACGTATATGGAGAATCAACCGAACACCTATTCAAGCTATAACATTTCCCAACACCAAACTATCAATGCATTCCTACCTCTTTTTTTAAGGGCATTCTGATATATTTAAACTTCACTGAATTGGCTACAGTCCATAAAGAAAAACCATATTTTCTGTACTATACAGAATACACCACTGGCAATTATCCATTCCTGCGCTGATGTTTCACAGATGTTGAAACAAGCTGGTGAATGAATATTCAGCATGGAGGTATAGATGGGGCATCTTTGTGGCACCACTGAGTATGACATGCCCTTGTTATTGAAGTACAGGTTGATAAGAGACCCATATTTATTTTTCAAGAGAAAGGAGAAAAAAAGTGATGAAAGTTGATGAAGAAAAATAAGCAGGATAAAGGAGCAGTGAATGTTAATATACTCTGGTAGTACATAAGAGAAAAACTGTAGTTTAACTGGATATATTAAAAAAATAATTACAACTTGTCAAATAGTCCAAAGTGATCACCACTAGTTTACATATAATATTTTATTTATTATCACAACATCTACCTCACTTAATATAATTTTTTCCAAGTCTTTCCATTTCCTACCAAATGGGGCTATGTCATTCTTTCTGATGCAAGCATAGAATTCCATTGTGCGTGTATATATATATATATATATATATATATATATACACTATATATATTATATTATATTTTCTTAATCCATTCATCTATTGAGGGGCATCTGGGTTGGTTCCATATCTTAGCTATGGTAAATAATGCTGCAATGAACATAGTTGTGCTGGTAGCTTTAGTATGATCTTGTTTGTGATCATTCAGAAAAATGCCCAAAAGAAGGTTCTAGCATTTTGCTGAGGAGTAACACTGTAAAAATTTTAGCAAGTAAGCTGGGTGCCAGTGGCTCATGTCTATAATGTTAGCTACTCAGAAGGTTGTGATATGAGGATCATAGTTCAATGCCAGCCCAGGAAAGGAAATTCCCTGAGACTCTTATCTCCAATCAACTTCCAAAAACTCAGAAGTGGAGCTGTGACTCAAGTAGTAGGGCACTAGCTTAAGGAAAATGTTCAGAAATAGTCCCCAAGTCCTGAGTTTAAGCTCCAAGATTGGCAAACACAAAAAAGAACTGAAAAGTATTTCTTACTTGAAAGAATTATACCAAATTATCATAGTTCACAAAGTTGGCTTCTGAGACCTGCTGTCTGAGTTGTCAAACCTCAAAGAAGCTGAAGGACCTAAATTTGTCTTATAATATTGCAGTTATATTAAAATGATAATTTTTGAACAAATTGATGTCATAATTTTATGAGTCCTTCATATTCTGTAACTAGTTTCTATAACTTATTATACTGGAGGACAATGTTCTAGGCATTGATATTGACTGACTAAAAGACTAGACATCTAGAAAAACAAGCAGGTCTAGAGCACTTCAGTACTAAGTACTGACACATTAGTCTCTATTAGCATCTCCACCAGAGGATCTTGTATTTATTTTTCTGTACTTTTTGCTGCACTATCTTCTGAGGTTGTTGTTCATTACCTATTTGAATGCTAGTCTCCTCAAATATTTTATTACTGCACAAAAAAATGAAACAGCCCGGTGTATCTTCAGAAGAAATTAGAAGACATTATAGAATATGACATTATTCAGTTGTTTAGTGTATGCTTGTTATTTTTATCAAGTGGGTGATAGTTCCAAAATTATGTGTATTTATTAAAACACCTAAAAAAATTGATGAGACAAAGGACAAAGAATGAACCAATGAACCAGCGATACCAATAAAACACTGTGTTGAAATGACCTTTACAACCTGGGTGAGAGGTGTGGAGAGAGGAGTAGTGGAGGAGAGAAAATGTGAGGAAATGAGGGAGGGGGTAACAATGTTCAACAAGAAATGTACTCATTACCTTATTTAGATAACTGTAACCCCTCTGTACATCATCCTTATAATAAAGTTAAATTAAAATTAAAAAACCCAGGGTTAGCAAAAAATATGTGAATTCACTGAAATATTAAGAAGAATGAACTGTAATTAATTAGAAACAGATAGTATGCACAATCTAAATAATAAAATGAAGAAATTATTTCAAATCTGTAAACACCAATTATAATGTAGAAGCAGTTGTGTTTAAATAAAAAAAAATCTTTAACAGCAAGGAAGTAAAATTTAATTACTTTAAAATTACTTTTAAAAAACGTGCTAACCAGTTAATTTGTCATTATCTTGTTCTAAAGCATGTAACAAACTTCTTGCTTTATCATTTTTTACAAACTTCTTGCTTGATCATTTTCTTTTTTCCCTTTTCCAATTCTCTGGAAAACATTTTCTTCTAATATGAGTAAATCTTAACAAATAATCCAGACTGAACTTGCAGGAGTATTTCCATATGCATTCCACTTAATGAAAGTATGTTCTCCTTCCATGTAAAATACAGGTTTGCCACCTCAGCTTTTCATGGAAATATTCTGTTTCTCTTCCTCCCTCCCCTACTAAAAAATAACGACAGAGAAAAATAAATGACAAAGCTGGAGTCAAGGAATCTTGGAAACAGTTCAATTGTTTTATCAGCTGCACCACAAGGCAAGCAAACCTTAACCTCTTTGGCCCTTTAATGCTACTAAACTGCTGCTTTTCATATTCTGCAGCATATATATATATATATATATATATATATATATATATATATATATGAAAATACTACTAAGGTTAATATGCTGATTACTGTAAAATAAGCTTAATGTCAAAACAATATTTGACCCAAAGCATCAGAAAGCTGTAGTTTTCCACCCAGTGCTCCTGTCACATGCCAGTCAGTAAATATACACACCATAAATTAAAGAGTATGGTCTCATCTTTCTCTTTAGGGAATTCAGTGTACACAGACTTGAAAATCAATGGAAACACACTTCTGGCTCTGTTTATGATACAGTGGAAAACTTTTAAGAAAAAATCAGGTTTTGGAACTGCATAAAAGGCAAAGTTTAAACAAATCCATATTCAAGTCTAGTCCATCTAGAATATTTTAGGTTTATAAAAAGTAAGAGAAGGCTTTAATAGAAATCATTTTTAAATGCATAGCTGTTTCCATGTATTTTAATTGGTGTAATATGCATTTGTTAACTTTAAGGATGAAAATACTCACTTTGTTCTGGGAAATCACACAAAGGGAACAGGTTTCTAAGCACTTTTTCCCATAGACTTCATTGTTAAGCTGTAACTTTTCTATTTGTTGATAACCAGAATTGATATGAATATACAAACCACACGAATTGTATTTCTGCATAATCAGACATTTAAATTACTTAGCTTCTAAGCCTCCGAATATTATGAGGGGGGGAAAAAAGCTGTTCTCAGTGAGACACTGATTTCATGCTGTGACAAGCTCAAAAATGAAAACAACTCCACACATGAGAGGCTTTTCCACCAAACCGCAGCACTCAGCACAAATGAAACCCTGCTGGGAGCATGTATCTACAAGTGTGAGTGTGTTTGACTTGGTAACACGCGCTTGTGACTCTGTGTTAAGAGGATAAAGTTAAAAAAAATTAAAAAGGAGCTAGACAAGACTTACATTGTCTACATTTTTGAAGTCTTTTTATATAGAGAGAGTTTAGAAATATTGGCAACGTTTGAACATTACGCTGTGCATGGCCTCAAAGGCTGTCCCAGCGTTCGTTAACCACACAGTTGCCTGCTCTGCCCTGACAGTGACCTCAATCCAAATAGAAAAGATGAGAGAAGATTCAAACTTTGTTCTTTTACATCCCCTTTCATTGGTGTGGGCCAAAAATCATACAGAAACTCACACTATGATCATAGGCTTTCTTTTCTTTTTCGATGGTGTACACTTCCTATGATAAATGAAATCACTGTGACAATTCATTCTTAAAATGTTCTTCCTTTTTCTTTTTTAAGACTTATTTAATATCTCCTCTCTGACAATTCTGTCTGCACTATACTCCCATGTGATAAACGAGGGACAGAGTGGAAAGATTACAGATCAGTGGTGCAAGTCAGAAAGACAGAGACTTCATACTGTATTAATTAAATCCTCCAAATCAATTTCATTTCCAATATCAGTTCACAGTAACTGAACCTGTTGTAATATCTGACAATGCACCAGAAACAAGTCAACATTGTGAAAAATTACAAATAACAAGTTTAAGATGATTAGTTAGGTATAAAGAACTTATTTTCTTCAAGTGAAAACAGAATATTAAAAAAATATTTTAATGATTAAAAATGTGATATATTTTGAGTTCATTGCTTTTAGAAAAACTGCACACAGTAATATATCAAAAATATTGTTTGCCTGCATTATATAGAATGCATCCTGGGTAAATCTAAAAATTATAAAGGTTAGTCTCAAGAATCAAATGCAGCAACAGATATATCTCCTTTATTTTACTTATCCTGAAAACTACATGAACAAGTTATTTATTTCATTAAATAGACAAAGTATTCAACATGCTTAAAATGTTGAATTCTTTAAAATCCCTTAGAAACATTAATATTTTAATTATTAAGCTACATTATTCCAAATTAATTCATACAAATTTTTTAAATGATATCTTTTTTGTGAACCATAAATATCTAATATAAGGTCTGTGCTAGTGAACAAACTTCATAGGTAATATTTTTCCCATATTAGTTATGATGGATTCATGAAAGTGATTATTCCACATGATAGTCAAAGATTTAGAAAAAGAATTTTTAAATTATTTGTAATGTATGAAAATGTCAATTTTAAATTCTTTTACTAATGAAAATATGTATGAAATAAATAAATTCTGTAGTATTTGTTTATATATTAGATCTATCTTCTTGCAAATAAAATAGAACCATCAATATATTTAGAGATTTTAATAAAATAAAAGTGAATTGAAGTAGCCATGTGGATATTATGTATCTGTATGTATAGATACACACAAACATATTCATACATGCTATATAAGTATCATAATTATAAGTCTTCATAATGTGGCTTCTTTCTAATTAACAGTAGCTGATCAACCAAAATGCTACAGAAACTCTTCCTTGAGGGGGTTTAATATAATAATTATAATCCTTATTTTAAGATGAGATCTTCCTCCTCTACTTTCATTCTTTTGGATGGTACTGTTTTCAAATCTTTAGAGTCTTATATTTGTTGTATATCTCAAGCTTCTTTAATAATTCTAGGTAGACTAACTACTATCATCAATGACATTTATGTTAATAGCACACTAACTAAATTAAGGAAATAAAACAACTAAGATAAGGAAAAGAAGGAAAAGGAAGCTGTATAATGAATAATGAATACAGATATAAAACACATGGAATACAGTTGTGACCACAGTTGGAATTAACCCAGAGGAGGTAGAAGCTGCTGTGATAAAACAGTGCATTTAATTAGCAATCACTAATGTGAACTAGCAACTGCAAGATTTGCTAATTTTTACATATACTGGCAGTTTGACTGTTTTTTAATTCCTTTTTTAACAAGCTATATTTTGAGCTTAATTGACAATTTAAACAAAAGTTTGACTGAAAAAAAAATTCTAAAAGAGAAAGGAGAAAACTAACTCTTTTGCATGTGCAGGGCGCTGTCAACTCATGTCAGTCTTTGAAGTTACCTATGGGAGACAGAATGTCAAATCAGAAGAGAGAAGGCAGATGCATGAGAGATAAATCTTTTTTTATTGCCAGAGTTCCAAATGTGGACAGACAATCCATGGCATCTGACTTGTGGTTGCTGCTGGAAGCCCCCCCAGGGATTTCAACACTCAGTTGTCAGTGTACACCAAGGCATGCACAGCACCCAGACAAGTGTCTTTTGCAGATCTGATGTATAAACTTACTGGCAGGTAGCTGAACACCATTCTACACACACTTTTAAGGAAAAAGAAGTGTGTGTGTGTGTGTGTGTGTGTGTGTGTGTGTGTGACTTTTAATATGGAATTGGAATAAGAAGAAATAAATACTATTCCTAAAATATTTAGAAGAATGCTAATATTTCTGAGAAGTTATAGACCTTAAATTCAGACACACACACATACACACACACACACACACACACACACACAATACACACAAACATACACACACAGACTAAACTCAGACACATACCCCAAACACACACACAAGCACATGTAATGAGTTCTTTGTGATACTGTTTACAGGCAAATGTTTTCGCTTTACAAATTAGTCATTCATTATTGTCTAGAAAACACTTATATGTATGTTGATGTGTGCTATGCATTTTGTGAATGTTTGAATGTGTGTTTTAAAATATCTTTTGCAGATGTGATTCACTAAGAAAAATAAGTTATTTTAGTTTTCGCAGAAATTTGAGAGTGTATATTTTGAAAGCAATAAAATAATATATTCAGACTCCTCCCTCCTCATTCCTCCATATATATATTACACATCAGTTTCATGTCATTTACACAGGGAATGTTGATAATGACAAGTATTTTATCATTGTATTGTGTAATTAATTGTATACTTATGGTTATTTACCCTTGGGACACTGTTATTCTAAAATATATTTAAGACAGCTAAGTTTGGAAAGTGTTTCACAAACATATTGTTTCATACAAAACCCCAGAACATACCTGCTCCTATTCTCATATTCCAAATGAATTATGGAGAGTTAGAAAGATAAGTACCATTCACAAGAATAAATTGAAAGAAAATATGACCAAGTCAAGTTTTTGAAAATCAGTACATTTAATCTTCTTGTGTACTTTGACACTGGTATCCTTAAACTGGAATTTATTGAGATTTGCATCACAAAAAATGAAACAGAAGGAGAAAATATTAGAAGAGACTAGTTACAAGACCAACTAAAACTATGTAAAAATGAATAAGCAAATAAAACTTAATCAGAGGATGAAAATAATTAGTAGATAATAGATTGTCCTTGCTTTTAAACAAAATAGTAAGAATATAAAAACATAAGTAAACTAAGCATCCTTCAGAAGGAAGAGGCAATTTTTAAATAGTGATCATTCCTTTATCTTAAAAATATTATTATAAAGGTGATGCACAGAGGAGTTACTGTCAGGAAATGTTCTACATTTCTTTTTGAATGATGTCACCCCTTCTTTCCCTCTTTCCCAGTTTTTCCCTCCAGTCTCTACCCAAAGTTGTATAGTTCATTCTCAACATAGTGTGTTCTGAGTACCACCTCCTTATTTGTTCACCTTGTGTCCCTCCAGTTTTCTGTGCCCACCTTTAACCCCTGGAAAACAGATAAAGGAACAAAAGAAAAACACCCTTGTTGCTGGGCACTGGTGGCTCACGCCTGTAATCCTAGCTACTCAGGAGGCTGAGATCTGAGGATTGTGGTTCAAAGCCAGCCCAGGCAGGAATGTCCATGAGACTTTTATCTCCAATAAACCACTCAGAAAACCAGAATTGGTGCTGTGGCTTAAGTGGTAGAACACTAGCCTTGAGCTGAAGAGCTCAGAGACAGCGCCCAGGCCCAGAGTTAAAGCCACATGACTGACCTCCCACCCCCCAAAAACCCTTGTTTCCATTTTCTGGAATACACGAATAAATGAATAGGTATTAGATAAATGAATAAATATTTTAGATAACTATTATTTTATATCATTAGAAGCACAGAGATATTGTGTGTTTGTGCTTTTCTCCTAAGAGTGTCCTCTTTCAGTCTCACTATATGTGCACGCCTAGAGTCCTGTGTAATTTATCATGTCAATGTCACATTGTATTTTAGGCCTAGCTTGCTATTTGAGAGAAAACATGCAATTTGTCTCCCTCAACTTGATTTACCTAATTTAACATGATCTGCTCTAGGTCCATCCATTCTCCTGCAAATGACATAATATTATTGTTTGTAAAGACTGTAAATTTCCATTGTGTATAGGTACCACATTTTTTGTATCCATTCATCTCTATTGTAGGGCCTTTGGACTGTTTTCATAACTTGGCTATTGTAAATAGTGCAACAATGAACACTGATATACAAGTGTCTTTAGGGTGCCTTGGCTTGTGATGTTCTAGGTAGATATCCAAGAGTGGCATGGCAGGATATTAGGGAAGATTTATGGTTAGCTTTTTGAGGAACTTCCAGACTGCAATTCAGAATGACTGCATTCATTCATTTACATTGTGATCTTTCCTTCTTTTTTTTTTTTTATTGTGAGAATACCGTACAGAGGAGTTACAATTACATGGGCAAGATAACGAGTACATTTCTTATCAAGCTTTGTTGCCTTCTCTTTGTTTCCCCTTCCCATCCCTTCCCATACTCCTCCCCTCCCTCCACCCAATCCTCCCCCCACCCCCAACCTAAGTTGTAAAGTTCATTTTTCAACATAACGACTTGTACATCTCATTGTTGCGATGGGTCCACCTGTATCCCTAGTTTTTCCCTTCCCCTCCACAAATTACACCAACATCAAAAACAGTGGAAGTATGGGTTATACTGTGGGGGAGGGACATACAAAGAAAAGCATTGTAATGAAGCTATGATCGAAATGCTTTAAATGAGTAAATTAGATAGCTAATTTGTAGAGACTGTGATTAAAACCAATGATATGAAAACAGAACTTTATTACTTTAGTCAAAGTTTTTTTTTAATGTTATCATTTCAGCAAAGGTAAAAACAAGCTACTACATAGTAAGATATTTATTACTTCCTGTGTTTTACAATTTAAAAATCTATGTACAATAAAAGATCAATGTCTTTATTGCACCAGTGAACCACACTTTCGATGAGTAAAACTGACCTGAGACTGTACTTAAAAAGTATCTTCAATTCGGGCACAGTTGACATCAAAGCTATAAGACACTGACACCTTAAAGTGCTTCCAAATTTTCTTAGAACAAATTGTAATTGTAAATACCAATTGCACTTCAAATTATGCAGCATCGGCACTGATAACCCACTTTATGTAAGCATTATTTCAGATCATGTCAAATTAAAAGGGTATATTTTCAAAGACAACATTCTTCTGCCAAATAAAACCAATACGTGTTTATTTCCTCAGGTGAAAGGTTCAGGGTCAAGAAAAAAGTTTATCATATTTTGTTTCTCTTTAAAAAAGGGTTTGTCATCAATTTTTCAAAGCTTTCTTTGTTTAATTTCAAAAAATAATTTATTTTTGTGTGGGACCAAAAAAGGTTACTAGAATATAATATGTTTATAAGTCATAGACCTCCCTTTACCAAAGTTTTCATCAGATTTATATAAGTCCATTTTATTTCAAGAATGTAGGGCCAGAAGATATCATAATCATTGATATGTATGTATGTATGTAATCATTGATAAATATGTAAGTGATTTACAAATTTCCTGAACATGTAAAATACCCTTACTTCTCTCTCTCTCTCTATATATATATATATCCTGTATTTGTTATTTTAACTTGATGCTTAATAAAAAATAAATGATAACTTTTCACCAGCATGTGTAGTCCCAAGACTCTTATCTCTATCTTATAACTCTATAATTAAAGGTAATAATTAATTCTGTTTTATAATCAATGCCGAGATTCTTTTAAAAATGGTGTACTTGCAAGAATCAATCAACCTTCATGTAACTTTACTTCCTGGAGTAATATGCAAATGATATAAATGCACTTGCTGTTTAGAAATTGATTAAAAATAAATCCAAAGAGACCCAATCTATCCACAGATAATGAGCTTCTTGAGTGTGGCTGTAAATAATCTCATTTCCCTAATAAAATCAATGATGAAATACTTCTAATAACCACACTCATGTCTTTATAATAAAGAAGTCTTTTCAGAGTGTTTCCTGATGATGAAGAAGGGTTATGCACTTACAGAAACATATTGTTAACACTCCTGTATTGCTGCATAAATTTATACAAACATTTATATAATGAACACCAATTGCCACAAAATTATACTACTTCTTATTGAATTCACAATTTTTGCCAATACAAAATGTACTTATTTCTTGAGTATTTATTAAGTTTAAATACAAATTAAAATCAAACTTAAAATTATTACAAATTAATAGCATTATCATGAATTAATAAGCATAATCTTAGTATCAGAAAAAATTACCTGATGTATTCTAAATGTATTTGTTAATGATCCTATATTAGTTGTCCAAAGGGAGATCATTATAATATTTCCATAATTCATCCAATGTGTTTTTTATCATAGTCATGACTTTTATTAATCTTTCCTACAACTTCTGCTACTGCTACTCTATCTTTTTCTAACCCCATCAATTTATTTTTACAAATTTATAATTGGTTTCATTATGATATAGCTGAATACTTTAAACTGAAGGTATTTTCAAGCATCTTACAACCCAAAAGCCTCTTCTTCCTTTGCTTTTCTATCTTTTTTTTAAATTACATTTTATTTCATTACAAAGATGAAGTACAGAGGATTTACAATTACATAAGTAAGGCAGTGACATTTCTTGTCGAACAATATTACCCCCTTCATTGTCTCCCACTTTCCCTCCTCCCCATTCCCCACACCCCAAATTGTAAAGTTCATTTCCAACATAGTGTCTTGTATCACTTAAGGTAATAGAACCACATTTGCTTTCCCAAAGAAGGACATAAAACCTAGTCACTCTTCCCTAAGAAAGTGCCAAGAAGGATCTGAGCATAGAGATCTTCATGGATTTCTACTTCGAGTCTATGAGCATTAAATTATAATTTTTATCCAATCTTATTTCCACATGGTGCCATTCTTCTTGGAACCTAAATAAAAAAAGTGTCCCTTCCTGGGCCTTAGCTCTTCATTTCTGAAAGCTTCCATGCCATTATTAAACACATTTGTTCGTATTTTCCTTGTTTATCCTGTCATTTGATACTAGAGTATTGGCCATATGACTCCTATGGTCATAGCTTTCTACCTCTACAATAATACTCTTTTTAAGTGTGTTCTTTGTAACAGCTGAAGACATTGTTCTTAGTTCTATGTGTAATATTAATTCTGCTCCCAAAACATATGTGCACTTCAGCAAACACACGTAACCTGAGAACAGGACTCATCTTTGTTACCAGATTGCAAATATTTACTGTTTTTTTTTCCTTGACATCAATTACTTTTTTAAAAATATGGTTTAAGAAAAGACAGTTAATGCTTGAGGAGAGCATATTTTCTTTCTTTAAAATATGATGGTATATTATTTTATATATAGTTCAAAACTAATCAGTATTGTCCTAGATATATTTCTAGGATATGCTTAAACTTTAAAGTCTTCCAAAAGACAAGTCATTTCAATAAGCTACCCTTGGGAAAAATATTATTAAGCTAATCAACATTGGAAGTAGAGTGTTTATTATCAGGTTTTATCTATAACTGCTCTCTCTTTAGCAATGCTATATAACAGAAATAAACTCTTAATAACAGCTCATGTATTTAACAATAAGTAAACATTGTACTTGTTTTGATTGTTTTTTTCTTCAGAATTTTGACATGATCATAACATAAAATTTTGATAAAAATAAAATTGAATTTACTCCATCAATGGACTTCACAGAAATAATCTTCCCCCCTCCCCTCCATGGGGCTTGAATTCTGGGCTTGGGTCCTGTGCCTCACATCTTCAGCTCAAGGCAGCACTCTACCACTGGAGCCACAGCACCACTTCCGGTTTTCTAGGAATTTAGTGGAGATAAGAGTCTCACGGACTTTCCTGCCCAGGCTGGCTTTGGACCGCGATCCTCAGATCTCAGCCTCCTGAGTAGCTAGGATTACAGGCGTGAGCCACCGTTGCCCGGCCACAGAACTAATCTTCTGTGAGAAATTAATAGCAATATATCACTGAAGATTTAATAGCTACCAAGAACAGATACCTAAATAATTTTGGGGGCTTTGATATTTTCTAAATTAATTTACATCTATGGAATACTTCTGCCAAGAATGATTTTTAAAGCAAAACAAAACATCCACATTAGGTTCATCCATCAAAAAGTCCAATACTAAAAATAACTAGAAAATAGTTCATATGATATTAATTATTACAGATAAAGAATCAGACTACATATAATTTTCTTCCATTTATCATTGGTTATACTTAATATGCATATATTTATATATTTAAATATATATGCACCTCTGAAAGATACACATTCTAAATATTTTGTACTTTTAAAAATTACAAATACTTTTATAATACTCTTTTTAGGATATTTTATAACTTGCAAACAATACTTAAAATGTTATATCAGTTTATAATCAAAGGTCAGGTCATCCTGTTCATTATAATAATCTACAATACCTAAAAATATTATTTTATATTGTTAATGCCATGAAAAAAAGGAGAATAAGTCTATGTCTATGCCATTAGATATATAATTACATTGTAGTTGATATCCAACATTTACTAGCAATATGGAATAGATCACTTTCTGTCTTAAGTATTAGTAATTATTCACTTTCTTTTTAATCATTAGTGATTCATATATAATCATGGAGAGACTATTTTGCTCCTACTACAGCTATTCTATTCCAGTAATTTTGCACACATATTATTCTAATAACTTCCAATGGATCCACTTGAATCAAGTGACCAATGGAAAGGTTAAGTTGGAGCAAGTGAAAGCATCGCAACTAATTAATATGTCAGAGGAGTACAGCTACCGCCAAAAGAGTTAATGAAGCTTGCCAAGGACACATGTGGGTCTTTTGTAATGCAGGCCTGACTGTACAGGCTAGTTAGGTTAAATTGTCTGTCAGTTACTGGCCAGTTGGCCACCACCTGGCTGCCTATGCCGGTCTCTCCTCATCCCAACAGCCTTCTTCCCAGCTCTCAATGGCAAACTGCTGCCACTACACATCATGAAGCCTCTGACAAGGTTTGGGCACACAATGGGCTCCTGACATGTGAATGAAGGGCCAGGGCTGAGCTCTGAATGGGGAAGATTTTCCCCATTTAAACTCATAATGTTCACAACACCCATAAAAGAAAAAGCCCATCTTTGGTGTCAGACCATTAGCATTTATAACAATATGCTAATAACTTTCTAGATTACTTTCAGTTTCTAAGGACATTTAAATACATGAATTGATGGCTGCAAACTTAAAAGGGACTATAGGGGTAAGAGAGAGGAAGAAGCATTTAGTTAGGAAGGAGGAAGAAACAAAAGGCGAATGAGAAGCATTGCAATTTATCTTATAGAAGACTACTTTTCTAGCACCCTACACAGAGGACCTCTGTTTAGAGGAGGATTATATAGTATGGCTTACACAACACCCAAGAGAAGTGTCATCAGTAACATGCATATCTCTTAGAGGCATTCAAACAACACTTTGTATGGGTGGTTATATGGTTTTGTTCAACTGCCCTCTTCAAGAGGTGTCCATAGTATGCCAGGTACATCTTTAGCTTTTGAACTGAAAATAGTCTTTCGAAAAGAGATAGTGAAAAAAAATACACCTGAAAGGAAGCAATGACATTTTAGATACCCTCTTCATGGTTGTATCTGAAGCAACTTAGAAATGAGCAGACAATCTTCAATTGAATCATAGAAATATTTTTCTTCCCAATTATTGTCTCATTCATTGTTGCTTTAAAATAGTGCAGATGTGAGACAATTTACACTATATCTCTTACCACATTTATTCAACATGAACATAGGAATTAAATAACAATTTTTGTTACCATCATCATCATCATCATCATCATCAAAACCTCAGTCACTGCTTGCCACATCTCTCACCAGAATTGATTACTATTGAGAGCAGCTCTTACTTTAATGCTGATTTGTGCTATTCAATTTGAAAAATTATTTTCCCATAGATTTCAATATTGAGCTGTTACCACAAATGGAATCTGCAGCCTTTCAATGAAAAGAGGCATTTGAAAATTTATAAATATGCTAACTTTACATTCTGTCACAGAAACATATCACACAAGAATGTCTCTATTAAAACAGTTCATCGTATTTTACTGAGTAAAATATAGGCTTAAAAAAACTTTGTAAATTTGAACATCAACATATGTATGTAATGTCATGTAACAAGTAAAAACTTATGTCATGCAATGGTGTTAAACAGGCATCAAACCTGACCCCGATGGCTCACACCTGTAATCCTAGCTACTCAGGAGGCTGAGATCTGAGGATCGTGGTTCAAAGCGAGCAGGGCAGGAAAGTCTGTGAGACTCTTAACTCCAATTAACCATCAAAAAATCAGAAGTGGCACTATAGCTCTAGTGTACAGTATTAGCCGTGAGCTGAAGAGCACAGGGATAGGGCTCAATCCCAGAGTTCAAGCCCCACAACCTTAATAAAAAAAATAGACATGACTTTTTAGATTTGAATCTCTTAAAAGTTTTGCTCCATTCGAGGAGGTAAATGAAAGTATCATAATGTTACGTCTTGATCAATGTCAGAAAATTGTAAATATTTGCTTATTCATTTTCTTACATTTGCAAATATAAGGAAACTTCAGAAATATACTTTATGTCAGTGTCTTGTTAGACAAGCAGCCAGTCGCTGAATTCACTCCAGGTAATATTTAATATCTAGAATGTGTGTCACACAATTCTATAATTTGCAACGTACATTTAAATTATTATCTATGATTTCTTCTTACTGAAAGATGTCAAAATGTTCAAGTGTGTTTTTTCAATAATAGTGTATAGAAAAGATTTTTTAATCCTTCATATTCAGGATTAAGATTTCATATTTAGGATTCGTTTCATATTCACTTTGTATTCAGGACTTAAGATTTTTAGGGGGTATTGGCATGCCCCTGTTTTTACTGTTTTAAATTTTCAATAGAGGAACTATTACAGGAGCCAGTCATAGAAGAAAACTCTGAAAGACCAGTCTGTACATCATCACCTCTTCCGTGTAGTTTGTACTCAGCAGGAGTACAAATGGCAGGAGTCTGCGGTTCCAGCTTAGTCAGAACTGAGATCCAGAGCAAAGTGCTCTTGGAAGTCTAAGTCTAATATAATCCCTTAAGATAAACACATTATGAAGCGAAGGAGGCAAACTGAAACAGTCTAATAGACTAAGTCAAGCAACTAAAGTTTAAGCTTTAGTCAATTTAATTCTGTGTTTATGTCATTCTTCTATGAATCATACAGCTCAAAAAAATTACTGATTCTGAAAGCCACGTACTTGAGCATCAGTCCTAGTTATTTTATGGGATACCCCCATTCACAGAGTTCTTCTAGTAAAGCAGACTTCACTTCACAAATCCTGGCAACAGAAATGTGAATCTAATACCATAATGACCATCCTCACTTATATAATAGCTTAATGAAACTGGACATCTGCCACATTATCTTACATCACAGAATAAAATGGCAGCAAATGAATTTGAGAGAAGCCCCTGATTGTCAGTATTAGGGTTTAAACTCAGGCCTCGCTCTCTTGAATCATATTTTTTTTTGCTCAGATTTGGACAGTCTATAACTTCAGCCACACTTATCTAACAGCTTTATTGCTGGTTAACTAGAGATTGAGTCTTGTGGACTTTTCAGCATGGGTTGGCTTAGAATTTTGAATATCTTGTATCAACTTCTTGAGTTGCCAGGTTTATAGATGTGACCCATTGGCTCCTCACTGAGAAACCTCTCCATTTTTACCTGTGATCTCACATAAATATCTCTCCCGTGGTTGAGTTACAGCATTCTTAAATATGCCATGTCTCTGATATAAAGAAAATCTAGATGTTCACAGGTTCCTTTTGGCCTTTTCATTAGGAATAAATATAATGAACTAATTCTTAAATTTAATATGATTATGAGCAACCAAGTTATGTTTTATATGCAAGGTATTTAAGATACTTAGTCAATAAATAAAAAGTAATTTACATTATTTTGTCATGGCTAAAAACAATAAAGAGTGATGAAATTTGGTATCATAGGGCATTTTAGAAACACAGCTAAGATGCAACCCTTGTGTGCATATTCAATGTAAAGTACTTTTTTCCCACTTACAGATGTAAATATGGTATTACTAGAAAAAAAAACAACTGCTGTTTTTTACTGCATATTTGGATGCCTAATGAGCTGCCTAAAAAATAGACAAAGATGTTGCGATTAAATTCAACCAGTATAGATTTAAAACTTTATGCACTTCATTTTGATAACCTTATTTTAATTTATGGCTTGAAAGAAATTCTACTCAGGTCATCTAAACAAGCTGTAACTTTGTTGCTGTTGTTGTTGTTGTTGTTAACCAAAACAAAGATTAGCTCTCTCTCCAAACCTTTATTTGCAAACAATTGTATTCAGAGACAGGCAATTAATTGTCAGTGCTTGTTCTTCTGAAATATGTGAATATATTATGTTTTGTTAGTATGTCCTTGATTGAGAAATGAGCTTTATACAATTGAAGGACAATGGGTCACAGAGATATGTTTGATAGTTTTCAAGTTAGTTCTGCTAGTTTTATAACTTGATGGTACATCAGAATTATGTAACTATTTCTGTTTTATCTCACCTATGTATTTTTAACACTGAGAATTTATTTATGTGTTAATATTGGGGAGAACTCAACAACAAGAATTCAACATATTGGGAGTTTTTTCTATTATTTTTAAAACAAATATTTGGAAATTATTTTCGTTTTATGTATTATGTTTTAATATTCATTCTAAACTATTACATTTTCTTTACCATCAGTTTTTTAAATAATTTTAATTGAAGATACCATATTCTGGAGTTTTCCATGAAATTAAAATTTAAGAGGAGTTTCTTTAAATCTGTGAACTTTTACCAAATACCACAATTCCAACTTTCAACATTAGAAGTTAGGTGTAAGCAAATAAAGAATTTGGATTTGTGGGGCCAGCAAATAGTCTTTTTCTTCTTGTTGTTCTTTTTTTTTTTTACTTTACTTTTACTTTTTTGGTTTGTTTTCAACTGTCCCTCTTTAATGATAGAAGATTATGGATAGTAACTTAAGCAACCTGTACAAATCACAAATACACAAAAGTTTGCACTTTCAGAGATCTGATAACAAAGTACCAGTTGCCAAAGTTATCTGTTTCCTATCAAGACCTATGTTTGGCACAAGAAGTATTCAATTCATTCATCATTGTCAATGCACTAGTTCACTAATTATTTCAAATTGTTTCCTCAGCCAGAGGTCTAGAACAAATCAGACAAGCCAAAAATAGCAGTTATGAATAATTATGCATAATTTACCTCAAGGTCTGAGCCAGTCTATCATTAAAACTTTTACTTGCCACTCTGTGATCTGTGCTAATTGCAAACTTTAAAATTAGTTCAAGGTTGTCCTTTTAGGAAGTGCCAAACTCAACCCATTTCTTTAGTAACTTTCTGCTACTTTGAACACTTCAAATAAAATGCCAACATTTTAGATGTATATTTATATATAGATATATTATATACACACATATATATGTGTATATACATATATATTTAATTACTGACAAAGGTATTGTTAATTTTTTTCCAAGTCTTAAACATGTTAACAAATGATATAAATACAAGGCTTAGAAGCTAAAATACTCTAATAACTTATCTGTGCTCCAATGAAAAGGAGCAAAAAAGTTTTAAAACCATCCAAATATTTGTGTCATCAATATATTAGTACTTAAATGGTTCTTGTACTTTGAAAGAAGGCATCCTGGATATGCCGCTTTTCATTAGAAAGACACCATATTCCAGTTAAACTTCATTGATAACAAAAACCAGATATCTCCTGATTTTTACTACTGATACAAGGACTTGTAAAAGTATAAAATTTAAACTATTCACTAAACTTAATATTCAACTAAAAACAATATATTGTAATTTCTATTCATTCTTTGTTATGCTACTTTTCCCCATATTGGGGAGTGTTATGCATTTACTTCTTTATTTTTTGTCTTTGTTTCTCTACAACCCCTACTCATTGGACATCTTGTAAATACAATTTATTTTCTTGTTGAAAGAAGAGCAACATTAATTCAAGATAATATATGTGTGTTATTTTAAATTATCTGACACCTATGTTTCTAAGTTTATATAAGCTTTAATGATTTTTTTCCCCATCTTTGAACTTTAGGACATGAACACATAGAACACTGAACTGTCATCTTCTTGAATTACTTTCTTTGTGTAAAACAAAGGATGCTCCATTTCACTTCAGACACATTTAGAAGAGAAATGAGCCAAAATGTAGGAATGTTGTTCCTGGCTCTGGCCTATCAGATAAACGTTCCACCCAAACCACTTTTAATAACACACCATATTTGCTGGTTTATTTTATTATGTAATTCTACTATTTGTTAACTTTTTCTCTCAGTGAATCTTCCAATCAAAGCACCCATTCAGTATATTACAAGATGGATTCAATTGAAGGATTTCTTCTGTCTTTGCCTTCCCTGAAAGGCAAAGAATTTTCCAATGAACACTGATTTAGAACTAGCTACAAATGGATGGCTTGAAGAAGAACAAAATTAAAAAAGCGTCCATAAAAGAAAACTGGTGAATTTGGGAGACAAAAAGGCTAACGTTGAAAAATAACAGATTTTTTTTTGACAGTGAAAACGTTTGCTGTTTGTATTGTTGATGCTGGTTTTTAAGATATCTTGTGCTGTTTTTTTATTTATATGTTTGTATACTTTTAATTAAAAAATTACATGTTTGATATGATCAAATCACAATCAAGATTAGAAAAATAACTATTATAATATAAATTGCTATATCATTTCAAAAATTTCAATTAAAAATCGAGAAATAGCCAGGCGTTCATGTTTCACACCTGTATTCCTAGCTAATCAGGAGGCTGAGAGCTAAGGATCATGGTTCAAGGACAGACAGGGCAGGAAAATCCATGACACTCTTATCTCCAATAAACCACCAGAAAACCAGAAGTGGTACTGTGGCTCAGTTGTAGAACGCTATCCTTGAGCTGAAAAGTTCAGGGAAGAACTCAGGCCCAGAGTTCAAGTCCCACAACAGACTAACATAAATACATAAAGGATAGATAGATAGATAGATAACAAATAAATAATAATACAAAATATATAGAGAGGAACAGCTCAATTGTAGACTATGTTTTTAGCATGCAGTAGCCTATATATTTGATCCTTAGCAACACACCACAAACACACACACACACATACACGTGCACACACACACAAACGATTTACAGATACAATCAATATGGACCTGGCTTCTCTTCTGTGACTGATAATGTACTCACCTTAAAGGACAGTGTATGTGCTGTTCTTGCCTTCAGAAAACTTACACAATAGAAAGTGATCCTAAAAGCTGAATAAGCTACTAAAATAAATAATTATAATTTGTGATAAAAAGTCTGAAAAAGACAAACGTGAAGAAGAATAAAACGATTTTTAAATACACTTTACATAGGTGGGTCAGGAAACTTCTGACTTCAGGTGACAATGGAAATGGCAACTGATAGGATATTGAACAGTTCAGGATCTGGGGTTGGAAAATTGGGATGTGATGCCATCACATCCCAAAATTGGGATGTGATGTGTGCTATCAGCTTAACTAATGACAATATTTATTACTAATGAAAAGATGTATTGGAAAAAAAATTACTAATGAAAGGATGTATTGAAAACAAAATACATGATGGATAAATAGCATAAAGTACTAGGGGAAAAATGTTCTGGAAAAAAATGGGGACACAAGAAAACATTTGGTGAAAATATTTGCTTTGCTGGAAGAACATTAAAGTTGAAAAGTTTACCTGATGAAAACTGACTAACATAACCACCACACAAAAGAGCAGAGATCCAGGAGACAAGAGCAATATTACTATTAGCCAATACGTAGGTTGTGGAAAATAGTTTAAATTTTAAATGCTGTGTAAAATCACAAACTTTCCTTCTGAAGATGAATACATAAATATTCAAGAAAAGACAGGGTAGAAAAAAAGACAGGGACAGTTTTCATTATTCTTGATCTGTACACATTGTACTCATAACCTGACATGTTGAATTGAAACCCCTATACACTACTTAAAGATAATAGATAAAAAGAAAATTTTAAAAAGGAAGAAACAGCATTAATATGATATTATTGACCTAATATTTATATTTTAACGTATTGCTTTGGCTACAACATGACAATGTTAAGAAAGAAAGACAACAGAAGTGCACAGAAACTTCTACTTCATTCATGCAGCCAGTGAAGGAGTGGCTGAACTATGGGGAATTATTGAAGAGGCAAAAAATATTGATTGATTTGAAATATTCTGCATAGTACTGTATTTCCTTAAGATGATTATTATAAAAATAATGGTTTCTTCAGAGAAGGTGTAATATGTTGACAATACAAGTTGGGTAGTGTATACTTTGATGTTTCATTTTCATTCTGAGAAAGATTGACAGCTAGCTAAGACATTGGTTAATAATTTTATGTATAAGTGAAAATGTTTGTTCTTTCATCCAGCCTTCCTAGTTTTTCAGTTATGACAAGAAAGTTGGGTTGTTTTTCATGAATCCCAATGAATTATCTAGAATGTTGAATCTGATTGCTTATGAAACATTTTAAACTGTTTTATTTTCTTAATCACTCAGTGATTTGAATTAGAAATGACTCATAAGCCATAAGAAGCAATCTCTAAAAGCCATGTAAGAAATTGTTTCTAAAGTCCAAGTTTATGAGAACCTCAAATTAGCAATATTGCTGCACTCAAATACCTCTGTCTGGGTAGTGCTCAACTAGTTTCAGGGTAGTTATAGAGCTACAATGCCATTTTAAGTGTCCTATTCTCCAATTCCTCTGATGTTCAGACTACACATTTCATCTAGTCTCTGAGATACTTTCCATGGCTGTTTCTGGGTGTTCTAAGCAATTATCATATCAGGAAATAGTCCATTAGTCCTAATGTGATGCTCTCAAGAGATTAAATTGGAAGAAAAGCACATGCTTTCTTTGAATGCTATGAAGATTATATCTTTTGTCTACTTAATATTATTCCCTATAAAGGGCATAAAGACATCCAGAGGGTTTTTTTGTTTCTATTTTTGTTGGAAGATTTCTGGTAGTTCCATAAATGAGTCAGAAAAATTCATCATGTTGATCCTCAAGAGCATTCCTGGAAAACAGGTCTAGTGGACAAAAGAGGACATGGTAGGAAAAATAAGGCAAATGTCATGATGGAATGAGACTGGGAATTTTCCCCTAAGAAAGATTTCAGAGTTGACTCCAGCAATTATAAACACGATGTGAAAGTTCTTTAGGGGATGGGAATATGGCTTAGTGATCAAGTGCTTGCCTAGCAGGCATGAGGCCCTGGGTTTGACTCTCTATAACTCATAAAAATAAAATATTTTTTTAAAGTTCTTTAGGTTACTTTCAAATCACTTTTCTCTGTTTCTGTCTGACATGCTACCTCCGACAGCTTGAAAACGTTACTGGATCATTGTTTCTATTCCTGTGATGCCACTTGCTACTGTTTTCTGTACACTTTGGGGTGCAAAGCAATTAACTTCTCCACCCAAAACTCAGTATAACCCAATGTTAAAAGATCCTATTCTTTAAATTCCTTAAATATCTGACCTCTTTCATTCACCTCTAATAAAAATCCTTCATTAGAGTATGTTTTGTTGTCTCTCTACAATCCATTAATTCTTTGAGTGAAACATTTTAAGTTGACCTTTTTTAGGGGTTCCTCTGACTTGTTAAGAAATGTTGCATTTTTCCATACTACTCAACAAAGAACAACACTAGAAAACTAGAAATCTGAGGGAAAGGTCTCCAAAGTAGAATTCAGATATTTGCAGCATCCATGTATAGAATTTAGAGTTTCACCTCCATCTTTCTCCAGAAGTACATATAAAGTTACATCACAAAAATTTTACATTTTGTATCATACGAATATAATACATTTGGCACAGCATATGAAGGAAACTGCTTAATTGCCATAGAAGTTCAATGCTATTTGGGAAAGAGAAATATTCTGAAAGGTTCTATAAATATGGCTGAGTAAGTATGGTTGATGATTATAAATTATGTATTTCAAAATAGCTATGAGAGGGATTTGGAGTGTTTCTAGCACAATAATTAAAGAATTAAAAGTAGTGGGTATGCCTATTTTCCTATTCTAACCTTCATACATTGCATGCATACAGTGAACCAACATCCGGTAACCCATAAATATATAAAATTATTATATATCAGTTAAATTTAAAATATTCTAAAACTCAACGAAAGTGAATAAATACATAATATCATGTGTGAAATAGTATAGTAATAAAAACAGTTTAAGTAACTAACAAAGTTCTAATTAGATCTTCCTGAAAACCTTTCTTACACTTTCCTTAACTTTCTTTCCTCCTAAGATTTTCCTATAAATATGTTACATGAAACTAAGTTAACTGTCCTTCCTTTGCTCCTTATTTCTTTTCCTCCCTCCCTCCCTCCCTTCCTTCCTTCCTTCCTTCCCTCCCTCTCTCTCTTCTCTCCCTGGGCACTTTCTCTGAATTTTTTTTTGTTTTTTGTTTTTTTTTTGCCCAAGGCTAGTGGTCAACTATTTGAGCCACAGGTCCACTTCCAGCTTTTCTGTGGTTAATTGGAGCTAAAGTCTCATGGATTTACCTGCCTAGGCTGACTTTAAGCCACAATCCTGATATTTTGGCCTCCTAAGTAGCTAGGATTACAGGCCACCAACATCCAGGTTAACATTTTATTTCATTTTATTGTGTAGTCATGGGGCTTGAACTATTGACCTAAGTGCTGTCCCTGGGCTCTTTTGCTCTAGGGTAGCACTCTACCACTTTGAGCCACAATGTCCCTTCCAGTTTTCTGGTGGTTCATTGGAGATTAGAGTCTCACAGGCTTTCTACCCTGGCTGGCTTGGAACCACGAACCCCAGATCTCAGCCTCCTGAGTAGCTAGGATTACATGTGTTAACACCAGCACCCAGCTGTTACTTTTTAGTAAAAGTAACTGTAGGTTAAACCAGTCCATAAAATGTAGCCAAATGACAGTAAAAAAGTTCCCTACATATAAATATAGTTAACATTTGAAGATAGACATTATTGTTGCCATGATTTGATTATATAGTTAACATTTGAAGATAGAATTATTGTTGCCATGATTTGATTACTATATAGGATACTTAAATGTTTTACCACAATGTTTTAAGACACAAATATTATGTCTTAAAAATAAAGTATAATTATTATTCTTGCTGCTATTGTTTAAAAAGCCATAGTTTCCCTAGGCAACAAGTTTTATCCTTTTTATAAAGTATAACACTTGATTTGTATAATATTACAATGAAATAAGCATCAACATCCCTTAATATGCATGAAGAAACAGGCTTAGAGTAAATAAAGATGTTGACAGGATTCAACCTTAGGTCCAACAGATTGTTAAACTATACACATTCATTTAGTTTGGTTCACTGACTGTTCTTAAGATAAAATGAAATATTGTGGTAAACTTACACTTTAATCATTTATACGTTAGAAGAAATTATGTGTTATGAGTGACTAAATTGGTATATGGAACTGTTGTTGCCTGTCTCTTGAATCAAGGGAAGCTTATGTTAGTTGTTAGAGTGCTTTTATTAAAAATCCAGCAGAGCACAGACAATTTCATTAGAAATCCTTCACTTATTGTCTCTGTGGTACAGAGACGACCTCCCAGATGCCATAACCTACTTATCTTGGTGCATCTGAAAGAGTCATTGATATTGTACAGTATCCTTTAGTATCGTTCTAAAAGCCAATTTCAACACCAATACTCAGCGTGGATAAGCCACTCATTGACCCCCATCTGCATATATATTTTTGTCCTATCTAGCTTCCTTCTGCCATCCATGGGTACATATTCCAAACACAATCTTCAATACTTCATAGATATTCAACTAAATTCCTTCTAGTGTCAGCTTCCAGGGCAATCTGATTCTCTACAATGATGGGAAAAGATACAAGGTCTGGATAGGCAATTTGTAGGCAAGAGAGGAGTAAGTAGAACAGCACTGAGGGAAGCAGCAATCAGAAATCAGATCATTAAACCAACAAATGAACATTTTCCTTAGTTCACCGTACTTGATTTTTTTTTACTTAAAACTCAATTTAATTCACTAATTTATTCCCTCCCATCTAACTTCTTTTGGCTATGGAATGCTAAATTGTTTTCTCCTGAGTTTTCTATTCCTAAAGCACAGGATTCCACAATTATATATATTTAAATATGCCAAGGACAAGGACTATCTGTTTATAACTGTTGTCAATTACACTTTGTCAGTTTTAAGCATCATATCAAGATGATAAATGTGTGCTCATTCCACATATTTCCAATTCCATATTTTTTATTTAACCTAATAGTAAATCAATCACTTCAGCTGGATAAGAAAGATCATTAAGCAAGAGAAGTTTAGCAAAATACAACTCATGGCAAATTAAGGATTTACCAAATACCTATAAATTTGAAATTCATTTTTACTGACTAAAGAGTAGCAAAAGTATGCTTCCATGAAATTTTAATCAAAAGATAAACTGCTAAAATTTTCAGTGAGAATAATTTGACAATAATTATAAAAATGTAAAATGCATACCTGTTTTGGCCTAGCAATTCCTGTGGCAGGCATTTTTTTTCATATATAGTATATAATATATAATATGTTTGCATATATATTCTCAATTGTAAAGAGATATTCACACACTCTAGACACTGTTCACATTGTTTTATATAAAGGGAAATAACTGCCAATGAGTCAGGGACTAATTATATAAATAACAGTACATTCATACTGCATTATTGCATAGAAACACAAAAATAAAGAACAAGGAAGCTCATTGTGTCAAACAGCTCCAGGATATATTGTTAGATTGCAGAAAATGTAACCAACAAATATTATGATTGAAACCTTACATTTACAGAAAGGGTGATTACATTTAATATAATACATATAAACAGTATATCTTTTTACATACACGTAAACACAACTAGCAATATTATAGCCTCTGGAACAGAGAAAAGATGATTTGGGGCATAAATTGGGAGAAGACTTTTCACAATATTTCATGTCATAATTTAAAAAATTATATCCATCTGCATAAATTCTTTCTGTTCTTGGTTTCTGACACAGCATAGTTCCAAAAGTGTAGTCCTGGGCGATCAAAAGATTTTCAAAGTAGCTTGTTTCTTTTTATTATTAATTCATTTTATTGTTATTATTGAGTTGATGTACAGAGGGATTACAGGTAATGAGTACATTCCTTTCATACAGTGTCTTCTGTTCCCTCATTCTCTCCAAGTCCCCCGCTCCTATCTCTACACATTAGTGTCCAATGCACCCCACTGCTGCACTTTTTCAGCTGTTTCCCCTGAGTTCCATGCCCTCCCAGTCTTAGGAAGATGCACAATACATAAGGTAAAAAAGAATTCATCAAAAACTAAAAACTTAATATAATGAAAAAATAACAGAGGTCTCAAATTTCTCTCTGTTATTATTTTACATTAGTATAAAGGGTCACTTAGGCATTGTGTTTTGTGTTTCTCTCCTACAAGTATCCTCTTTATGTCTCACTATGTGTATCTGGAATCTTATATAATTTATATAGATCCTTGTATAATTTATGCATTTTAGATCTAATGTCTGCATATCAGAGAGAATATGTACCATTTGTCTCTCTGAGCTTGGCCAACCTTACTTAACAATATTTGCTTTTGTTCCATCCATTTCCCGGAAGATAACATTGATTTATTATGACTGTATACAATTCCACTGCATACAAGTACTGCATTCTTTTGGATCCACTCATCTATTGTGAAGCACGTGGGCTGTTCCCAGTTCTTGTCTACTGTGAATAGTGAGGCAATGGACATGGATGTGCAGGTGTCTTTATCATATCCTGGTTCTTAATGCTCAGAGTAGATACTCAAGACTGGTATGTTTGGGTCATAGGGTATGTGATGACACTATTGCTCAGCTTTTAATATCCATTTACAAGATAGGAATTCTTTAATTCTGTCTTCAAAACTTCTCAGCAGGTTAATATTAATAGGCATATTTCACATTTTAAACAAATGTTGAAGTCTGTATTATTGGGGGGAAAGCTTTTGATAGCCACCTGGTATAGGAATTTTTTTTCTGAAAGCATAATGTATAAATGAACTTTACAACTTGGAGGGGCATTAAAAGGGGAGAGAAAGTGGGAGAAAAGTAAGAGAGGGGATAAGAATGTTTGACAAGAAATGCACTTACGACCTTAAATATGCGACTGTAACTCCTCTGTATATCACCTTGACAATAAAATAAATTTTACAAAAGAAACATCTGATGCTTTGAGATGAAAAAGAATTAGTAAGTTTGGAACACTACAAATAGTGAAACTTTTGTTGACGGACTTCATATAGAAAACTGAAAGATAGTAGCCAAGGAGACATGTGATAACATAGCTGCAATATAGCTAACCTATGCCCATTAAGGTTGGGAACAGGGAAGATAGACGTTTACATAGAGAACTTAATCCAACTACATTAGGAAAAATGTGCAGAAACACAACTCAACAATATGCATACAAATCTAACGTCAGTTTAATTCTCTGACAGGTGATAGATGTAGCTGTTATTTATTAGTGATCTGTTTATAATTATTTCTGAATATTACTACTTTCATAATTTTAAAAAACTTCTTATAGGGCATTTACATGAAGTCTCATATTATTCTAACAACCTAAGAGAAAAGTATCTTTGATATTTTCATCATTTGTTGTAAGACATTGTTACAAATTAGAACATCTATGTGGCTTTTCCTATTTTTCCATATTGCTTATGAACATATTACATAATTAACTTATTTGTTTTATATGTGCCATGTGTCCATTTTAGACATACTATGACTATAAAATCATAGAAAATGTCTATGTGTATAGCCCGCTATTATTATTTCAAAAAATGAAAATGAGAAAGGGACAAAGATGAGTAAAGAAGAATCTCACATATCAATGTGTACAACTAATGGTATACTTGTGTACACACCAATGTAATCATTAAAATAATAAAATATTAACAATAAGAGTAATAACATTAGAAAGCAAATGTATTCACCCACTTTGGACTCTGAAAATTTTAACCACCACTGTCATATTTTGGATATGTAATCATCAAATGCTGCCCACTTACTTTTTGTGGTTGCAATTGGCATCTATGGTTTAGATTCATAGAATATTTCTTTTGCCCAAGATTTTGAAATGGGAATAAAAACCGATGATTATTTTCCCATGGTAGCAGCTTCAATGATGCCATCTTGGTTCTATTTGAAGCTTTATCAGACAGAGACTAATGATGCTAATGATTACAAGGACTTAACCAACGTTTGCTGTGTTGTTACCTAACTTCGATCCTGCTGCTTTGTCTGCTAGGTTTCTCCTGTTCCTTTCATAAGTTTGTTTGTTGATTAAACCTCATGTTTCTGATGTTTAAAACAAATACCTTTTTGGATTTTGTTCTTATTTTAGTAACAGGACCTTCAGTTTGGTGTGACATGATCAGAACTACAGAAATGACACTAAAAATTAATCTTAGATAATCTAAATGCATACTAGATGTTAGATCCACATATTATTGACTCAATAAACTCATACTAGAAAACATACAAGTCATAATAGTAAAACAATGAACTGATACACAAATGCATTAAATACACAAAAGTATATTGTTAAGGAAAGTTGAGTAAAGTTATGTATAATACATTGTTTTTACTCCAAAATGAGGTATTACATATTTCAGCAAAATATGTAGATATTTTCTATTTTCTTTGCATATAATATGAATAGAAGTTTTAAATTTAAGGTAACTAAGAATGAATGCACTTATTCTTATTTTTTTAATGCAGTGGCCTTCTACAGTTTTGTTCTTTTCTATTAAAAATACATTTGAACATGGAAGGTAGCTTAATACCAAACTTTCCACATTGTTTATTAAGCAAGGATCCTTGTGACACTGGGGCTCTTTTAAGATTAGCAAAAGGATGGCCTCATTGTAACATCTATGTGAGAAATAATAGATTAAGAAAAGTCAATCAAGTTTCTTCTAAACAGGGCTTCTTCTCAAAACCTATAAAATATTAATATTGTTTATTGTGAGTTTGGAAGAAAGAGACATGTGAAATAATACAAATTATTTTTCATTGTTTAATAATTAAACTTCAGTGGGTTTTGGAGAAAAAACAAACTGATCTTCTCAGTTACTTATTTGGAAAATATTAACCATATCAATCAATGAACCAGAAGATACTATTTTTATAATCATCTTGTACTAAGTAGGAAAAAAAATCCACCAACATATAATTGCACCATTCATGAGAGGTAAGAAACCATTTAATGAAAATCCACATATTTCATCATAAAAAAATCTCAATAATGTGGTAGAGTCTACAGTACCATATCCATTTTTTTATAAAAAGCATTTAAAAAATTGTTTAGGGCATTCTGGAGTTAAGCTCTTTCTATTTTTTCCACCATGAATTGCAAAACCCCAGGGAACTTAATTATATGATCATTGTACATTTTATGTATAAACTGATAAGCAGAAATGTAATCAAATGGATTAAATGAAATAGTATTTGCAAAATATAGGTAAACTACAAATTAGTAAATACATGTTAAAGAGACAATAGCAGGCTTTCTGAGGTAGGTAAAAGAGGCCTCACTATCTTCATGAGTATATATTATCTTTTCATGCTTTCTATTTTCAAACCTTTTTTTAAAAATATAGAACTCAACTCTTAGGCTCTCCCTGCCTCTTTCCCTTTTCTTTCTTTTATTTTCAATTTTTGTTTGCCTCCATGGTACATTTTATCATATATTATTAATACGTTTATGGCCTTTCCCCTTCACCACCCAAGAAAATTTGTCCTCTTTTATTTACTGCTGTATCTCCAGAGACATGTAGAAACAAATTCCTGGAATTATGACCAATAGGAGTTTTGTGAAATCAATATGAGTACATCGTCAGTCTCCTGAGGGTTGCATCTCTGTTGCTTGGGTTTCTTTGCTCTGATTTTATTCCCCATGACACAATCGTTTTGCACGGGTCATCTGAAGGAAGCAGGTTGGTTTTTGAGATAACCAAGAACTTAAACATGTATTTCCAAACCAAAGGAAATCAGGAATAAAATCAGGCAAAAGAAAGGTGATCCTATGAACTTCTTGTTCCTCTTCCTTTTTTCATTAGTTTTACAAGGGATCTGGTTTTATGAAAGAACACTACAAGAATGTACTACAGGTGTTGAGTATAACTGTTGAAGAATGAGAAAGACAGCTTGCTAATAAAGGTCAAATGGAATTTGTTAGAGTTATGAGTCTTAAAAATTATCTGAGAGCTGCACTAGGGAATATCTAGCAGTTGTGAAAAACAATTGCAAAGTCAATTCGGTCTTAGTTATTTTACGATAAAACTCAGGAACAAGTGATTAAATCCGAAAAGGACAGAATTTGGCTTGTACTAGAACACTGGATTGCACCACTTTAATGTCCTGGCTCTTTTCCCAATAGAAAATTTCACTTCATCACAGTTTTAGTCTTGTATATCCACAAACCAGGAGAAGCCATGAAAGTTTACTCTACCTCTGCCGCTTTTGGATTCTACATATTAAGAGACAGACACCTTGTTCCTGTCCCATTATCCGGATTCCTGTGTGAACTAATGTAGTGTCAATTTTGAAACCTGTCCAGACAACAAGAGGTGTCCTGTTTTCTGTCCCAGGCCATCTGGCTGCCACTATTTAAAATGTATTTAAACTTTTTTTAAATATAGTAGACAGGCGCAAATAGGAAAATCATAGGTATTACATACTAACTTGGAAAAACCATGAAAAATTTAGCTTTCACGTGCTAACTTGCTTCAAGTAATTTGCCAATTATTTCTGGGTTTTTTTCTAGTCTAAGATAAAATAATAACTATTATAATTAAGAAAAAGAGTAAAAGATCAAACAGAAAATAACAAGTCTGAGGTCTATCTTCTGGATGAATACAAACCAAAACAGTGGATTATATTTTCTTCTAATTTCTCAGGTCCAGGCAGAAACTACAGAAATTTCTGAACTTTGCAGTTAGGCATAATTTTGCTCAAGCATAGCAAATCACCCTCCAGACACACAATAACAGGGAATCATGATATACTACACAAATTGCTTCAAAACTGAACAGTTCATTGGAGATGTTACTGACTCCTCTTTTTATAAGATGTTTTCCACTTTGGCCAATTTCATGTATTTTCTTCTTGTTTAGTATGAAGAAGTCCTGGATTTCTCACATCCAAATAACCTAGGTTGTGAGGAACTGCCAGTTACAAAGAAAATGCATTTTTTTAAAAAAAAAACTTACTTGTTAAACATTTAGCATGTCTCTTTAGACATAGTTCTGTTCTGAAAAGCATACTAATTATCTGCTAGCCTCTTTCTGATAAGATATTTGTTGTTCATGTTTTACTCTGAAACTTACTTATAAAGTATATCATCTTCCCAGGAGAGTCTAGTAAATACATTGCTCCAAAATGGCCAAATTTACTAGCTTAACAACCACCACACTGTTCATCACAGAAAGATGGTTATTTTTTTTCCTTTGAATACTTACAATCTGTTTCTTGTAAAGTTGAGAGGAGGTTGTTTTCTCATGTTCAAAGAACTGACAGCTGTAATTACTCCTACCACTGCTGGAGAGTTGGTTCCCAACATTAAACTGCATACTGCATAAAGCACAAATCTGCTCAATGTTTTCAAAGATGAGAAAGGGTAATCTCACAAAAGAAATCACGAAAACTGCATTTCACACTCTCAGGAAATCTAAGCCCTAAAAACACAGATCTATAAGAAGATTTAAAGAAAATTTTAAATGATTAAAACACAACTGTTAAATAGAGGCATTTGTAACTCATGGCTTTGAGAACTATTGTGCCCCTTTATTTAGCATTTCCATTAGTGATCCAAAAGCCACCCTGAAAATCAACATGGATCATGATCTTACAGTCACTGAATATGATATCTTGTTAAAAAAAATTATCCCCATCAGTAACACCAAATTTTGGTTAATACTAAGATGGAAATATTAATATATTTTAGAGATTAAATGAAATGATGAATACTGCCACACCCTGAAATGAGATTAACATTCAGTAAGTGCTAATAGATAAACTTATTCACATAACTAGGAAAAACATTTTATATGATTCTTAATTGTTGAAAAATTCATATGAAATGGCATGAATTAGGCAAAAACCAGTTATAATGTAAAAATAGTTCAAAAGCTATTATCATTGAAAAATACTCAAGATAATAGATCATACTTCAATATAATGCTCATTATGTATTGATTTTATGCACATTTTCAGCCCATTATCTTTCAAAGACCTCAATGCTGGGAATCATAGATCATAGTAATCTTATCATGGATGTAGATAAGCACAATCCAACATATATGTAATTAGTGCCTACTAAATGTTATTTGAATTGGTTTTCAGAATTCTTCAATAAAAATTAAATAAATTCTTTCGAAAATGCAAACAACCTTCTTAGTACTTAAGGCAATTTAACACAGTTTTAGCACAATTTTCCTAGAGATAAATTTTCTTTTATCCACTACATCGAAGAAAGTATAAAAATGAAAAAAAAGGGGCTGGGAAGGTGGCTCAGTGGTAGAGCGCTTGACTTGCATGCATGAGGCCCTGGGTTCGATTCCTCAGCACCACATAAGCAGAAAAAGCCAGAAGTGGCACTATGGCTCAAGTGGTAGAGCGCTAGCCTTGAGCTGAAGAGCCAAGGTACAGCACCCAGTCCCAGAGTTCAGGCCCCCACAACCGGCAAAAAAAAAAAAAAAGAAAAAAAAAACTAAAATTACATTTCCTCGGTTTCTGAGATTATTTTATACTGTTCAATGATTTTTAAATTAATTTTAAATTTTTAAATTTTTTTTGTCAGTCATGGGGCTTGAACTCTGGGCTTGAGCACTATCCCTCAGCTCTTCAGATCAAAGCAAGCACTCTACCACTTGCCACAGCGCCACTTCGAGTTTTCTAGTGGTTTATTGAAGATAAGAGTCTCACGGCTTTCTTGCCCCGGCTGGCTTTGAACCGTCATCCTCAGATCTCAGCTTCCTGAATAGCAAGGATTACAGGCATGAGCCACTGGTACCCAGCTAATTTTTAAATTTTTAAACAAACTTTGGAACAAAAAATAGATAAGATTATTTTCTTCCAAAAATTGTAATTTACATTTTTCAATGTTTGGCCCAATCACAGTCATTTACACAATGACTTCCAAATGATTTATAGAATTAACCTCACCTAGCTTAATCAAATAATTTAAAATGTTTTGTAATTTTCCAATAAATAAAGGAATTTCAGAAGTGGGATCCTGGTATATTCAACCCACATATACTTATTAGCATTAAATAAGCATAGATCATTGATGCATTCAATAAAAATCTATTTGTCTGTGTCCTTAGGCTAAATTAGAAAACAAACCAAGAAAATTTCTGAACTTTGCTGTAATGGAAAATGGTTATATTAACAAAAGTAATCAACTATACACAGTTTGGAAAATATGAGAAAGTTGAAAATGCTATGGTGCAATCAAAAGCAGTAAGTGAACTATGGAGTGTTAGGGAAGAGAAAAAATAAAACTCGGAAAATAAAACATTATAACACTATGACAAGAAGCCAGGAAAGAAGAGGGGGGAAAGAAAGCCTTTGTAAGAAAAAAGGAAAAGTAAGTGCTAATTTCCCCAAAAGTGCAGAAATGATTCTTCCAAGTCTTTCCATTTCCTAACAAATGGGGCAATGTCATTCTTTCTGTTGGAGGCATAGAATTCCATTGTGTATATATACCACATTTTCTTGATGCATTCATCTACTGAGGGGCATCTGGGTTGATTCCATATCTTAGCTACGGTAAATAATGCTGCAATAAACATAGTTGTGCTGGTAGCTTTAGTATAGTCTTCTTTGTGGTCCTTTGGGTAAATGCCCAAAAGTGGGATTGCTGGGTCACAAGGGACCTCTGTGTGGAGTTTTTGAGGAACCTCCATATTACTTTCCAAAGTGGTTGAATGAGTTTACATTCCCATCAAAAATGCAGTATGGATGGGCTGGAAAGTTGGCTCAGTGATAGAGTGCTTGCCTTGCATGCATGAGGCCCTGGGTTTGATTTCTCAGCACCACATAAGCAAAAAGAAAAAAGCCGGAAGTGGCGCTGTGGCTCAAGTGGTAGAGCTCTAACCTTGAGCTGAAGAGCTGAGGGACAGCGCTCAAGCCCAGAGTTCAAGCCCCATGACCAGACTCCCCCCAAAAAAATGCTGTAGGGTTTACTTCTGGCCATATCCCCTCCAGCATCTGAAAAAATGATACTAAGTGAAGTAAGCCAAGCCCAAAAAACATAGGTCTCATGGTCTCCCTTTTGCAATAACTAGTATATGTCTGAGAAAAGCAGAAAAGGTCAGATAAGATTATGTTAATCAAAGTAAACCCCAAGATAAGGACCCAAGTGTTATTTTTCCCCTTGCTATTGTTTCTAACATATTTATAAGCTACCATGTAATTTTTTTTGTTGCTTTTATGTCCCTCCCCCACAGCATAACCCCTGTTTTCACTGTATTTGATGTTGGTATAATTTGGGGAAGGGAAGGGAAAAAACAAATTGTTTAAATAGGGATACAGGTTGACCCATTACAACAATGTGATGTACAAGACACTATGTCGAAAAACAAACTTTACAATTTAAGAGGGGGGTGGAGGGGTGGAGATGGAGGGAAGGGAGCGGAAGGGGAAAACAAGGGAGGAGGCAACAATTCTTGATAAGAAATGTACTCATTACCTTGCTCATGTAATTGTAGCCCCTCTATACAAGCATTTTCACAATTTTAAAACTTATTTTTAAAAATGCAGAAATGATTTGTACAGTCAAAAGAGCTTGCAAAGCTTGAGCAGTGGAAAGTAGGAGAGAAGATAAGGCCAACAGATATCAGGGTGGGCACCTAGGGCTGTGCCTTAAGGGTGATTTTAAGGACTTTGGCCTTTCCTCAGTGGGATGGTGGAAAACCACAGGGAATTCATGAGTACAGGATGTCAAAGGAGACTCAGCATATGAACAAGGTACCCAATGTATATTTAGATTTAGTGTAACAATCTATATTTCAATTTTTATTTCTACCCAGATATGGGAAGTAGAAATATGTAAATACTATTTGTGAACTAACACAACACAATAGAAAATGTTGTAAGTAAATACTAAACTGAACTTCGGATTATTTGCTAAATTCATATAACAAATTAATATTTATAATGCTGGGACTCAGTCTGTAGTTCATAATTCTTTTAGAACACCTCTCAACATGTATTTTTTCCAGTTAAACACAAATTTATTCAGCTTTTTGTATTTCCAAGAGTGGGGTAAGTGGATGGATCATTACACATGGAATTTAAAAGAATTTTTGGGCTGGGAAGTTTGCTCAGTGGTAGAGTGCTTGCCTTTCATGCGTGAGGCACCACATAAGAAGAAAAAGCTGGAAATGGCTCTGTGACTAAAGTGGTAGAGCACTGGACTTGAGCTGAATCACTGAGGGACAGCGCCCAGGCCCAGAGTTCAGCCACATGGCCAACAAAAATTTTTTAAAAAAGGCTGTTCCTACTGGTGAATTAGACTATACCAAGTCACAAAATGGATCAGGAAGTTGCATTTATTAAAACTTAGTGTTTATTATTTCTAATAGAATATTTATCAGGATATTGGAGAAAGTGTGATGATTTGACATGCTCATCTCTGTACGTGCTGGCTTTACAACTTGTACTAGGACATTCTACCTCTCTCTTTGTTTCAGTACCCTCAAGTCTTGATAGAGAATCCACACAAATACCTTATTGTATTTCTATTTACTGATAATTAGGTATGCCAATGGCATATACTTAAATGACTTACTTGAATTTACCTGTATTTTGCTATAAGCGAACTGGCAATATAACTTTCCTAAGATGAGGAGAATATGTCAAAAGTAATATAAGATTAAATTATCAAAAGGTGTTCTCAAAGTCATTCTATATTTCATTGTTTGAAATTTAAAGGGCACCACTTTCAATCATTAAAAAATAGAGAACATAGTTTATAGAATTCACAAACTTTATAGACAAGGTGATGACAATTTGCCTTATAAAGGTTAAAATAAAAAATAGAGAACATAAAGAGGGGATGTGGACAAAAAGGAACCTTACTTCATTGTTGGTGGGAATGTAAACTTGTTCAACCACTTTGGAAAGCAGTATGGAGGTTCCTCAAAAGACTCCACATAGAGCTCCCCTATGACCCAGCAATCCCACTCTTGGGCATTTACCCAAATGTTTACAAACAAGACCACACTAAAGCTACCAGCACAACTATGTTCATTGCAGCATTATTTACCATAGCTAAGATATGGAACCAACCCAGATGCCCCTCAGTAGATGAATGGATCAAGAAAATGTGGTATATATACACAATGGAATTCTATGCCTCCAACAGAAAGAATGACATTGCCACATTTTTTGGGAATTGGAAAACTTGGAAAAAATTATATTAAGTGAAGTAAGCCAGGCCCAAAGAAACATAGGTCCCATGGTTTCCCTTATTTGCAATATCTAGTATATGTATGAGTCAAGTGGAAAAGGTCAGATAATGTGATGTCAGGAAAATGAACCCTTAGACATGCATTTTAATGTTTCTTTCTTTCATGCATGTGTTTCTAATGCATTTATAAGACTATCTCTTTGTTGCTTTGTATGTCCCTCCCCCACAGAATAACCCCTGCTTTCACTATATTTGATGTCAGTATAACTTGTGGAGGAGAGGGGGAAAAAACAGTTGTTTAAGGATACAGGTGGACCTGATGCAACAACGAGAAGTATAAGTTGTCATGTCCAAAACGAGCTTTACAATGTCGGTCGGGGGGGGAAGGGGGGGGAGGAGAAGGGTTGGGATTGGGGGGGAGGGGGGAGGCTGGTAAGGGATGTGAAGGGTAAACCAAAGGAGGAGGCTGCAATGCTTGGTAAGAAATGTACGCATTATCCTGCCCATGTAATTGTAACCCCTCTGTACAGTATGTTCACAAATAAAAAATAAATTAATTAATTAAAAAAAAAGATATTCAAGTTTAACATCAATATGGGCTTCTGCTCCATGAAATATAGAAGCATGTGGTATAATTTTTGACCTTGCTACATAATCTTAATTTATTCATGAATTCTTTACATTTCATCATTTAATTAATTTACTTGGCAACTTTGGTCTCTTCTACTAATTTATAAAACTCTTAAATCCAGAGACAGGGATCTTTCCTATAAAACAGTAAATTTATAACCCCTACTCTACCATACATTCTATATACAATAAAAATAGGAAGAGGATATGAATAAGCCCTTCCTTTTTTGTCAGTTGTGGGGGCTGAACTCTGGGCCTGGGCGCTGTCCCTCAGCTCTTCAGCTCAAGGCTAGCACCCTATCACTTGAGCCACAGCGCCACTTCCTGCTTTTTTCTGCTTACATGGTGCTGAGGACAAACCCAGGGCCTCGTGCATGCAAGGCAAGCACTGTATCACTGAGCCAATTCCCAGCCCTCATAGTTACCTTTATATCAACTTTCTCATGGTTTTATTTTGATGTGTATGGCTCTGTCTATATTTTTCTGATAAATAAGAAAATGTGTGAGTATATGCACACATACACATCACTGTGTATGCATATGTAGATGTTATTTACAGAAAATTTCACTTTATCAACACACAAAGTTGTTTGTGAATTTTTTCCCCATCATTTTTCCAATGCCTGCTTCTGTTTCTTGATATTGTAGTATCCTGACCCTATGACCCATTACTTTTGGTCTTTCCAAAAACAGAGACATTTGTTTTTGCTTTCCTCCCTTGAACTAGTTATTTCTGTTTCTGTTGGAGAATGTGACTATACTCACTACTTTGCTAAATGTATGAATCTTCCTCCTATTTCAAATATTAATATTTGCTACAGTTTCACTAGTGCATGTTTTTCAATTACCCATGTGTTAAAAGTTTGATTAGAAAGGAAGTGGCTTAGTGAGGTTGGCCTAGTGGAAGGAAGGTTGGTTATTGGAGGTGTGCCCTTGAAGGTGACAACGCCACCATGGGATGAGAAGATAAACAATGTCATTTTACCACATACTCCCTACCTTAATAGCAGCCCCAAGGCAACAGAGCCAATAGATTGAATGACTATAGACTGAAATCCATATAACTGTAAACTAAAAGAGACCTTTCCATTTTAATGTTATCTCAACAATTTGTTACAGGATTGCAAAGACGATTAACCAGTGGTCATCAGATCTAACTTCATACCAGCCACATTTCCTGCCCATATATTCTAAGTGTATGCAGAATGTCCTTAAGAGGAAGAACAATAGTTTGAATCTGAACTTTCTTCCAACAGCTCATGTATTGCAGAACCAGTAGGTGGGGAATTTTGGAGATGGTAGGAAGAAAGGGGCTTTTAATTCATCAATGTAATAATCTACTGATAGATTCACAGCTTCCAGGGTTATTGGGAAGTGATGGGAACTTTATAAGGTGGGACTCAGTTGGCAGAAAGTGTTTTCTGGAGGATATGATTTTGTCCTCAGACCATTTGGTTTCCGTTTTGTTTTTTTTTTTGCTTCTTGAGTACCATTAGGTGAACAATTTTGCTCACCACTAACTTTCTCCTAAGGTGTTCTTCCACATCCTAAAGCCAGAATCAATGAAGCATAATGCTCACAGACTGAAAATTATAAAACAAACAGCCAAAGGTGTTTGGTTACAACAATAGAAAGCTAACAGAGTACTTGTTTATAAGATTGCACTAAACATAACCATTTCTTTGCAGAATGAATATGTATTCTTTTTTTTTTCTTGGCAGTTGGGCTTGAACTCTGGGCTTGGACGCTGTCCCAGCTCAAGGCGAGCACTCTACCGCTTGAGCCACAGCACAACTTCCGGTTTTCTGGTGGTTAATTGGAGATAAGAGTCTTCCAGACTTTCCTGCCTGGGCTGCCTTTCAACCATGATTCTCAGATCTTAGCCTCCTGAGTAGTTAGGATTACAGATGTGAGCCACCAGCAGTGCCCGGTTGATTTTTTTATTCTAAAATAACTAGTTGAATATTTTCTTGTTCAGTGTCAGGTTTTCAACTATGGCAACAATGCTTGATAAGAAATATACTCATTACCTTGTTCATGTAATTGTAACTCCTCTGTACAGTATTTTCACAATAAAAAACCTTATTAATAATAAAAATAAGAGAAAAAAGAAATATAAAACAAATATTTTCAGTAAAAGTAAAGAGTAATTTTGTCTCATTTCAAAACAGAAATACTTTTTTCCTTCCAAACTGTGCAGTTATTCTGCAGAAAGAAGTACTAAAGATACTACTTAGCGTAATGCTTTAGATCTTCATCTCATCACATTAATTAATTAGTTAATTAATTAATTTGTAAGAGGATAGAGATAGAACCCAGGGCCTTGCAAATTGCTTAACAAGTGTTTTACTACAGAGCTCCATTCATAGTCCTTCTTGATTTCCTTCTGTATAGCCTGCCAGCTTTGAATTCTCCAAGTCAGTTTTTTTTTAATTATTGCTATTAACTATTCTGTGAATACATTTAGATTCTTCTATATTAAGACATTCTATATTAAGATATATTCTAATCAGTTCAATAAGAATGAAAGTGTGTCTCCCCATCTTACTGTGCATGCTACAGCTTAACTGTGCAGGCACTTTAATTTCTTGAATCTTTATGTCACATCATGCTGGATCCATGCTCTTTTTTTGAAAAGAAATAAAATGGGCCTTTGTTTGGAGATTTGGGAAAAAAGTTTGGTAAATCAGTGACTTGAATCAGCACATGAAATCCCTGATGATTATAAAAAGAAAAGTAATTTATGTAAAATTAAAGAAACTGTACTTTTGAGTTAGAAAAAAAACCCTGCTTTGGAACACACAATTTTGTGCTAAATATCCATTACCTCTTCTAATATGGCAATTTAGATCTTTGTGTTCTGAGGATGTATTCAAAGAAAAATACAGAAGTAACATACCAGATTTAGCTTCAAATAAAAAACAATCACAATAATAAATATTTTTGGATAAACTAATAGTTCCTGGTTTCAGAAAAAAATGAGCTTCAAGTTTACACTAATTAATTCCTGTGGTCATGAGATACTTCTGTGCTTGACTAGTTACATTCATTCCCTCTGGAATATTCCCTGTACCTGTAAGTAGTTAAATAAATGGTCACTTTTCTCCTGTTTAAACATCATTGAAAGTATATTTTTATGCCCCACTGAGAATGGTAATTTCTATAAATGTTGTATCTATCATTTTTGTGTTTGGCAAAGGGTAACTGAGCACTGAAAAATGTACACCGTATATTTCCAAAAGATTTCCATTCAATTAAATTTAAAATTTTGGTTTTCATTTTACTAATTACCACGTCTTTGTCTAGAACATTTAATGAGACAGCTTTATAACATTTTCCCAGATATTGGCAGTTTTAACTGGTAGATCATATTCAATATGATATAATATTGGGATAAAAGTTTTACTTTTATTTTATGTATATTTCCCTACCATCAAAAGACTCATAGTGTGATCTGCCATAGTTTTAAAAGTGCATTATATCATTTTCTTCAACTACATGTGCTCTATATATGAAGATTCCATCTTTGGGAAACATGAGAAGAGGGGCTGATGGGAGAATGAAAATGATCAAGCTATATCCAATATAAAAACAATAAGAAAACTCCTTGATATTATTAATATGTACAATAAAATTAAACAGAAAACAGTTTGGAGCTTAGCCTTTATTATTTCTGTATATTTTTGTACTCCGAAATTATAAGTAGAAGCAACAAAATAATTTTAAACATTGACATGGCACTTAGACATCAAAACCGTTAGCTGCATTTCAATATATGTTATATCTGCAGATATATGTACTTACATATATACTCATAGCTAAGTGTGCATGTGAATGTATATATACATACATGTGTACATATATGAATATACATATATACTATACATACATATGTGTATGGTGTAAATTGGCCATTAGCAACATTAGAACAGATCATGTTTCAAGATAATTTATATCAAACACAGACTTTCATAAATCTAAGCCTTTCAAATTTATTTATGGCTTCATCCTTAGCCAATACCTGGGGTTTTGTTTCTCAAAATAATATCTGGGACTTGCACTATTAAGAATGCAACATTACTACAAGGGATGCCAGTATTGTATTGTGCTGTGTCCAATTTGAGATAATGATCTAGGGGAAACCTATTCTGCCTTGTGCTTTAAAGTATGATATGCAATCATGTATATATGTTGAATAGTTATACATTTTTCAAGATATCACAATCTTTTACTACAATTTTTCCCCACTCATATTAAACAAAATTGGTGATATTTATGGTGTGATATTAATGTTGATATTACCATATCAATTGTGAATCTATATTATTTGTTGCATTTAAAATGTAGTTGCTGGTTCACAAATTGATTTCTTCTGAAACTTTTACCTTCCTAAGGATAGCTCTTCCTAATTCCTCTCAGAAAATCTAGTACAGATCATTAGTTAGTGTACAGTCTCAGAAGTCAGCTATCTTATTTACCATGCTTACCACCGTTACTGACTAGATCCATAATCTAAAAATATCCTGTTCAAGTTATTTAAATTAAAAGAGACTCTTCTTCTATAAAAAGAAATTGAAATGAATTTCTTTGAAAGTTCATAAGATGTTGTAAGAGTTACCTAAGCTGATATACAAAACATTAGGAACCATTTAGATATGTTGATGCAGTGTAAATATTGATACCCTCTGTATCTCTGTGTCCTGGGAGCCTCTGAGAGTAACTACATAATTGTAAGTGTTAAAGAAACAATAGAACTGAAGGACAGATTCCAAGGATTTTATAAGCTTTTAATAATGTACAAAGTGTTCAGAATTAACTTTTAGAAACTTTGACCTTACATATTTTCCTTTCTAAAATAATGCTATAACACTTTTCCTCCCTGAAAATGTTTACCATTCCTATGTTTTCTTTAGATTAGGACTATTTATATTTATTTGTCAAGAGATGGTCACCAAACCAAGTTTAACCACAAGCATTTCTAGCATTATAAACTCATAGATACAGTTTTATATTTTATTTTGAAAAAAATGAACTAAATTGTTACCCTGATTTATGATTTTCAAAATATTCCAAAAGTTATAGAAGAATATTATATATTTCTATAAAAGATATGCATAAAATTCAAGTGATTTTTTTTAACATTTTGGAAGGATCAAAATAAAGATAACATTGTGAAGATATTTCAAATCTAAAAGAATATTTACTGACTGAAGAATGTCACATCTTAATCATTAAGATAAGCCATATGAAATAACATGTTTGATGCTTCAGAAAATTGAAAGCATATAGTACTTTTTTTAGCATTGAGCTAACATTTAAAAAATGCTCTTTTGATGCAGTTAGATTAGGATTTCTATTTGAATCTAACTAAAATACATTTCAGAATACATGTCAGAAAATGAGTTCAAATATTTAGTCACTCAATGACAGGTTGTCTCTGGATCCTGAATCAGGTGGTGAGGAGATAAACACCCAGAACTGTGGAGTGCTAATCAGAATTCTCTGAACATGATTTTCCCTGTATGCTTGTGAAATGGAAGCATTTTTAAATGGTCCATGAGAGTGGCTCTAGATGTTCCCAAGATTTGGTTATGAATTATTGTGTTATCAAAGATGAAACTGGGGACAGAATCACAACTCCATGAATTATAATGTTATGAATATTAAATATATTAATTATGCTATCCATAATCCTAAAACTTTGCTTGATAATGTCCACAGAAGAAAGTTAGAAGAAGGGGGGAAAAAGAGAACATTGGACCAAGGCCCCAAAACCAATGATATAACCTTGGGCAAGGCCTTTACCTCAGTGATATCTCTACATAATTGGAGAAATGCATAAGTAATTTTTACAAACACTACTGCCTCTAAAATTGCCAGTCAGTTTCAGGAAAAACTACTCCATTTTGTATAGTATACTGCTTCAAATAAGTTAAACTTCTGCTGTCCTTAGTGCAAAATATAAAGTGGCCTTAAGAAACATTTCCTATAAACTTTTTCTATAAACTTCACAAATAGTATTTTTATAGTTTATAACTATGTCATCTTTACTGTCTATAGAAAATTCAGAAAAATAGAAAATTTTACATTTAAAAAGTTGCGAATTTTACTTTTAAAACAACCAACCAATACATCCGATGTAAAGTGTAGATGCAACTGCATACAGATACAGGAAATTATTGAATGAGTAAGATGTACAACATTGATTCACAATGCCCACAAACTTTAAACATTGTGAAAGGCTTTTGAGTGCATCTGTAAAGTTTATGGCTGTCAGCTTGCTTAAGATTCCAAGTATGTGGCTAAGAATAAATATTCCATTCAATCATCACATTTCACTGGTCCCCTCTCCCTGCCATAGTTGGAAAGTACTTGATCTGTTCACGTTGGGTTGAGATGGGAGGTCATCACTTACACTCATTTTAAGTTTTGAAAACTGACTGCTAGTTTTTTCTACCATTAGATTACCATATACCTATTTTTTGATACTGTATAATTTTCATTTCTAGTGAGTCTTGAAAAGGCCTTCATCTTCCTTACTTTTTCAAATAATCCTTTTTATGTACTGATTATTTTAAAAACTGACCTAGCTACTCAGGAGGATGAGATCTGAGAATTGAGGTTCAAAGCCACCCTGGTCAGGAAAGCTGATGAGATACTTATCTCAAATTAATCACCAAAAAGATTAAAGTGGTACTATGCTAGTGGCAGTGCACTAGCTTTGAGCACAAAGCTCAGGGACAGTCCCAGCCTCTGTGCATGCACGCACGTGCGCTCGCGCGCGCGCACACACACACACACACAAAACCTGCCCAGAATAAGGTGAAGAAGATAGAAAAGGAGCATGGGATTAAACGAAGAAAAGAAGATAAAGGAAAAGGAGGAAGAGGGGGCAGTGAAGAATATTTGAATTTTAAGAACATTCCTTCTGACAAAAAAAATAGAAAAACAGAAAAAGCTAAATCCTAAACTAAAGCACATAAGTATGAAAAAATACATGTAATATTTAATAAGAACATAAAATAGACCTTTGAGTATAACGAGGAGAAAATAAACATAAAAGGTCTATCCTATGTTCTTGTTACCCATGAAAGGAATTTCATAATGCTTTCACTGACTCTGACCTTTTCTTCAGCTATATTGTGCTCTATAATCATCTGCTTAGAAAACTGGTTTTGAACAATGCCCAATATTTTAGTATGATATACAACCCATTAAAATTTGATGACTGTGATATTCCAGGAACATATCAATGATTTCTCTGAAAGTTTGCATTCTGGTTACTACGTGAGGGGTGTTTTCAAAGTCTTTCTCTGTGTCTTGGTCACTTAATTCATGTTTATATCCCAAAATTTTAGGTTGCAATTATATATTTTATAAGACGTGGATGGCATGATGGCACATATCTGTATATATACCATAAGTATTTTATATGCATTTGTAAATATTGATATATATATAGCATTAGCATTATGTATTTGTAAATGTTGAACATAGCATAGGTAGTTAACTGAACTCCAAAGTCACTTAAAGAAATTGATTGTGAAATTAACCTTAGTGACAAATACTAGTAATACATTCCTCCTCATTAAAACACCTATTTTCTCTTGTTTTGTAAACAATTATAGAAAAAATTCAAATTCTATATTTAGAAATATCATTAAGCGTAGTAATCATAAATTATGCATGGAGTTGTTTATTTAGGATTTCAAATGAATTGTAGGCCTGAATAAAACTGTACCAACATAGCTGAACAAGTTATTTATCCCTCATTGCACCAGATAATGATTTTATAACATACAGATTCCAAACCCTGGGCTCAGAATCATTGAGAAGAGGCTGTCAGAAATGAGATTAATAGGTCCTACCTCCAGAGATCTCAACTAATGAGCCTGGTCAGAACACCTAAACCTTGCTACTTCTAGCAATTACTGTCTACAATAAACAAAGTAATAAATATAAATTGTATTATTAATAGAACGAAAGATTTTAATACTCAAATGTCAAGTACCTTCAACTCCCTTGACTTCTTCCCTTATGTAATGAGTAGCATAATTGCAGTATTTCCACAGAATGAATCTCAGGTGTTATTTTGGCAATAATTCTACTCATAAATAATTATTGACTAAAGTGAACATGATTCACCCTAAAGAAGGTTGAACATCAATAGGAAAGAGATACTAAAGGTAGTTTGTGGATATCATAACTTTTAAATATTCTTAAATCCAAATGATTGTGTTTGTAACATGGAGCTTATATAAAAAATATTTTACACTATATATTTACAAGCTGTATTTAGTTATTAAAACTTTGTTAAACAAATTATCCATTAGAATATAATAAACTTATGAGGCAGAGCCATTAACTTCTGAGCTTAAAAAGGTAAAATATTTAAATAAGCAAAAAGGTGGATGAATGATTTTTAATAAATTCCAATCAATGAAATTAGATGTATAATTCCATCAAAGAAATGATTGAATTAAAACAATTTTCCATTAGGATGTATATACTGTTTTTATACCCCACTTGATAGTGAATACCTAGAAGCTTGAAATCCCACTCTAAAATATTAAAGAAAAGATACATTTTTCAGCAATTAAATAAATTGTATTCTGTTTGAAATATTGTCCCTATTCTTTTGTTTGCACAAATTAAATGTATAATGAATTGAATGTGAAAACCATTCTTTTAAAACTATAACATCTCTATTTTGTTCATTTTAATTTTAATAGCTTTCTATTTGAGGATATAAAACTCATTTGAAATTATACTAACAAATTTCATTGTTAAAAGGTTTCTAGTTTCACAGAGAAAAAAATTACCAATATAAAAAACTATCAGAAGCAAATTTTGTTAGAAAGAGAGGTATGTGGTGGGGGAGGATGTTTATGCAGTACTGAGACTTGAACTCAGGACTTGGTATTGGCCTTTAGCTTTTCTGCTCAAGGTTAGCACTTTATCCCTTGAGCAACAGCCCCACTTCTGGCTATTGGGTGATTAATTGGAGATAAGATTCTCCCATATGTTCCTATTTTGGCTGTCATGGAAGTGTGTTCCTCAGATTGCAAACTCTGAGTAGCTGGGATTACAAGCACTAGCCACCAGTATCCAGCTCTCTATAAATTTTAAACTACTTAAAATGATTTAGAAAGTCCATTGTGAATGTATATATTTTCATATTCAAAGCAGAATGAAAATTTTGGAGGTTGAGGGTATAGCTCAAGCGAAGAATATCAGCCTAGCAAGCAGGAAGCTATGATTTTAAACTCTAGTACCACCAAAATCTAAATAAGTATAACATAGGAAATTATGAGGACTACATTTTAACTTTGTTATTTGAGATTATTTTAAATGTCTATTAAGTAAGACTTCTGTAGCACAAATTAATTCTTAACAAAGTATGACTAATACCTGCCTAAATATGTTTCAGGTTTCTTTTACTCTAAATCCCGCAAAGCTGAAGCAAGTGTAAAATAAAGTCTACTAAACTATCTTATTTTTTTTAATTCAAATCAAATATCTCAAATTATACTTTGTTTTGACATAGAGAGGCTGATTCACTTGGAAACAGAAAACTTTAGAGATAGAAAAATGGTTTCTATGCTTCAAAACATAAAGCACAAGACAATTTTCATGAATTAAAAATAAATTCCATTTTCTAACAAATGGGGTGGTGTCATTTTCATGATCCATTCATGTACTGAGGGGCATCTGGGTTGGTTCCATATCTTAGCTATGGTGAATAATGCTGCGATAAACATAGTTGTGCTGGTAGCTTTAGTATGGCCTTGCTTGTGATCTTTTGAGTAAAAGCCCAAAAGTAGAATTGCTGGGTCATAGGGGAACTCTATGTGTGGTTTTTGAGGAACCTCCATACTGCTTTCCAGAGTGGTTGAAGAAGTTTGCACTTCCACCAACCATGAAATAGGGTTCCCTTTTGGCCAATTCCCTTCTAGCATCTGTTGTTATTAGATTTCTTGATTATAGCCATTCTAACTGGGTTGAGGTACAATCTCAATGTTGTTTTGATTTGCATTCCTTTTTTTTGGAGGGGGGGTCCGGTTGTGGGGCCTGAACACTGGGCGTAGGCTCTGTCCCTCAGCTCTTCAGCTCAAGGCTAGCACTTCTACCACTTGAGCACCACTTCTGGCTTTTTTCTTTTTGCTTATGTGGTGCTGAGGAATCGAACCGAGGTCCTCATGTATGCAAGGCAAGCGCTCTACCACTGAGCCACCTTCCCAGCCCTGCTTTGCATTCCTTTTATGGCCAGAGAAGTGGAACATTTCTTCATGTGTCTATTGGCCCTTCTTATTTCCTCTTCAGAGAAGTCTCTCTTTAAGTCTCTAGCCCACTTATTTATTGGGCAGTTGTCTCTTTGAGGATTTGTTTTGAGGGGATTTAATTGTTTGAGTTTTAAGTATATTTTAGATATGAGGCCGTGTCTGTTGTATGGCAAGACTCAATACATGGGCTTTCTAATGATCTTGCTAGCTAAGTCCTTTGCCATGCAGAAGCTCTGCAGTTTCATGCAATCCAATTTAGCCAACCTTTCTTTGATTTGTTGTGTTTCTGGGTCTTTATTGAAAATTTTCAGCCTGTGCCAAGGAGCCCTAGAGTTTCTCCTATTCCTTCCTGCAATATTTTCAAGGTGTCTGCTTTTAGTTTGAGGTCTTTGATCCATTTGGACTTCATTATGGTGCAGGGTTATATATGAGGATCTAGCTTTAGTTTTCTGCAGGTGTTTAACCAGTTTTTCCATCACAATTTGCTGAAGAGGCTGTCTTTCTTCAAAATTTTATTAAGTGAAGCAAACCTAACCCAAAGAAACATAAGTGCCATGGTTTCCCTTGTTTGCAATAACTAGTGTTCGTCTACAATAATCTTACCAGACAAAAAGAAAAGGTCAAAAACTACATTCATATGACTAAATAAGCAAAATGAGCCCCAAGATATGGACACAAGTTTTTTTTTGTTTTTTGTTTTTTGTTTTTTTTTGGGTCCGGTCGTGGGGCCTGAACTCTGGGCCTGGGCGCTGTCCCTCAGCTCTTCAGCTCAAGGCTAGCGCTCTACCACTTGAGCCACAGTGCCACTTCCGGCTTTTTTTTTCTTTTTGCTTATGTGGTGCTGAGGAATCGAACCCAGGGCATCATGCATGCAAGGCAAGCGCTCTACCACTGAGCCACCTCCCCAGCCCCATGGACACAAGTTTTTTTGTCTTTGTTGTTGTTGTTGTTTTTAATGTGCTTTTAATTTGTTTCTGTTTTTGTTTTGTGTGTTCTTCTCCCTATAATATTACCTTGTTAACATTGTATTTGATTCCAGTGCCCTGCACCTTGTATAAACATTTTTTCTAACTTGAGGAGGGGAAGGGAAATAACAAAATGCTGAAACAAGGATACAGATTAACCATTTCTCATAACCATGAGACATACAAGAGGTTATGTTGAAAACAAACTTTACAACTTTGGAGGGGGGAAGGGTGGAGTAGAGGAAATGGGGAGGAAAGGGATAGTAGGGAAAAAACAAAAGAGGGAGTAACAATGCTCCATAGGAAATGTACTCATTACCTTAATCATGTAACTATAACCCCTCTGTACAGTATCTTCACAATAAAACATTTTTAAATAAAAGCTATGAGGATAAAACCACATGATGACTGCTAAACCAAAAATAAATAAATAAATTCCAGGGCTTGGAACATGGCTTAGTGGGGTGCTTGCCTAGCATGCACGAAGCTCTGGGTTGGGTTCCTCAGTACCCCATCAACAGAAAATGCCAGATATGGAGCTGTGGCTCAATTGACAGAGCGCTAGCCTTGAGCAAAAGAAGTTCAGACCCCAAGTTTAAGCCCCAGGACTGGTAAAAAAAAAAACAATCCAATTCTGCAGGTTTGTACTATTTTTGTATGTTTTGCCTTCTTTTATGGTGAAGTTTCATTTCAGGAAACACTTTAAAGAGCCTGTAAAACTTTTCATATTTTTAAAATTTGATCAGATTTCCTTTAGAGAAAGGCCATCATAATAGTTAAAGTGTCATATTTAAATGAGACTCCAGGCAGAACAGGTAGAAGAACTTCAGATGATCAAGAATCACATGTCACATGGGTTAGGGAACTGATTTCCTGGATCATCTATTCAGCAGAAACATCTGAAGTGTAACTCATAAAGGGAGGATCCCAGGCAGTTATTTCTGATACTCAGTCGTCAAAATATTTTTCCTTGCATTTCAAACTCTGTTCATCAAGTGAATGCTGCAAATCTGGAAATGAAACTGTTAGAATCCAGATTTCACAAACACCAATAATTCCAATTTTAAGAGCCGATCACACTGTACTGGAGAGCATAATGACTTAGTTTTAAGGATTATTTATACTTTTCTTTATAATTCACTCATTGCAAACATTCTCATTTTTGAACGATTCATATTTTATATGCCACGATAATATAATTTTGCAATTAAAGCTGAATTTAGTTTTATTTCCAATTAATTTGCAATTCACAGGCTATAAGTCTTTTGAGATAGATTAAATTAAATAATTTTGTTAGCACACAATGTAAATACTTATTATAAATATATATATTCATATATATTATAGTTTTACCTAATGTCTTCAATTAGAGGAGTAAAATTGTAAACAGACACCACTTAAGATAACAAAGTAGAAATTGGCAGATGTTTTCCAACAAATACAAATTTAGTGTTAGCTTTATTATTCTTTCCTTTTGGATGTTTCTATTATTCATTTATTCAGAGTTTTTTTTAATCCATGGGAAATGAATGCAGGAACTTTGAATTGTGAATTAAACAAAGAAATTAATGGAATGAAAATTAGCTTCATAGAACTTCCCACTGATAAACTGAACAAATCCTCAAGAAACAATATGGGAGCCTTGGGGGTAGATGAACCTTGCATGACAGAGAAGCATCTTTTAAAGGAGTCTCCATGGAGAAGTAAAATTTGATATGACATAATACTTGTGGGAAAGCTAAGCATTCAAATCAATCTGCACATTTATCGTATTTCAGTTCCTTCAATTCAAAATCCAGTGTCATGGTCATATGCAAATTTCAGTCTGTGCAAATTCAACAGAAAAATAATCATGGGATGTCAAACACAATGTACAAAAGTTTTGCAGGCCCCTTACACAACACTGTCCATTCCCCTTTTCAAGAAATCAGGTATGGACTGAGATTTAGGGGAATATCTATGATTTTAACAAAAGAGTTTAGAATGAGGATGTCAAAGTTTGGCATTGTATAAGAAGTGATTTTCAGAGCCTGGTGCTGGTGGCTTACTCCTGTTATCCTAGCTACTCAGGAGGCTGAGATCTGAGGATCACAGTTCAAAGCTAGCCCAGGGAAGGAAAGTCCGTGAGACTCCCATAAACCACTAGAAAACTGGAAGTGGCACTGTTGCTCAAGTGGTAGAGTATTAGTATTGAACTGAAGAGTGAAGAGACAGAGCCCAGGCCCAGAGTTCAAACCCCACGACCGACAAAAAAAAGTATTTGTATAAGTTTTTCACATTATACATATATAACACTGTATAAATATGTCTGAACATATCTTTAAAGGTAAATAGAAATATTTCATTTGCTCAAACCTCGTTTGTTTAATGTGTTGTGAATTATTGTTAACATCTTTTTTAAGAAAAAGGACACTTGCTTTTTTTTTAAGTTAATTGGTTTATATCAGACTTTACACCAGTAAATAGTTTAGTCAGACTTAGACTTCAAAAGCAGGTGTTCCAATTCTAAATGTTGTCCTTATTCAATTTTACTATCCTTCCTATTATCTATGACATTGAACTAAGCAACCAAAAAGACAACTGTGGAAAATACAAGTAACATTATACATTGTTTTGGCTTCCACATAGAAATCAGGATATTTCATCAGAAATAAAATAGTGTATTTTGTAAGGATGCCTTTATTTGAAAAATAAGAAATATTATGAAGAGTATCTTTAACAAGAAAGAAGAATTCTCTTCCTGAACCAAGTGATTTTGTGATGTTTGGGATACAAAATGCCTTCTCTAATACTCTCTGGTCTGTGGCCTTCTATTTCTGTATATGGAGCTCAGTGTTTCCTGGCTTTCTCAGAGGATCTGAGAAGGAAGAGGTACTAGACACCTGCCCATATCTTTTTGTGAGGAGGCTTTTTAAAATTTATTTAAGTAATTAACTTATTTGTTTGTTTATTTGTTTGTTTTATCAGAAGTGACCTGGGATCTCCTCTAGTCTCATTGGTTCATGACTGGTTCTCTACAAATCAGCCTTCACCCCAGGGAGTTGCAAAGCACCTGGTTTCTAGGAGATCACAAGGTTAAAGCCTAAACCTGCTTTGCCCTGGCTTGTTCTATTAGCCAGGAAAAAAGCATGGAATAGAGCTTGTGTGGTCAACCATCTGTATTTCTTCTTCAAAAGAATGCTTTTATAGAAGTATGCTATCATTGCTAAGTCTAAAATGAATATCTAAAAAGTTTTCCTTCCATGATACTTTTTCTTTCATCACAAATGTACCTTACTTCTTTCAGACTGGGCTTTTCGCACCTGCCTGGACCCTATTTGTCATCAGTCTCTTCTGTTTATTTTAGTGTCTTTAGTTGATTCATTTGCTCAGTATATACACACTTTCCTAAATAACTCTATTCAACTCTACTTCCTGGGATGTTTTCTCTACAGTGATACTAATACTAAGGAAGATAATTTGTTATATTATCCTTATCAAGCAATCAATTCAAATACTTATTTGTGTGTAAACCAAATGTTTCTTTCTAGTTTGTAATTCAAAAATAGTTACATACTTTTACATGTGTTGCTCTATCTTTAAATCAAATCAAATTAAAGGTATTGAATCACTTACCAGACTTCCTGAACTTAATTAGGTCCAAGATTGAAATATAATTTATTGACTCTTGGACTCATGAATTGCTCATGTCTGCATTACAAAAGTGAACGTCAGCCTAGAAAGTGTGTCAAAACATTGTTTTTTGAAAAATAAATTGTAATTCATGAACTCTGAAAAAATCCCAGTTTCCATACTTGACTATTAGCTTTGTGACCTTCATTTTAAAAAAAATCCAAGTTTCATTACAGTTTCTTTAAGAGTATTTAAAAATTTGTTTCAGGCCTACCATGATAGTATAAATTCTTACCAGGTTTTCCCTAAAGTTTGAAAACATTAAAAATGGACTTAGATACATTCCTCATATCAAAAAAGCATAGGTTTGCTGGGTGCCAGTGTCTCACACCTGTAATCCTAGCTACTCAGGAGGCTGAGATCTGAGGATCACAGTTCAAAGCCAGCCCAGGCAGGAAAGTCTGTGAGACTCTTATCTCCAATAAACTACGAGAAAACTTAAAGTGCCACTGCGGTTCAAGTGGTAGAGCACTCACATTGAGCTGAAGAGTGCAGGGACAGAGCCCAGGCCCAGAGCTCAAGCCCTACCATCATAGGTTAATTGGCAAATTTACTATTAATATATCTGTGAGAAAAGGAGAGAGAAGAAACAGAAACAGAAATACATGAAGAATATGCCACGCTTGTCAATATTTCCTACAAAAAGTGCAATTATTCCAAGAATTATTCATTTCAAATGTGAAATAAATTTTGCTTTGATCTGTCAGTTTTAGTACATCTGGAATGTATAGCTTCTGACTGAAATAGGACTGGAAATCAGGTAGCGGCTGGTAGTTCCTCTGTTGTTGCCACACACAGTTCCTGAAGCCAGCGCCATCCCCAGTCTCCTACCTATGGGACTCCCAGTCTCAACACTGCCATTTTCAACCTGAGAATTCTATTATAATGGCTTTCATTTTCATTGTAAGATAATTACCTGTATCCTAGCCTTTCCCACTAGGGGCCACCTGCCTGCTCTTGTGACAGTGTCTGTTGACATTGCTAAATGTCTCCAATGAGACTCAACCAAAACCATCTCCCTCTCTTCTCTTCATTACACTGACCTCTACTTTATAGCAAAAAAGCAAAATGTTACATGAATCAATACGACACTGTAGTTTTTTATTAATTTATTTTATTGTTATTATAGAGGTGATGTACAGAGGGATTATGATTACATGAGTCAGGTAATAAGTGCATTTCCTTTCATACAATGTCTTCTGTTTCCTCATTCTCTCCCAGTCCCTCCCTACCATCTTCACACATGAGTTGTACTGAACACTTAAATCCAATGAGCTTCACTTTTCACCATTTTTCCCTCAAGTTCTGTGCCCCTCCCACTTTTCTGAAGATCTACACTTAAATGCCCCAAACATGTAAAAAAAAAAAAAAAAGAACAGAATCATCAAAAACTAAAAAGAAATAAAAACAAAGGAAAGAAAGAAAAGGAAAAATGTCTATTGTTTCCATATGTTGGAGTTTCAGTGTGTATATATATATATATATATGAAGAGTCACTTAGGCATTGCACCTTTATGTTTCTCTCTTAAGAGTATCCTCTTTTGGTCTCACTGTGTGTGAGAAACCACAATACAGTATAATTTGACGTATCCCAGTGCATTTTAGATCTAATTTCCACATATCAGAGAGAACATGTGCTGTTGAGTTTGCCTTACCTCACTTAACATGATTTGTTCTAGTTCCATCCATTTCCCTGCAAATGACATTAGTCTTTCTAATGGCTGTGGAAAATTCCATTTTGTATAGGTACCACATTTTTGGAAATCTCATCTCTTATGGGGCATCTGGGCAGTTTCCTATATTGAGTTATTGTGTATAGTGCAGCAATAAACATGGATGTGCAGGTGTCATTATCATATCCTGGCTGATGATGTTCAGGATAGATGCACAAGAATTTAATGGCTGGTTTGTAGGGAAGGTTTGTGTTTAGCTTTCCAAGGAACCTCCAAATTGCTGTCCAGGATGATTGTACTAGTTACATTCCCATCAATAGTGCAGTAGGGATTATTTTCCCCCACATTCCTGTCTAGTTTTGCTTTTCCTCTAAAGTTTACTTCTACATTTTAACAACTCAATAATTAGATGCCCTGTTTTCATTAAGGCCCATTAATTAACAAGATGCTCAAAGTTTTTTCCAGCTACTAAATGAGATTTTTATGACTAATATTTCAGCAAATTTCAGTATCATAAATGTTTAGCATCATTTTCTTTATGAACAAAACAGACATAAAATGATTGTACTCATATATAGAAAGTAGAAAAGATTAGGCAATAAAAATAACTGTGCCAAGAATGATGCTACACACCTGTAATACTATCACTTGGAAGTCTGAGACAGGAGTATAGCAAGTTCAAATCTAGCCTGGACCCAATCACCAAACAGACAAAGGGAAAAAAAATAATTGAATTTCAAGGCACAAATAATCATACATCAAGGATGTCAATTCCCAAATTTAATTTTTCCTGTAGTGTTTTTACCCAATAATTTCATTACTTTAACAAAAGGGAATGGATATTCATGGAACATTTACTAAATCTATACCATTATTTTCTTGTGACATTGTAGGTAACATAATATGTGCAAGAAATTTCATAGCCAATACACTCTATATTACCATAGGACAATAACTCAAATTTTTTATTTTCCTTTTTTTCTTCCTTCCTTCCTTCCTTCCTTTCCTTTCCTTTTCTTTCTTTTGCTTTCTTCCTTTCTTTGTTTTAGTTTTGAGGTTTTGAAAAATGACCTGCTGGTAGAATTTTTCCCATGAAAGTTACATGACGAATTTGGACAAATAGACCAGCTCTTTTAGGCAATTTTATGCATTAGAAATTGGGACAACACAGCTGTAAGATGAGCAGAGGAAAACAATGAAGAGAAAGCCAAATGCCAGAAAAAAGCTCTCTAAACCATCACAAAGAGAAGAAATTGAAAAATCATGGCTTGAGGAAACTCTGAAAGATTCCTAGGCTAAAAGAAGTTAAGAAATTACACTGCAGTGTTTCTCAAATTTAATGTGTTTCTGAGTTGCTTGACATCAATCATACAGAAATGCTGGGGTATTGAGGTATTCAGTAGGCACATAGATAGCAAGATACTATACACCCCATAATCTGCACCCCAAGAAATTCTGGCTTTAGAACTCCAACCTTATTTTGTTACAAATTATAGGAATTTATCAAAAAATTAACTATGAGATTAAAAATGAGAGAATCCATTTGCCCAATTCTTCTTATATTTTAAAAGAAAACAGAGCAGACAATCGCTGTGGTATAGAAATAAGTGTATTATATGGAGATATGTCTAGGTATCTATTAATAAAATTGTCACTCCATTTTAATTTTCTCCTATCTTTAAGCAGTAGTTTTCATGGTGTATCATCAGATAGAGTAATGAAGAACTCAAATTCCTAAGATCAAAATTAAGATTGCATTTGACTTTGGGCTGATTAGTTTTAAATGAGTTTTCCAGCACAGTCTTGACTTCTGGTTCACTCTTTATGACAATGCAGGATGTGCATTTTCCCCAATCACTTGATTCCTTTTTACACCTATGGGAAAATCAATTCCTGGCTTGCTTCATTCTCTCCCTTCCAAAGCAACTGATGGAGGCCCTGTTAAAAGTTTTGGCATTTTGTCAATGTCAAGGTGTGTCAGGAAGAGAAACAGATACAGAGATGACAGACAGATGAAGTATCCCTGACACAAAACATCTGTTTGGGAAGAAGAAGCTGATAGTGCTGCATAAATTAGTGTGTTCAGGTACAAATATCTCAAGACTGGATACCTTTACTAAGTGCAAATAACTATTAACATTATAAAAAGATTATTGTAGAAGAAGAGAATGCATATGTTTGCTCCTATGAAAAATATTTCAAAATAACTTCACAAATTCATGACTCACTTTTTCTGGAAAAATATTTTCACACAATAGAGTTATGATGAACATTTGAAAGACCAATGTACTATAAACCCTGACAATGTGTTCCTAGCTTAGTAAAGTATCAAAGTTACAAAAAGTTTGAAATTGGAATGTTCCCAGCTTTATCTTTTAAATAAATTCCTAAGTTTAAGGCAATCTAGAAAAGTTATAAAGATTAAAACAAGTAAGATAGCACGGGTTTATATTGTTGATTAAATATATGTATGCTTTAAGTAAAATGGTCATTATGGTTGATTTTAAGGCCATGAGTTTGGACACTAGCATTACCAAATACAAACATTTTATATAACATAAAATTTACAATGCCTTATCAATTCAGTTATTCTGATCACAGCACAAGAAATAGTAGATGATTATACTTGAAAATGATTATATGGCAATAATATTTTACCAATAATAATTAACTATGTAATTATTCAATTCCAGCAATTGATAAATTTAGGAGAGAATCACTTTGAAATTTCCAATAGTTTAATAGAACATAAATATTAAGCCCTGCTAATCCCATACCTAATATCATTATAAATATAAACATAATTTCTTTCCTTCAAAGAATACAGCAAAGCATCTTTCTGTTCTTTAAAAGAGCAGTATGAAAGAATCACAATACTTGAAATAGTTTGATAAACTCACCCCATGAGGTGGATAAGAGATCCAGCCCAGCTCGCCTTGTATTGTTTTTGAATCTAGTAGATTGACTAAAAGAAAACACAAATACACAAGCACAGTTAGACTATGAATTACTTCTACTATTTTCTGTTAATGGAATCTGTTATTGAAAACACCATTGGTACATCAACATGTCATTTATTCTTTGTGGTCAATGTGTATGTAAAGTATAGGAAGAGTTTTACAAAAACAAACAAGCGAAAGGGAGGGTTGTAGAGGAATTTTTTTATTTATTTGTTTATAAAAGTAAGTTACTAGTCAAATACTGATGCATCCTGACAGGATAACTATATCTTTAAAAACAAAGAAACAAAAAACACAACGAAAATGAAAGCAAGGAACATAGTAATGCTAACATGGCAAAATACCTGTAGACAACTTGATAAATTTACATAGTTGAGTAAGGTTTTCAATATGTTTACATAATTAAATCAGCATTTCTATTTGTATATGTCATCTTCATAGTTACTGGTTAAATTAAAAATATTGCTTTGCAATGTATTTTTATTATATATTATTATAAAAATACTGTACAGAGGGGTTATAGTTACATGAACAAGGTAATGAGTCCATTTCTATCAAGCATGGTTACCACCTCCTTTGTTTTTTTTCCCCTTACTTATATGCAATAAATAACATGTCTAAAAATGTTTGAGGAACAGCAAAGGAAAATAATGTTTTACATGACCAAATGTGGAAAGCCTTGTCTTAAGGTTAAAGTTTTAATGATTTTATTTTCAACTATGTTCTAGTTATTTTTAAATATCCAATTCCCTATCAGCATTTATAAACAAAAAAGAAAATATGGCATGCATGTGTAACATATTAATATATATTTAATGACAAGGGTAAATAATTTTTCAGCAAAGAACTACAATCTTATAGATTATGAATTAAAATAAAAGGATGTTGCAAATATAATTAACAGAAAAAAGATCATTTTTGTTGTTGTTCTTTTTCAATAGTCTGAAGATTTGTTTTTATGGTCTAGCACTTTGTAAATAGACATGGCTAGTAACCTGACCATGATCACTGTCCTCACAAATCACTTTGATTGTTTAGCTGATCTGTTTAAATAATAGGGACTAGAGATTTTTCTCATCTATCTTCTCAGTGAGAAAATGAGTACATGATTGACCAATATAAGATGTATAAAAACATAATTTAGCTCAGTTGCCCAATAAATGCAGTAAGATTCATTTTCAGGAGTTTCACACATAAAATAATGAAGCACAATCCACAAGTATACAACATTTCTCCCTGTTTCCCAATCTATAATATCATCACCCTTTCTATAAACATCTCAATATTTATAAAGAAATAATTAATCACACAAAATATTATGAAAAATATGTAATGCAGCCTATGAATAGTAAAATCTTAAATTTTCAAACATGACCAAACTTTAAAAGGAAAATAATTATTTAGATTGTTAGAAGGTAAATGAACTGAATGACTGTAAAAAAGGCACTGATGATTACAATTTTAAAAATTCAGCTCCAAAAACTGAATTCACTGTTTTGCAAATGAGGAAAATATAAAAACCTATTATCATAGAATTTCTTTATAATTAAAACTTTCAAATTCTGAGTAAATTAATTCCAGTGAGAAGTAATTATCTTTAGATAAGAGAAGATAGCCAATGCATAGATTACATAATATAATTTCCATAACTGAATAATTTCCCAGGATATCACGTTAGAAATTAAAGTGAGTTTAATTATAATGCAATTATAATCTCTAAAGTGATAATAAAAACCTTTACCTATTAATCAACATTATAGATTATATTTCATATTAATTTTAACTAAGAGAATTTGGAAACCATAAGAATGCTCCCTAACATTTAAATTAAAACATGTCACTAATGTGCATTGTGGTAAAACTATACTTATTCCAGTTGCTGATTATATCACATTCATCAGTTGATTACTCTGAGTTTCACAAAAAATTTGCATAGTGAAATTTGCATTGACAGCTTTCATTAATCATTAGACCCTATCGGAAATGTCCTTAGGTGTTTAAGTGGGTCAAGGTAGCATTGTGTGTGTGTATGTAATAATTGAATATGTACTGAATGATGAATGTGCCATCTTACATGCTAAGATAAATGACTGTTAATTTCAATATTCATAACCAGTGGAAAAAGTGTTCAAGGCAAAAAAGATATCATTATTACATTGTCTGTACTTAGTAAATAGCCATTGAAAGGAAATATGTAAACTAAAGAACTAAATATACTTGTTTTCTCTGGTGATAATGATGTGATGGTCTATTCACATCTGCATGCAGTTTCTATTCAAAGAACAACAGCTAAACCAGAAAGAATTATACCACATAGGCAATTAAAGTAATTCTGGGTTAAATTTATTGCATTTCCTCCTAAGTGAAATTTTGGTGAATTTCATGTAGCATGAGTAAAGATGATACAATGGTTCCAATTCTGTTTCTATCAAACATTTAGCTTGATCTATCATTATTATCTCACAGTACTACTGAGATGATCAAATGATATAAATATTTTAAACATTTAAGCCACTATGAGTTAATAACTATCCTTGTAAACCTTGTGTTCTTATAAAATCAGTACATGTAACAACAATTTCCTGTTGGTTTCTGAATTGTATTTATAATCACCCATCAACACATGACCTAGTTAAGAGGAATGTCTGGTATTAAAATGCTTTTTAGTTTGTGTTTATAAAGTGCTTTTTATTTGTAGCCAAATGAGAATAACACAGTTTTAGAATTCCAAGCCCTTCAGAGTAAGTGGTTGTTGAGTTAGGACTTCCCAGAAGATAAACTTGAAAAGTCCTAAGATATTTTGTGTTGCAGTGTGAATATAACATAATTGAGAAAGAAGTGGATAAAGTGAGTAGAATTTGAAAATAAGCCTGTATTTCTCTCAGAACACTAAGTAAATCTCAGATTGTAATGACGTGTCATAACCCACCCCCCACAGATATAAAAAAGAACCTTAGCGACTAAGGCTTTCCTTTTTCATAACATATGGAGCCATAATCATCTCCTAGGTTATGCCCCACATTGATTTCCACTGTCACAGCTCCCACTGCAATGGATTCTGGACTTAAGATGCCTAAGAGTCACAGTCCTCTTTCTTTCCCTATCCTCCATCACAATGGATAAGTTCTTTCCAAAGTGCCTTCATGAGATGCAGCTAGTGGTAAAGTGCTTCACAGTTTTTGAAGCAACAAAGAAACCAAAATAAACTCATTTTCATTGTCAATGTCATAAAGTATTGTGTACATTAAGAATATTCACCATCTTCTTCGGTTATTAGTAGCAAGAATCCACCAGGTTTTTCTGAAATAACTCTGGTTTTATTTTGTTTTGTTTTGTTTTTTGTAATGCTGGCAATTGAACCCAGGACTTACTGTATACTATGCAATTGCTTTACCACTACACTTCACACCAGTCTAAGGAATTACTTTATTGAAACTCTGAAGCAAAACATGTTTATTAGTGAAAATTAAAAGGAATACATTTCTTGAGTCCTGACTCAGAAAATCATAAACACCTCAAGAATTTTCAAAAACAAATGAAAAGTGTGACTATAATGGTCATTCATATTTGCTACTTAGAAAGATTGAACATTAAACCAACATCCACAATTAGACACATTAAGGGCTGCACACATGGAGTGTTAAAGGCATTGTGAAAAATTTATCCTGAAATTTTTACAAAGCAGAAGGTTATTTCTATTATCTAAAATCACATTAATATTCTTCTTTGTGAAAATGCTATAGTTTAGTTTTGTGAAATTATTGAGTTACATATAATTATCAGATTACCAATTCAAAGTGAATAGTAGACATCAATTGGAAAAGAAGTCTAGATTTTTACAATAACTGATGTGATTTCCTATAACACTTTCAGTGACAAGGGGTTTTTAAAATTACTACAACAGAAAACTAGTCCATCATTTCATTACAGCTTGCTTGTTCTAAAGAGTAAAGGCTTTTGTTTTTTCTGTTCAAGTCATCACTGTAAGCACAGGCCACATTTCTCACAGGCTTATCTTTATGATTTTCATCACTCTGATAAACAGAGTAGTTTTATTCTAAGTTACAGAGAGCAGAAGGACCATGTAATGTACCTCTAAATGATATTTAAGCATCACAAATAGCAGTTAATCATAGAGGAAGAAGTACATTTTTTTTCTTGGTGTGATTATTTTCTGCTCACACACAACATAGAATTAAGAAATCGGGAGTTATTCTCTGTGAAGAGTTAAGTAAAGTTTAGTTTTTCTATTTTTTTCTGTAACTGTTGGTATATCCACTGAGAAAAAAATACAGAACAAAGTTTACTGATACATATTTTTCACAATTTTTATCTGTGATCTTTAAGTATTTTCAATTTAATTATCTTTCTGGTTATTTAAACATACTAAAATATTAGAGTTCAAAGGCTAACCATTATAAATATATCATTTAGATATTTCTATTACAAGTAAATTATTTGAAGCTAAATTTTCCTGTAAACTGTCAAATGTAGAAGACATTTTCAGTCATATAATCATTAACTTACCAGTAATTAATTTAACAAATTCCCAGCTAAAATAATTACATAAGAACTAAAAAGAAATCAGGAATGGTTGACAATTTTGTGAGAAACCACTTTGGTCATATGTTGTCTTTCTTAAAAAATGTTATTATGAAGGTGATATATAGAGGAGTTACAGGTATGTAAGTCAGGTGAAGAGTACATTGCTTTTTTTTTTTTTTTTAGTGTGAAAATACCATACAGAGGGGTTACAATTACATGGGCAAGGTAATGAGTACATTTCTTATCAAGCATTGTAGCCTCCTCCTTTGTTTCCCCTTCCCATCCCTTCCCATCCTTCCCACCCCACTGCCCCCATCCCCCACCCCCATGCTAAAGTTGTAAAGTTCATTTTCACCATAACACCTTGTATATCTCATTGTTGCAAGAGTCCACCTGTATCCTTATTTAAAAAATTTGTTTTTTCCCTTCTCCTCCCCAAATTAAACCAACATCAAACACAGTGAAAACAGGGGTTATACCGTGGGGGAGGGACATACAAAGCAACAAAGAAATATCTTATATTTAAACAACTTGTTTTTCCCCTCCCCTCCACAGATTATACCAATATAAATACAGTGAAAACAGGAGTTATACCGTGGGGGAGGGACATGTAATTGTAACCCCTCTGTACGGTATTTTCACAATTTAAAAAAATCTGAAAAAGCTGGGAAGGTGGCTCAGTGGTAGAGCGCTTGCCTTGCATGCTCGAGGCCCTGGGTTCGATTCCTCAGCACCACATAAGCAAAAAAAGAAAAAAGCTGGAAGTGGCACTCTGGCTTAAGTGGTAGAGCACTAGCCTTGAGCTGAAGAGCTGAGGGACAGCGCCCAGGCCCAGAGTTCAGGCCCCACAACCAGACCCCCCAAAAAAAATCTGAAAAAAGAAATATCTTATAAATATATTAGAAACAATGTCTCCGCTTCCCTTGCTCTCTCCCAGTTTCCCCCACCCATCCTTTAATGGACAAATGTATAGTTCATTCTCAACATAGTATCTAGTGAACATTACTGCTTCATTTGTTTCCCCTTTGTCATATGCTATCTCAAGGGATAATTTGTGTCCCAGAAGAGAATTTCTGGACAAGATAGCATGCTATCAATTTATTCTAATTAGCTTTTACTCCTAGGTAATAACTGTGGATTTACTTCTATGCAGAAGTTAATTATAGAAGAAATTGCAATAAGCTGCCGCATCTTAATCTTCGCCAGCAGGGGAAGAACTCCTTGGAATCAAAGACACAAAGTCTCACAGTCAGATGCCTGTGTTTTCATGACTAGTGTGATTCAAGGAAATAATGCAGACCATGTTCCACTTAAAACTTGGGCAACCTGACAAATGAAAATTGTATTCTTAAGTTTTGAAAATTTTCTTCTTTGTTAAACAGAAAAATCTAACAACTGTATTGATTCTACCACGGAAGAGAAAATTATGAAAATGCTCAAAAAGAGTGTTCTCTAATAACTAATTAATTCTTTCACAATAGTGGATGAGGTTAGTCTTCTGTCATTGATTTTAAGCATCTTAAAAAACTCAAATTTAATTTAGGCCCTACGCATTGCCATGAAATACATGTTCACCTATATCTAAATAGGTGTACTGTTCATTTGTATTTCATATGTACATTTCAGGTGTATATTTCATATAATATTTTTATTTCCCAAAATGTTCTGAAGTACAATATTTATAATAATCTAATAACCTATTTGCAGCACATATTTTAGAGTGTTCTAGAAAAGAATAACTCATGTATTTCTAATTCTGAATGATTTTTATAAAAGTAAAAACTAAATTTCCAATGAGACAATATAAGGCATCATTAAAGAATATAGGAGTTCAAACTTTATCATATACTCTTAGCTTTTGTCCTGTAAAATCAGCTAGGTTTGTACACTTTCAATCAAATTATTATAAAATCTTGATCAACCTTCTGCTATTAAAAAGAAGATTTCTGTATATTCAGGGTGTCTGATAGCTGTAAAACTGGAGTACCATTGTACTGGAAGTCAGAACAAGTTTAGCAGAGTACTTTTACATATAAAAGTATTCTGAGATAAACTTTGGACATAAGGTTCAAAAATTTGAATATAGGGGCTGGGAAGGTGGCTCAGTGGTAGAGTGCTTGTCTTGCATGCATGATGCCCTGGGTTTGATTCCTCAGCACCACAAAAGCAAAAAGAAAAAAGCCGGAAGTGGCGCTGTGGCTCAAGTGGTAGACTGCTAGCCTTGAGTTGAAGAGCTGAGGGACAGAGCCCAGGCCCAGGACCCACGACTGGACTCAAAAAAAAAATGAATATAAGAAATGAAATGAGTAGTGGTAAAAATAAGTTAAATTTCAGTTTAAAAATATTCTCTGGACATTTTTATGTTCCAAAAATACATATATACACACATATATATATATATTACATGTTTTATTTCAAAAGAAATATATTGCATAAGAATATTGGCTTAGACTTCTTGAAAACTACAATCAGGATAAAGCATTATTTAAAATTCCATCTCTCATTTAATCCACTTGAAGAGAAATATTTGACTGATATCCATATGTGTATATATGATTGCAGAGTAAAATAAGTGATCAAATATTATAGTAAGTATTTATGGATTTTTCAGATTATGATGTCAATATCAAGTACCAAGTGCAGCACTAGAGATGCTCAGAAAAACTTTAATTTATTAGTAAAAGAAAAGGTAGAGACCAAACAGACATGTGTTTGTTTGTGTGTGTATGTGTATTGTGTGTGTGTTATAGTGTAAATTATATGATGAAGAAGTGCTACAGAAGCTTCTATTTGGGGATGGTCGTTTTGGTTAGTCATAAGTCTTTCCAGAACATTCACATGCACAGGCATGTGCAGATGTGTACTAACACAATTTACATTACCTCAGACCTAGGCTTATTAAGACTACATCATAATATTCAAATATCTCAAATATATCTTTGGATATAGTTATTGTACATTCATATATATTACTTACAGAAACATGTCATAAAAATCTGTGTTGTACTAATTTCTACTAAAGGAAAGGATGCAAATCATTTAAAGTCTCACCTCTTGTTTTATGAACTTACTGTATTGTCATTAACTTGTCTAAAAAAATCTTCTTTGTTCTGTTTTATACTTGAACTCCTTACTGCTAATATTCTTCATTGTTTCATATATGTATATTATAGCACAATTTTTATATATGTATCCATTTTTCGGTTCATCTCTCTCACCAAAATTAATATCTCCAGGACATAAAATCTATCTTGCATTAATACTTCCATTTCTAAGTAACTAACCCTCAATGGTATATATTTGGTAAATAAGCAAACATAAATTATAAATATATAATACCAAAGATGAGTTACCATGTAAAATAGACATGATTATATGTAATTACATCATAACACATTTGTGTCTTCTCTTAATGGTTTATAAGTAAGTGACTTTAAATTTAGCATTTGAAAATATTTTGCTGTTAGGATTAGTGTCTTAAAAAAGCACTGGCAAAACAGATCCAGACGATCACCAATGGAAAGGAAATTTATCGTTCATATCTTTCCAAACTTTTTACTAAGTTTCAAAAGTTTTTCTATATAAAATATTTACAGAGATTCTGAACATCATTTTGAAAGGTAAGAAATATTTTCCTCTACAATGTAGAAATATTTAAGAAAAATAATTGCACTTGAAAATACCGGGAAATGGTAATTGTGGGCATTAGATTAAACAAACCAATTGAGTCAAATAAAATATAAAAACTACACTTGAAAAATCTTTTTCACTTACCAAGTTTGTTTTCAATGTAGTGTCTTTACAACTTTGCAGTGGGGATAGGGGAGGAGTTGGGGAGGAAAGGGATGGTAGGGGGAAAACAAAGGAGGGGGTAACAATGCTCCATAGGAAATGGACTCATTACCTTGCTCATGTAACTGTAACCCCTCTATACAGAACCTTTACAATAAGAATATATTAAAAAATGAAAATCTTTTTCAGGACAAAGACAATAAAAGAACTGTAATCTAATCTTTAAAAAATAAACCTTTGAACTTATCTTTTTAACTTATCTAATGTAAATGAGTCTTAACTAATCTATGTTGAAACAGAAAAAGCAAACCAAGAGAAAAGTACTATTCTTTTCCATTCTGCCACTTCAAAATACTTGCTGTTTGGCCATAGATTTGATGGGATTTGCATATTTAATGAAAGGACAGCATTATTTTTTTCTATTTATTTTTTAATGACGGTCTATTAAAATGCAAAATCTACCATATGCATTTTTGGCATATCTGAGGAGAAAAAAAAAGTCACAATTACTACAGAAAATTAGAAGGTGAGTGAGAAAACCAAACAAGATTAAAAAGTTGAAAATTAACAAGTGATTAAATTTTTATCTGACTGATGTTTCACTGTGGGAAAAAAAAATAGAACTTTATACCATCTGAAGTCCAAAAGGAGGACACTCATCCATAAAGTTTGGTCCCACTGTGGAAATAACTCAGTTTTGTGGTGTACACACACACACACACACACACATATTCACATACACACATTCACATACACACTCACTTTGCTGCAAATTGACTTTTCCTTAGAGTGGTATGTTTTGCTTATCCACAGGATTAGTTAGGTAATCCACATGGAAGATATAGTAAAGTAGCTTCCTAGCATAACTTCCTCTTCCTCTTTTGCAATTAAAAAAAAAAAGCACCCCTTAGAAGGCTATGTCCTGAATTTGTTGGATCCCAATTCAGCAACATGGCTGAAATTGTTATTGATAACATATTAATTGCTAAATCTTCATTGAAAAACAGGAAATTAGGAAATAAATAGGTTATGTACTATCAAGATGCTCTCTATTTCCTCTAGTCATTCTGAGTCAGAGAGAGAATGTGAACACTTCCATGTAGATTGGAAATCAGCCAACTTTTTCACTGGGGGAGAAATTGTAAAAAATGATGGCCTTGTATTTGTATGAGGCAGGAGGAGTTTTACTGTCACTTAACTAGTAGAATTGACTCATCTAACATTCATAACTTTTTATTTAAAGATAAATTTAGCCCTTCAACATGAGTATATGGAAAATTGAAGATGAAGCAATGTTAAAGCACTAAATTCAACTTTCAGTTTGCAAAGTGACCCAACTTTCTCCTTTCACTCCGGTCTCTTTTGGGTTCTGTCATGCAATCAATCAAGATTTTTGTTTTAAAACAAAAGATAACTCAGATTGGAAATTCTATTATTATTTTCTTAATTTTAATGTTGTTTGCAAATTATGTGCAAATGCTAGACATGTAAAATGACTCATTTAAAACAATATTTTAAAAGGCAACTTTTCTGGGTCCTGCTATTTTATATAGGGTTTGTTCTTATGTACTCTTTAATAGTAATTAAAATACTACTTTAGAATTTACATAATATTCTTTCTTGCGGTTTGTTTTTTAAAAGTTGATTCTATTTTTTTCTTTTATCTCCTTGATTTGCAGAGTTACACACAATTACATTTGAACTAAAAGAAAAAAACCAAACAGCAGAGGGAAGAAGTTACTGACAGTCACACATTCCCCAGAAGGAAAGGGCAAAGAGTCTGCTGAAAAGCTTTTTACTTTTTTTTTTTTTTTTTGCTGGTCATGGGGCCTGAACTCTGGGTCTGGGCACTGTCCCTCAGCTCTTTAGCTCAAGACTAGCACTCTACCACTTGAGACACAGCACAACTTCTGGCTTTTTCTGCTTATGTGTTGCTGAGGAATTGAACCCAGGGCCTCATGCATGCAAGGCAAGCACTCTACCACTGACTCGCCTTCCCAACCCCAAGTTTTGCACTTTCGCTCATGGAAAATGTGCCATTAAGTTGAGTGGCTAGATAACTTTTGGGGGAACATAGCAGCTAACACAGAAAGAAAAATAACATTATAGTGAAGAAAGAAAGATACTTAAAAGCAGCTTTCTGATTTGAAAGCCTGATGTCATCAATATGCTATTTTTGCTCTTTGCCAGGTTAACAGAATTTATTGCAGCAATTAATGCAAAACATATGTGCTGAAATATTCACATGAAGAATATGATTGCCCCCAACTTAATTTGCTACTTTTCAAAATCCTCTTTTAGCTACCTTTTCTCAGTTCTTAAGACTACAAATATTTTTAAGAAAGGGATGATGAATCACTAAAATATCTTTTACATCTTATACACTGTAAAAAAAAAAAGTATCTGTTAAAGAAAGGAAAATTTCTAGAGGAACCCCACATACATTTTGGACCACGTTCTGTTCTCCTTCTTGTTGACCTCTGTGACCATTCCAATAGTTAACTCATGTCCTTTGTATTACATAAAACCCGAAATAATAACACTCTGCTTATATTGATAATTTCCTCCCCATCTCTGTCTGGATTTTCTGGCAATATTGTCCTAGACTAGAAACAGCAATGCAGAATGTGAAGATTTAAAAAAATCACATATTTCCACTCTTCTCTGTACATTAAAATTCCTTTTTTTATATTTTTATGGTAATGATATTGTACAGAGGGGTTACAGTTACTATCCCTTCCTTAATTTACCTTTCTTTCCTTCTTTCCTTCCTTCTTTCTTTTTCTTTCCTTTCCTTCCTTCTTTCTTTCCTTCTTTCTTTCATTTCCTTCTTCCTTTCCTTCCTTCCTTCCTTCCTTCTTCTCTCCCTCCCTCTGTCCCTCCCTCCCTCCCTCCCTTCCTTTCTTCTTTTTTCTTTCTTTCTTCCTTCCTTCCTTCCTTTCTTTCTTTCTCTTTCTTTCTTTCTTTCTTTCTTTCTTTCTTTCTTTCTTTCTTTCTCTTTCTTTCTTTCTTTCCTCCCACTTGCCCAGATGACCATGCCCTATGCATATAACCTCTTTATTCTGCTTCAACTTATCAAGCTAATATTCTTAGTATATCTAAGTTAATTTTGCAAAGTCCCAGGTCTGATCTGTACTTAACTGAGATTGAGGCTCACAAACTAGTGTGTTTTTTTGAATGACAAGATACTTCTCTAACTCACAATCATTTGTGTAGAGGAGAAAACGAATGAAATGGGCATCCAATAAACAAAAACAAGAAGGACTCTGGCTCAGTTATAGTCTCTATTGTGATCTGTTTACTTGGTTGCATCAAGATGATATATCTGCTTTAATAATGAGGTGTTTCCAGGAAAGATCGAATGACAATGTGATTGAAAAGTCTTGCAAACCAGTGGACACTAGCAATTAGCTTCTCAAGGCCAGGCACCTGGGACACATTCAGACTGGGACTCTTATGGATTCAAAAGCACTATCACACTCACAGAAATATGAGTACCATTCACTTCCTGGCCTGCGTCCATTTCCCTATTTTAAAACTCCTCTCTGTTTCAACTTCATTACCAAATTTGGAGCAAAGGAAAAACAAACAAACAAAACACCACAAATCAATGCAATTATGCCTGTGGAATCCGGAACTTTGGGAGAAAGTGCGTTGGTCCGTGTACAGGGGGGAAGTTTATGGAGAACCTCCTTAGCAATCCGAGGGGCCTAGCAGGTGGCATCAGTGCTACTGAAGACTGTTATATATACATACATATACATCTATATATACACATATGTATACGCATAGATACATAGATGTGTGTCTATATAGGCGACATATTTACATGTGTGTATGATACAGATACGTGCATATATGCGCACATATATACAAATGTATATATCAAAACAGAACAAGACCGATAGTGTGTCCCAATCCACCTGGGAGAGATCAAGACACTCCCAACGTAGCAGGATCCCTTCTTTGTGGGACCTAGGACCCAAACCTCCACCATTCTTCATCTTGTGGGAAGATGAACGCGAAAGTAAAGGAGGCCATGCCAGCCACCTCTGGACGTCAGATTGAAAAGTCCGGGCGATACCAAAGTCGGCTGGGAGGGGGGCTTGGTAGGCGGGGCCACCATCTTTACTCTCCCCATCACAGCCTCTGGCCTAGATCAAGCCCCGACGGCTCCTCTCTCAGGCGGCGGGACGAATGCCCAGGTAGCGCTCAGGTAGGGAGGAGGGCGCCGCGCGCCGCGCGGTCCCCTCGCCAGCATCTCAGAGGCAACAGGCAGAGGGCGCACGTTTGCCGCTAGTCCGCCCAGGACCTTGAGGGGGAATGTGTGATTGTGCCCCAAATCTCTCGGTCCGCCTCTCAGCCAGCTCAGGGGGGCACGCAGCGCCATCCTGAACGCGGGAGAGTCTACCCCGGGGGGGGGGGCAGGAGCGCAGAGCCGCCCAGCGTCTACCCGGCTCTTTGCGCAGTCCCTCCAGACGGCCCGGCTCGCTGCGCCCCAGGAAAGAGCTTTTATAGGAGCTCAGAGGCAGGACACTGACTTACAAAGAGCCCACTGCCTTCCTCAAGGGCTGCGAGCTGAACTTTGGGGAACCCATGGACGGGTTTCAAATATCTGATCCTTAATCTGTTGCAGGATGACGACAGCATTGAATTGTAGAGAAAGGGGGTAGGACACACCAGTCCCCTCCCTCCCCCACCCTCCCACCCGTGCACCACTGAGCTTTGTCCCTAGTGGTGAAGAATAGGTAGGGGTTAAGATGCCCCATTGGTGGGAGTGGCAGCAGCCAGGAGGGCTTGATCATTTGTCCTTGACCACAGTTCCACCACTACCCGTAAAACACTGCTTCTTGCTAGAGTTTCCCAGGGCACACTTTTGTAACTTCATCAATAGTTCATTCTCTACAGTGGGCGGTGAAATGCCAAGAGAAAGAAAACGCAGGCTTCTCCTCCTGTGACCACCCTCGTCCTGGGCGAAGATTACTCACAACAGTTTGTTTGTACAGTGCTCTTACTTGCTTCCCCCTCCAACCTCCTTTTTGACCTATTATTCTCATTTCACCATGTTGGTTTGGATTATGTGGATTTTCATCCTTTGCTTTGACTAGAACAGCAGGACACGGTTTAGGAATTGAAGGGGGTGGGAGCAGACACGGAGGGCTTCCAGTTTAATAACAGCACTTCAAGTGGGAAAGTTTCTTTGCTGCACTGGTTTTGACTCCATCCTCCTTGTACATGTCTTTACCCAGTCAAAGGATCAGACATTCTTTGGCTTGCAGGATTTAAAAACTTTTCTGGATAGAATATTTTCGGGAAGGGGGGGGGTGGAATCAGTAGTGTGTAAACTTGAGAAGAAAAAGTCAAACAAACCCTCCCCTTCTCTTTTTTTTTAAAGTGTGTAAGCTTTTGAGAGATTTAATAAAAATTGATTAGCCAGATGTTTGAAGTGATAAATGTCTTCTAAGAAAAAGATTGATATATTATTGTTGGCTTTAGGATCTAAAGGCTGCTCCGTCTATTTTTCTAATAAACTTTTTATTTCTTTTTACTTGCATAGACATAATTTTTTCTCTTTGTCATCAACCACCTTTTTTATTTTTTTTTTTTCATTTCAAAGGGAACTGGTAGGAAACAAAATAAAACTTGCAGATCCTCAGCCTTGTACAGGAGCAAACCTTCTAAAAGGTCCTAAGAACTATCTAAGACCAAGTAGCTGGTAACAAAAAAGTTTAGAATGAAACCCAGGGCCTCTCATGGACCCATAGGCTGAATGCAAGAAGGAATGCTCTCTTGGATAGGTAGATTTATAGCTGGGGATATTTGTATTTTATGTTTTTTTTATTTCTAATTTCTAAATTGATTTATGGAAAATTAGTTAAGGTTTTTAAAGATATGAGAGAGCAAATTTCTAATCCTGATTTCCTGTCTACCTGGATGTATAATATAATGAACATTCCCACCACCAGTCAACCTCTTATTTGAAAAATCTGTTGAAAGCTACTTGCACACTTGGTTAAAAGCCCTTTATTGACCCTCTTTGGTGATAAAATCCAGATCTCTGAGCAGAAAATGAAGGGGAGAACACCTTCATGTGTTCCCTGAAACCTTTTCTCAAACAAAAAATAAAGTGTATTCAATAATTTAGAGGGAAAAAAGTCCATGCTAAAATGATAAAGTTAAAGATCTTGACAGAAATTTACTTGTAAGACTTAGTGTCCTTCCAAAAAATACAGATTTCCTCTTACATCTAGTATATATGCCAAACAAAATCATTGGAAAATGACTCAAATCGAAGGTAACCCACATCACAGATTCCTTAGTAGCTAAATGTCTGTAAGAAGTTATCGAGTTTTGATGATTTGTGGAAAGTTTTATTAATGTTTTCTTGAAGATTTTATGACTTGGAAAATATAACTTTCAAGAAAACTTCTTGCTGTTTCCATTTCCACTCAAGTTGGTAAATCAAATATACTAGAGAAATATGTTTTGCCTTTAAAAATCCTTTGCATATGTAACTAATTATTTGATATTTTAAAACTGCATACATTTTATTTTAGAAAAATTTCGAAGTGTCTGTAACAGTTTTAACATTCAGGGAACTAAAGAAAATTATTGTGAAATACTTTTTTAAATCATTAGAGCAACAAAGACCACACAAAAATGTGAATAGTTGAATGTGGATAGTATATTAATTAGATTTAAAAAGTTACTAACCTCCTTTCTTTAAAAATTAATTTGTTAAGAGTTAAGGTAAAAGGACTAAATTGCATACATAAGCAAGGAGCTAATCACAGTTAAATACAAGTAACCAAAACCTTTAAAATGTCTAAATATACTAGTAAACAAAGGAAAACAGTAAGTTATGACTGTGCATGATTTTGTTTTAAATTTCATATTAGTTTTAAGTGGTTTTCATCATAGTTCTCAATTTCTAACATTTCATGGAAAAAATAACTTTATATAGAGTACAACCATGACCTAACACGTGGCAGTAGTGTTTTACTATAAGTAGTTTCCTTTTTATAGTTCTAGTCACTTCTGAGTTATAAATATAACCAAGTGTTTTAAACATAGGCAGGGAAATGATATCAACCAGAGCATCAATAGTAAAAAGGTGCATGAAATTGAAAATGGTGATAGTTACAGTGAAGCGGTTTTGAATTTATACATTCATTTTACAGGCATTTATGATAAGAACTAGAATGACTTGGTGTGATGTAAATGAGGAGAATGGGGTATCAAAGGGAGTATTTCCCTTTTGCACTTGAATTTATTATTATCAATATTATTCCTTAGGAATATATTGATTCAAAATGAATTAATTTTCATGATAGATTTTGAGAGGCTACAAAAAGTTTCTTTTTGGCACAATCAAAATATTATCCTAGCAATTCAGATTGTCAGTAAAAGCTTAAACAAATTCACTGATAATCCTGTTAATGACCTAGGTCAAGTGTTAACTGTTGTGGGTTCTAAAATAGTGAAATTAAAGTTTCTCCTACCTCCAGGCAAATAGCACAGTTATAACTGTTGGGGAGTGATGGAGGGGCAAGCTATTAGGAAAACTATTAAGTTACAAAAATGTATAATGCATTCAATTATTTAGTCTAGCATGAAGAAATGCTATTAAAAGCAAATGCAAGACTCTTTAAAACCCCCTATAAAGATGATACGATAGCTTACTTCTCTATTAACGTTTCAATCACAGTGTGTTCTTATTTGAAGATAAGTGTTTATATATATGAAAAGTGATGCCAGTTCATAGTGATTTTTTAAGGAGGAAATCCATTATTTAAATATTTATGATCTCTAACATTTGCCTCCTACTCAAAGAGAAGCATACAGCATTCATTTGAAAGTTTTACGCTTAAACTTTGAAAAGAAAACCCCTATTACAGTCTTTAGTACTTAGAAGATTTATGTTTAAGGAAATGTGTTTTATAGAAGTAGTGTCTCAGCCCTCCAAACAAAGAAATTATTCTAAATGTATGCAATATAGCAATATAAAGATCTAAATTTTCCTGATTTTAAAAATTCATATTTTCAGTGTTAAGAGCTTTATGGATAAATGTTGATCTAATTTATGTATTATAGGATGGAAAAAGACTATTCTGTGTGGAATGTAATGATGAATAAGCAGTGCATTCAAATGTTCTAATATAGTTAAAGAGAGCATTTTCTCCAATTCTAAAAAAGGAGGAAGGAATTACAACTGATAACTTCGCTTTGCATCCAGTTTAATCTTCTTCCCAAGTTATTTTTCTCTATCATTGTCATAAACCATCTAGTATTGGAACATGGACCAAACATATGAACTTTTCTAATACATCAAAGTAAAGCACTCAAAATTTTCTATGGAAAATAGTTGATTTCCCATTGGAAGTCTTATGTCATGTGAATAGAGAGATGTGACAGAATTTTAATAAAGCCTTTATAAAATCCTATTCAAATATATTAGTTTGTTTAATTTAAGTGACCTTTGAAATCATGAATAACTATCTTCACTGTGAAGGCCAGTAATAAAAAGTATTATCTCGATATTATATACTTTATCATATACTTCTCCAGAAAGTAATTGAATTACCATATGGAAAACTAATGTTAATTATTGTTAACAATGGTTCTTGGCACTTTAATATTGACTTGCAATGATGAAATCTCAAATAAAAATATCAATAAGGAAAGTTTCTTGGCAATTTGCTTAATGCCCTGGTTTTGTTCTTTTATTTCTGTTATACCTAACTTCATAATAGATTGCAGAACATGGTCTGGTAAATATGTTCCAGTATATCTCTAACACATTTTAGAGTGCAGAAATATAATTTTGAGTCAATATTTTAAATACAACCTAGTATTTTATATTTCAGTGTTTGAAAAATGTATCGAGTACCTACATTAATATGTTTCACTTTGAAATACTTGAATTCAAATATATGAATTTAAATTACTTTGTTAGAGGAATTGCATGGAAATCTTGGTACACACTTGGTATTTTTACTTTTCAAGATTCAACTCAACTAGTAAAAGCTAAGCTAGTGGATTAAGTTTAAAGTCTCATTCAAGCATTACTTAAGTTAAATCATTTATTTCAATTTTATTTTAAGTCTTTCTTTCATAACCTCAGGAAGAAAATGGTATATTACCTTTTATGTAAGATTGAGTCAAGAAACAATAATCTCATAAACAATAGATAGATGAAGTTTTATCCAAGCAACTTAAACACAGTTGTATCAGTTTCATTTCCTTGTCTATATGCATATTGTTAATGTATACCTTTCTGGACAATCATGTACATTACATACCCAAATATAAAATATGTTGCTTAAGAGAAATTACAACATGATTATTCCTGTTTCATGAATATTCACAAATTTTCATAGGAGTAAGAAAAAATACAGGTCATTTTTATTTTTAATATATAGGTTACATTTTCCACAAAATACAAAGTCATATAAATTTCTGTTCAGTAATTCCGTGATATATATTATTGAAGTAGTTGTTAAATTATGCATATATATATATATTACTTGAAAAAAACACAATTTATCAATGCAGTGCAATTACAAGTCTTTTCTAGTTTAGCCAGAATTTTAATATTTTCAAAGAAAAAATATTTTAAAACACTGCTTAACATCAATGCTGTTATAGTAGTAACTCATTTTAGCTTTCATTAATGAGGAAGACTAATTGACCATTACTTTCAAAATAAGTTGAATCAAAATAAGTCATTTTTGAGCAATATGATTTTTGTATTCTTACATTAAAATAACTAATTTCCTCATTAAAATGTCAGAAACACGTAATGAAATCTGCCAAACAGATAAAGGCAATCACCAAGGAAAGAAAGAAATTAAACTGCTCTTTTAGCGGTGAAAGTAGGTCACCAAATACAAGGCAGTTTATATGTTTAATAAACATTTTATTTCCATGTCTGTTTTAAAAATAATGTAAACAGACCCCAACACCACTGGATCTACCATAAATATTTTAGAAAGTGATGTATACCTAAGGTGGAGTTTACATATCAGCTGTGCAGTGTCACTAATGTGCAAAATAAATTGTTAAATGGCATTGCTATAGGTTTAATCATTAAAAGGAAATTAAAGTTGTGTTGCTTTAAAGCAATCAATGCTTCAAAGAAGTTTGTCTTAAGAGTTAGTGACTTTTTCACAAATCATTAAGAATAGATTGCAAAGGCTGTAGGAAAAAGCCAACAAATCTGTTAAGAACACTACCTTATAAGAAAAAAAAATGTCCTTAATATTAGGTTTGTACTTTAGTGCCTTGTGAAACATGGGAGCCCATTACAAGGAAAACAGTACAACACTGAAGAAATACTATTTGCTGCATATGAACATTCTTAATTTGCTGTTCAATTATTTACTGTATCTCCCAGGAGCTAGTCATTCACACTGAATACATTCTTCTACTTGTACACAAACCCTTAGAACCTCACCCAACCCCAAAAAATTCCAACCTAAGCTTATTGCAAATTCCTGGAAATATTACTTATGTTAATGTGACATATGCTGTTCATTAGAACCTGTACCATCGCCTGGCGGGATACACTTGAATCCAGCAGTTGTAATGCACACACACACACACACACACACACACACACCTCTGCTTCACCCAACTGCCTTTCCTACCTTCCATTCATAAAGGCTCTGATCCCAAGTAGGAACGACCTGTCATTACGTTTAAACACATGAAGAATCTCGAGAGAAGCGTTGAATATTCTTTCAAACTTCTCTGAGTTCCAACCACATGGTCATAATTAGAAAATAAAATACTGCCTTGGCTCTTTGGCAATTAACATAGTGGGTTGTAAAACTAGGTTTTCTTTCTTTCTTCTTTTCTCTCTGCTTCAAATTGGCAAACAAGGTAATTGCCTGAATTGCTAGGAGATTAGAAACACATTTTTGACGGTTTTAAAGCAATCCCAAATTATCTCCCGAAGTGTTTCAGAAGGCGACTGCAAAGACAAGCACGCCTTTTGCTAGCCTCTGAGCACAAACTGCTGGCTGGTGAGGCACCTTCTGAAGTGCGCAGGCGGCCGCGGGCCGGGGGTGCGAGAGCGGGAGCTCGGCAGAGCTCAGCCCGCGCGGGCTGCGCGTCCGGCACCTGGCTTACCTTCATTGGAAGGCTGGACGAGCGTTTCCCCCGAGCAGCGCAGAGCGGAGCAGCTGAGGAGGAGGAGGATGGAGAGGTGACAATCCATGATGCTGGTGCAGAGGGCAGTAAGAGGAGCATATCTCCGTGAAGCATGCCACTGAGGCGAGGGGGAGCGCAATGAATGCTCCAGAAGTTACCATGCCTCGCTCCCAGCCTGATGTCAAGTTTGACACTGGAGATAAGGAGGGGTCTGGCTGCCTTTCCGCGAACCTCGCTCGCGGACGCCTCTGGGTCCTAACGCCGTCGCTAGCAGGAAGAAGAGCAAGAAGACACGCTCGCGCGCGGGAGCCCAGCTCGGCTGGGAAGGGGGTGGAGGTAGGAATGGGGAGTGGGGGCGTCGCCAACCACGCAGGACACCCAAAAGTGGTTGTGATGGGGGTGGAGAGGGAGGGGAGGTGTGTGTGTGTGTGTGTGTGTGTGAGTGTGTGTGTGTGTGTGTGTGAAGCAAACCCCCCCTTTCTTTCAAAGCAAAGCAGCTCTTTACTGTTTTCCAGAAAAGATCTGAAGCTTAATTTCACCAAGAAACCAGTAACTCAGAGAGGGGCAACCTAGGGCAGTGTGAGTGGAAAGGAAACTGAAATGCCAGAGAAATGCTTGGATGTGTGTGTGTGTGTGTGTGTGTGTGTGTGTGTGTGTGTTTTAAAGAGGAAGATAGAGTGATTCCTTTTCTGTGTTCACTGTGATCATAACTTCGTGGGTTAGACAGACGTCAGTCGATGCACAGCAGATCGGAAAAGCTCTTCAGTTCTGTGCCACCTGGTATCTGGGTCCTTACAGAGACTTGGCCCAAGGATAGCAGCGCACAGATGGTGCACTTTGGTTTTCCAAAAGGGAAGTAACCTTCTTCATCCCAAAGAAAGCGAACAGCCCTCGCAGTGGCTGAGGGTCAGCTATCCTTCCCCAGGCGTGCTATAATATGAATAGAAATCAAACCTGAAAGTTCCTCACAAAGCACACTCCCTCCCTCAAGATTCAGCCTTAAGAAGTCGGGATCTTGGAGATAAACCACACTCTTATCTCTGCTCAGCTTTTGGACCACCAACATTCTGATAATATCTGAATATTGTTTTTCTGTATCACTCCAAATCCACTGGCAAAAAAAAAAATACTGTCCTTGTGCTTGCTCACGTACTAGGGTTATAAGAGATCTCTTATTTTCAGTCATCTGGTTGAAAAATGTAATTCCAATCTATTAAAGCTAAACAGTGACTCCTATTTTAGGAACATGTTTCTCTTACCTTGCAAAATATATCCCCCTCTCTCCTCCCCTCAAAAAAAAAATGATTGCTTTCATATCCTTCCACGCATTATCTATATCTGCATGACCTCAAAGTGCAAACAAGATTATTTTATCTCTTGCACAGGGACGAATATATTGACAAGTTTAAGATCAATGATCAATTTTAGAGCTCTGGGAAGCCCCAGATCCTAAGATATTCATTTCACAAACACAGCTTTTAATGACAGAACAATACTTTCCCTCAAATTTAAATGAATGCCTTTGGATCCAGTTTGTTGGCTGGGATTAGGGACTGTGGGATGGGTGAGCAAAGCCAGGAAGAAGAGACTGATCCTGCTGGTCTTTCTCTCTGAGACTTATTTGCATCTCTAACTCTTCCCACATTATGTCACCAGAAGCTGGAAAACCATCAAGTGCCAATTCCGTGAGAACTGAAAACAATGAGAGAAGTATAGGCAAGGGTGATTCTGTGGCAATGTTTAAAGTTCAAATACAACAGCTATATAGTTCTGTCGTAAAACAGATCAATTATTTTTTTCCTGATATTTGAAAGAAACTAAAATATTATTTGAATTGATATTTTAAAAAAAAAGCATTTAGAAAGCATATAGCTGTGTGCTGCCAGGAATATTGACTGCTTGCTAACTGCTTCCCTTTTCACACATAGCAGCTACTTGTTCCTATGAGAAGAGATTCTCCTGTTTGCAGGAAGATACAAGAGAATAAAAGTGAATGGAAAGTGCCTGAGATGATGGCCTATGCCTGTAAGCTTACTTACTTGGCAGTCTGGGATCTGAGGATTATGGTTCCAAGCCAGCCTGGACAGAAAAGATCAGGAGACTTTCAACTCTCATTAAGCAGCAAAAGCTGGAAGTATAGCTGGACCTAAGAGGTATTATTAGAAAAGCAGCTTTGAGAAAAAAAATAAAAGTAAAGGGACAATGCTAGTACTCAGGCCCCAAAAAGAAGGGAGGGAGAGAGGAAGGAAGGAAGGAAGAACAGGAGAAAGAGCAAGGACCTGTTCTTCAAAGGAGAGTTTGCAAACTGCATGCATTTCTAGACATTATTGTAGACTAAGAAGAAACATCCAAACCATATCTTATGTTTGAGGAACAAACACTTTGCTGATAGCTTTGAACAGTAAGCCACCTGTGAATGAAGTACCTGAAACTCCCTCTTGCTAACAGAGAGGTACAGAATCTTAATTCCTGAGACTGGGACTCAGTTTGTACAGATGAACCCGCTCTGCAGAAGGTTCTTCTCACCTTTTGGCTTTCGGATCACGATTGAAGAGAAAAGTCAGAGGTAGCACAATCAGCTTGGAAGATAATTTTTAAGTCATATTAAAATGTAATAAGGAACCTAATTTTGATTGCTCGAAGGAAGGAAGATTAAAGAAGAAATGAGAAGATGTTCTTTGGTTGTACAAATATTATTACCCCTAAAAAGTGGAGTCAGTACCTATTGTGAAGGATGAGTTGGAATGATGATAATCTGGAATGCAGTGTTTTTAGATAAAAGTTTTGGAAAAAGAGGGAGTCTAAAAAACAAACCTTTAGGAGAAAAGGGAATACACCTTTAGTTTTAGACGTTGAGGTGGTGTTGGGGTAAGAAAGCAGGGACACAAGGACAAGAGAACACAAAATTCTGACTGGCTCTATCAGGAGCTTGGGCTGTAGGGTGATTTCGGTAGAACAGATATGTAAACTACTTTGTTTTCATTTTAGGAAGATCCTGTGGACATATTTAAGCTAAAAAGAGAGAATGGGGTCCATAGAACAAGAAAAACATATCAATTGGAAGTCTTGATACCAATTAGCCCCCCTTTCACTAGGATGACAAACAAATAACATGCAGGGGTTACTAGTAAGGCTCTTGAATCCAACAAGTTGTAATGGCTTCCCTGGCTTAGTCACACATTTTTAAAAATTTCATTTCATTTATTTTGCAGTTCTGGGTCTTGGATTCTGGTCATGGGCTCTGTCCCTGAGCTCTTTTACTCAAGGCTAGCACTTCACCACTTGAGCCACAGCTCCACTTCCAGCTTTGTTTGGTGGTTAATTGAAGATAGGCCTCTCACTGATTATCCTGCCTGCGATGGCTATGAATGGATGTAAGCACTTAACATCAGTCATTCTTAGTTCTAAGTTCAGAAAATCAGAGATCCTATCCCTTGGGGAAGATATGAGACTTCTATGAGGTTTAGAATAGAATGTGACACATTAAGAGCAGTTAGTATTTCAATCATGTATACATTGTGCTTTAATCAGATTGACCGAATGAACTGTTAGGACACAAAGACCTTGCCTGGAGTTAGTTAAGAAAGATAGAAGCAGGTAGATTCATGTGAGAAAACTGATGGCAGGAAGATCAGTTGCCCAAGAATAAAATGAGCATGCACCAATACTTAAAATCTAGAAAGAAATAGAGAAGAAACAAGAACTATGAAAGTGTTTATTAGAAATCAGCTTTATTATTATTGCAAGCCATATGATGTAAACGGTGCATGCACAAATATTCACTAAGATACTGATTGAAAGTAATGACAGAGTTTGGTAACTTTCACGGCATGTCCTTCCCTCACTCTTTGAGCCTTTCCTTTCCTCTTCCCACTATTACTATTGCTAAATTCTACTATAGCCATTCATTGCCTTCTGTTCATTGGCCTGGTCCTTCTTCATCACCGTTCAGAGTGGTGCTGAGACCATAGAAATTCTTCCTGCTTGGTATGTCTAGGTATAGGGAGTCACATTTGAGACATTCATTACTGTGTGCAATGTATTCCCAGGCCATATCTGCTTTTTATACAAGTTGGAGCTCTTCAAATGTCTCCCATAGGTACTTTACCTTTCTTTGATTCTTCTTAATGTCTTGAAAACTCTTTTGTTTGTTTATTTAGACAGAGTTTTGCTATGTATTCTAGGCTGGCCTTTAACTCATATTATTTCTACTTTATAATTGGCAGATAATGTGTATGCTTACTTATAGACTGAACTATGGGGTACAAGGTCATATTACATTTATAATGTATAATGATCAAATTGTTTCCCATTTTTCTCTCTGCAAAGCTTCTTATTGCTGAGTGTTGGGAAGCTTCTTTTGGAAATGTTCAGTTAGTTGTCATGTATTATGTTTGCCCTGGAGTGATGTAGGACATCATCGACCCGCTAGCTGTGTTTCCATACCCACTGTTCTTCCGCTCAGGATTCCCACTATCTTCTTCCTACCCAGCCTCCAGTGGCTGCTATAGTACCATCTACTTGCATGGGATCGGCATTTTTACCTCCCACAAATGAAGGAGAATATGAGGGACTTATCTTCCGGGGTCTAGCATATGTCACTCAGCATAATGCCTTCCAGTTTGGTCCATGTTTCCACAAATGAAAAAGCATATATATATATATGTCACATTTTGAAGTCTGTTCATTTATTATACATGTCTCAGTCAGCTCAATATCTTAATTATTGTGACTATTTCTACAATTTGCCTGGGCATGGTACATTAATACATTCCAATATAAATTATTTGTAAAATTTAATTTGATATATAATTATCATAAATTAATTTGTATATGCACATTATATGGGCATATATATACAGCATTCATACACATGTACACATATGCATATACATATACATAGCTATTCATATTCATATATATATGGAATATATATGCATGCACCCATATATATCCCATGATTACTGGATTATTGAATGATTATTAGATTATGTTCGTGGTAAAAGTGTTTATTCAGACTACAAACTGGATATAAAAAATGTACTCGTGGAAAAGTGAGAAATTTGAAGCAATAAATTCACTGCCCTTGCGAAGGTAAGCTTAATAAAGACAAGCTTAGAAAAGGGGAAGAACAAGTCCTGATAATAGTATAATAAAATAGACAGGCTTTCACTACAGTTCATTGACCAAAATAAAAAAAATGATAGCTCACATTTGGAATATGGAAGTATACAAAAATAACAAGTTCTCTTCAGGACACATTGGGATCCAAGCACTGATAACCAAGCCACAGGCTGGATATAAAATCAGAAGATCAGTGGAAAGTCATGCCCCAAACTGCATATTTGGAAATTACTGGCATCACTAAGCCAGCAAAGTAAAATTACATTTTCCAGAATCATCACAAGTAGTAAGGGGAAATGAGGACCCAGAATACAATTCTGGTCAAATAAAAGCATTCAGAAGATAGAAGAAAGCTGTATTTATCATGACACACTGGAGCATTACAATACAAATCATGAAGATGGTCAGTCAAAGAGAATATAGGAAAGATGAAAACACTGGGAAGGAGACAATCAACCAAAAACAAGGTATTATGATCAAAATTAGAAACACAATGGCATTTTTTCTTGTGGAAAGACCACAAGTTTGGGGATATTTCCCTAGAAAATTAGATTTTTTAGCTAGGAAATACTTTAGAGCCTACCATTTGTTAGAGATAGAATAAGATATTAGTGATTTCATCATGTTTACACAGCAAAAAAGCAATGATAGGGAAAGTATTTTGATGAATTTGCCATTATACAAATTAAATATTGGAAACAATATTTACAGAAAAATCTATAGGAAACCTTTGCTGCCAAATTGCTTTAAGGTGACTAGAAGCTGGCATAAACTGGGAAAGCTTCTTAAAGAATAGTATGTTTGATGACTATTACTAAATTTGATTTCAATTTCAATGCAGTTGTAGAGTGGTATATGTTTTAACTTGTGTTATTTTAATTGTAACCCCTGAACTAATACATCTTGAATATAAACAAGCAAGTTTATGTAATCAATACACCCATTAGCATGTTTGAAGTAATTTAAAATGTGAACTATATATTAGAAAGGTTTTATCCAACTTTTTCTAAAGAGCTCAAAAAAAGCAGAAAAACAATAGATCTTACATGTGATTTGTAAAATTGGCCAGTGCTACTTAAAATACATTCTTATATCAACTTTTATAATTACCTGTGAAACATGTTTTTCATTGGCTAGAACCAACTTTGCTACCACCATCCCTTATTGATCAGTTTTTTGGTCAACACCAAGATTGTCTATCTATCTAAAGAAAATATTAAAGCTAAAGAAAATATCCCAAAGTACTGAGCAAATTCAAGAGCATTGGGGATTGGTTGTGTATGTGAGTGATGGCAGAGTTTAAACTGAGACAGGACTTATGATCCTTATAAATCTAAATATATGTGCACATGCCTTCACGTACATGTTCATTCATATTTACACCTACATATAACATACCGTATTGCTACATTTCCCCTTAGTGTTTTCCAGCATTGGCCTTGTTAAAATACAGAATGTGGGGCAGGGCCTGGAGTTCAGCATTTGTCATAAAGCTCCTAGATTTGTGTCTTCATAAAGCTCCTAGATTGTGTCTGCTGCAAGTCTGAAAACATGTTGCAGGGCAAAGTGCTAGAATATGTACATATATAGATATGTGTAGATTTCATTTGAACATTTTAAGTATAAGCACTCAGTGGCTCAAACAAATTTCCCTGTATGCTCTGAGGGAAATCTATTCCTCCAATAAAATAGTTTGTGCTAAAGCATGTATTCAAAACCAAGCTATCAGTAAGTAATGTGAGGTCCTATCACTATCATATAAATCATTCTTGTACATATTTTTTAAAAATCATTTTCTGGTCTTTATTGTTGAGATCATTTCAAATGTAAGGACATTCAGCCCAATATTTTAAGTTCTCTAATAGCAAAATACTTAATGTTTTCTAGAAGAAATTGTCTAGACTGTTAATTTATAATAATTGATTTTATTTTGTTTCAGATATATCAAACACGTTAAAATGATATTTTGACAATTGCTTCATCAACCTATACATATGTATTAAGAAACCAAATTTGAAGGAGATTGGGAAGGTTTAACAAACATATAATACTATTAAAAAAAACTTATGATCAAAACAAAAAGAACTATATATATACAAGTTTTAGGAATTTTATCTAAAGGTAGAAAAGCCAATGTACATTTTTGTTTACCTTATGATAAATAGAAATGGCACTTTTGTTACTGTATTGCCATATGGTAAAACAAATAATATCAGTAAGGCTTTTCAGCTGAAAGGAAAGTTTTGGGGAGGCCTCAACAGATAACACACAGATAACATTCATACTGACTACACAGATAAATATCTAGGTTCATTGAAACTATTTTTTCACATCAAGAGAAAGTTGGTAAAAGATTATCGCAGGTGTGACAGTAGTGGAAGTTGACAATATGTGTCTTCAATTTTGTCTTAAGTCGGAACATAAAGTAGTGTTACTCAATATAGAAAAAATAACTGATTATGTGCTTGTCTAACTCTTGTCATTAATTTCAGCTAGGAGCTGAGAAAATAACCCATATTAAGTTATAGAGGTCCCATAATGAACAATGTTGAACATTAGTGCTTTGCCATGGATGCTCCAGTTTCCACTTACTGCCCAAACAACCTCACCTGCTCTTTCAATTTGTCTTTGGGACTATGCCATGTGTCAATACATGGGTAAATGATGACAAATAATTTAAAATGTGACAGGTCATCTCCTTCCAATCATCTTTATCCTCTCAATATTACCTAATTTAAACCTATCGCGATTTTCTTCACTCTGAGTTTTTATATATTTAAATGCATTTCCTTTAAAAATTGTATCTTAGACATATACTAGTTATTGTAAATAAGGGAAACCATGGGACCTATGTATTTTGGGCCTGGCTTACTTCACTTAATATAATTTTTCCAAGTCTTTCCATTTCCTAACAAATGGGGCAATGTCATTCTTTCTGATGGAGGCATAAAATTCAATTGTGTATATATACCACATTTTCTTGATCCATTCATCTACTGAGGGGCATCTGGGTTGGTTCCATATCTTAGCTATGGTAAGTAATGCTGCAATAAACATAGTTGTGCTGGTAGCTTTAGTATGGCCTTGTTTGTGATCATTTGGGTAAATGCCCAAAAGCGGGATTGCTAGGTCATAGGGCAGCTCTATGTGGAGTCTTTTGAGGAACCTCCATATTACTATCCAAAGTGGTTGAACAAGTTTACACTCCCACCAACAATGCAGTAAGGTTCCCTTCTGTCCACATTCCCTCCAGCCTCTGTTGTTATTAGAGTTCTTGATTATAGCCATTCTAATTGAGGTAGTATCTCAATGTTGTTTTTATTTGCTGAGACAAGCAGAAATGCTCAGATAAGTTGATGTTAGACGAAATGAACCGCAAGATAAGGACTCAAATGGTTTTTCTTTCTTGCTATTGTTTATAACATATTTATAAGACGATTTCTTTGTTGCTTTGTATGTCGCTCCCCCACTGTATAACCCCTGTTTTCACTGTATTTGATGTTGGTATAATTTGTGGAGGGGAAGGGAAAAAACAAATTGTTTAAATAGGGATACAGGTGGACCCATTGCAACAATAAGATGTACAAGACGTTATGTAGAAAAATGAACTTTACAACTTTGGCGCTGGGGGGTGGAGCAAGGTCGGGGGTAGGGGAGGGGGGGGGGATTGAGGGGGGGTGGGGGGAGGATGGGAAGGGATGGGAAGGGGAAACAAAGGAGGAGGCAACAATGCTTGATAAGAAATGTACTCATTACCTCCCTCATGTAATTGTAACCCCTCTGTATAGTATTTTCACAATAAAAATTTAAAAAATGTATCTTAGGGATAATTAGAACTGAATAATAATGCAGTTTGAAAAGCAAATCAAGATGAAAAGGAACTTCAGATTTATAGTGACAATTTCCTTTTGTTTTCTTTTGCAAAACTGATTACATTTTTCCATAGTATTTCTTAATTATAATGATGCAAGGATTAAAAATGCTCATGTCATAGTGATTACGTTGACTTGCTACCTTTATTATTTCTTTAGTTTAAGCACTCAGATATACAAGAATTATTTTTAAAGCATGTGTCTGGGTAACGCCACAAGTAAAAATGCGGACCTTTTTTTCATTTTCTAAAATTTTCAACTTCAGTTATTTAAAACATTCATCTTAGAGTACAAAAGCTGGAATAAATTAGTAATTCGAGTTCATATGCAGAAATTCTTTCTGTTGAAGGCACAATTATATCTAAACAAATAAAGTAATAACATCAAATGCAAGTACTCTTAGCCAGGTTTCAGGGAAAGATTTTTCTTGTTAAGCTCAAGGTCTGGGTCACGGCTATAGACCAGCGCCCCCACTAGAGGGCGCGAAAGAGGCAGCAGCCACCACAGTTGAAGATTAAGGTTTTGACATGAATTCCTGACAGGTCATTGACAAAAAGACCATCCCAGTAATTAGCATAGATTGTTCTTTTTTGGTGTAGTTTAACTAATTTTCTAATTGGTAGTAATTAAAAAGATTTATATGTATATACGTATACGCACTCATGTGTTTAATCCCATCACATAACCTTTGTGTACACTATATCAAACCTGGACACAAGATGTTTATCATACACCTGAGAATCAGGGAAAGGTGTCACATTTGACTCATCTTCCAGAGAAATCCATCCATCTCCACCCTAAAAAGTGTTGAGTTGAGAGACCTGGAACATTTTCTTCATCATTCTCCTATAGACAGTATTTCTCATTAAATTTTCTACTAAGATATTTAATCAAAATGACATGGACATAACATTTATGATAAGTCTGTCAAAGAGTATTCTCTTTAAAGTATTTGTCTAGTAGAATATACTTTGAAGGCCAAGGGCATATGATAAAATTGACAATAAAAGAAGCAGAATCACTAAAATGTGTAGTGAAGGGACAGACATCAGGAAGACGAATACAGCACATATAGTAGGAATATTTTTGTGAATCAGAAATCATGAAAACATTAATATATTTGTCTTCGTACTTTAACTAATGGTTTACAACTTCAAGAAAGATAGAAAAACAAATGCCACAATCACTTTTTTTTCTGGGCAAAGTACTTGTCAGTCCTGTGAAATGACACCTGTGCACATCAGTACAGATGACTTAACCCAGAATTTTTGAAATGGATATGGTATTATATTTAATTAGATATAGAAAACTCTGCAAGTATGGCATTCTTGAAAGGAAAAAAATGCAGAGCTAAGAAAAATTGATTTTAAAAACGGCTAATTTTTTAATAAACATAATTTCTAGTACTGATCCAAAACTCTAATTTTCATGTAGTCTCATGTTTCCCAGGGTAGCAGATCTCAGATCACAATCTTCCTAAATGATATTGCAGACATGAGTTAAAGTGCTTAGCTGTATTTTTAATAAATTTCATGGTAGAGATTTGAACACTATCCATAATAATTAGTGATGTTTTGTTTAACAGTTCTCTAAATCAGTGTTATACTTGTGATACATCAAAACTTAAATATTCTGAATATTAAACCTTTGACTCATTAACAGTGGGCTAAGATTTCTGTGTTCTGTAGATAGGTTGACTCCTCCTTCTGGGAATTGTTAGTTATGATGTGCAAAGGCTTTAATGGCATGTTAGGAGGGAAAGGTTGAACTAGTAAGAGGAAAGAAGGCAAAAGGTGAATAAGACTATATAAAAATTGAATAATAAGATTCACTAAAATGGAAAAAAAAACATGTGGTGAATAGGAGGAATGAAAAAGCAAATAGAATGGGTGGATTTGGTGAAAGCAGTTTATGTGCATGCTGTGGAACTATCACATGAAAATCCTTGGTTCCGGGCAGGGAAGGTGGCTCAGTGGTAGACTGCTTGAGGCCATGGGTTCAATTCCTCAGCGCCACATAAACAGAAAAAGCTGGATGTGGCACTGTGGCTCAAGTGGTAGAGCTCTAGCCTTGAGCTGAAGAGCTGAGGGACCGGGCCCAGACCCAGAGTTCAAGCCCCATGATTGACAAAACACACACACACACACACACAAAATAAAGAAAATTCTTGGTTCCACTAATGTACAAAAATAAAAGGAAATGCCATATTGTCTTATGATTTGTCCAGTGAAATCTACCATACTGCACTCTTAGAAACAGAAGAATATAAAGGAAAGCAATGAATTCTAAGAGGACTCACAAATTCTTTTTGACCAAAGTCTGAGCCTGCCAAAAGACAAGCTTTCCTCATATCTCATGTATTTAAGCAAATGGAATATAGTGCCAGGAGAACAAAGATGTAGTCTACTTTGTTTATGGATTTGTTTCCAACATCCAGAAGAGTATGTGATACATAGTAGGTCTACAGTTAATATTTGAACTATAACTGCAATTCATTATGTTTTATCATTTGTAAAATTCATTTTATGCCAGAATTCAATCTTTTAGTCCTTAATGCCAGCATCTTCAGTTTTTATTTTCAAGAATTTTAACATAGTACAGAAACGTAGCCACAGGAATTAGTAACATAACAGTAAGATTTATTCCACTATACTTGAATAAATTTATGTGTTTATTGAGGTTTAGATAGAAGGTTACAGTAGTAACCTTTTATGCACTTAAGAATATAGATGATTAGCTGCCTAAATATTCAGAGGGAATTTACATGAATTATTGGCCCTAGAGAGATAATAAAAAAATTATTCCAAAAGCAATCAATAAATAAATAGCAAAACTTTTACCCATATTCTCTTAATTTATTTAACAGTCTTCATTGTATTATTATTACTGTTCATGATAAATTGGGTTTACACAGTGGTGGAAGAAAAACAAAGCTATAGTTTTAAAAAATAATGGAAAAAATCCATGTACAAGATTATTTTATGGGTTGGGAAGGTAGCTCAGTGGTAGAGTGCTTGCCTTGCATGCTTGAGGCCCTGGGTTCAATTCCTCAGGACCACATAAACAAAAAGAAAAAAGCCGGAAGTAGTGCTGTGGCTCAAGTGGTAGAGCACTAGCCTTGATCTGAAGAGCTGAGGGACAGCGCCCAGGCCCAGAGTTCAGGCCCCATGACAGGACCCCCCCCCCAAAAAAAAGATTATTTTATGTATGTACTTCTAGTTTGAATGGCAATATTATTTTTATTTTTATATTTGTTTATTTTTGTCTGCCAAATAGAAAGGCAATATCCTTCTAGTGTTAAGCTTCCATCAAGCTAAACATTGTTTACTGAGAAATCTAAGCCACATTCTTGTGCAAATAAGATTCACAATTGTGTATGAATTATCTGTATTATCTATAGCTATAGATATAGACAATCATATTCAGCCAGATTTCAAGTTTGAGATTTTTCTTTATAACACTTGAATTGGTGTGTAGAAGCAGAGGATCTTATCTCAGTAAAATATTCTGTGTGATACCAGAATAATGATAGGTATGTATTGCTATATACTACATTTATCATCTAATCAGAAAACTATCGCTATTTTTTTAAACACAAAATATCTCAGTGTAGTCTGAAGCAGATATAACAAATGAGAAGTAGAGAAAGCAAGGTTGAAAGGGATGAGACTTAAAACCCTATTTTTCCTCGAGGGAAGCACAGACTATAGAAGGCAGTATTCTACAAGATGACTGACATTGCTCTGTGCTTATTACACTAGTTCTAAGTATTTAGTTTGCTTCTCTTATCCATTAACTGTGCATTCTTTTATAGCCATTTTTTTTGGTTGGTCACAGGACTTGAACAGAGGGCCTAGGTGTTGTCCCTGAGCAATTTTGCTCAAGGCTAATGTTCTCCCAGTTTACACCACAGCACCACTTCCCTTTTTGAATGGTTAATTGAAGAAAAGAGTCTCAAAGAAACTTTTCTGCTGGGGATGGCTTCCAACCATGATCATCAGATCTCAGCCTCCTGAGTAGCTAGGATGACAGGCGTGAGCCACAGGCACCTGGTTAGAGCCATTTTATCTGTCCTCACAGGAGAGAATTTTGAAAATAAAATGGATATTTTTTAAACTAAAAAAAATAAATTCTGTCCCTTTTGTTTTTGTTTACATATTTAGTTATTCAAGAATTTTAAGGATCAACAGGACCAACTTTGTGTGAGAAAAGCTTTCTAGTTGAATTGAAAACAGAATTCAGCCTGACAGTTTCTGAATTTTATAGTGGTTTTTCAACTTAGAAAAATGAGTCCTTATTCCCTGAGATGCTTCTCTGCTTTGAGGTACTGAAGTCTTAGAGGGTGTGGGGGAAGAGAGGGGGCAGTGAATGATGTTCAGTATGGCTTACTACACTGAAGAGATGTTAAAAGAAATCTTAGGAGTTCAGAATCTTAAAACAGACTTTACCAGGTTATATTACAATAGAATAAATGGTGGGGCGGGGAGAAAGAACTAATGAAAAGAAAAAGGTTGATATAAATACTCTATACTCAAAATCTTCCAGTAGATATTTTTACTTAATTATAACTACACACAAAAAAGGTTAAGCTCTTAGAGAAATAGAGTAAATGTAGTTTTAAGCAAATGACACAATTTACTTGATTATTTGCCCCTTTCCAGAAACTTACTCTGAAATATGAGCTTCTAAAAGCAATTCAGAAATTCTTGATTGATCTCTCTCTCTTTTTTTTATACATTTCCAGGAGGTCTTCCTGAAACATATTTTGCATCTGTAGCTCTTGTGTAAAGTCATAACACTGCTTTGTTTGGGAGAAAGGCCAATAATGTCATAGTGGTCTCTTAGTGTCTATTCAAGAATGACTTCTAAAGGAAGGGGGACAAGATAATTAAACAAAGACAAGCAACAACTGGAAGGGAGGGGAAGTGTAAATGTTTCTGTGGAAGACAGAACTCTCTGAAGATAATTAGTAAACAGGCCACAGTTAAAGATCAATAGGTATATTGGATTGGTGATTTATATGGAGCAATATATTGTCTTTGTGTTGTTTTTCTGTTCAAATAATGGTAGTAAATAAGAGTCAATCTGATACTATGTAAATTTGGCAAATATAGAAACCCTCTCTACTTCTAAATTTATCAGCTCTCTCAGTGGCTTTGACTTATATTGATTTCCTACAGACAGGAGTTTGATAATGAACTCCATGGGCTTCAAAATTCCAGAAATTTGATGCTCTGAAATTTAAATTTTGGAGTCTGGGGGTTGCTGGATAGCTAAGTGAGGGGAAATTACTGTATGTTCCTGCATTTCACCCATGTTTATAAGCTTTTATTATTAATTCATTACTGCATCAAATTTATGAATTAAATTATATCACATGTTTACATTTCTAGAAAAACCACAACATACATAGGATTTGTTACTGTTTTTGGTTGTTCATGCAGGATCTAAGAGAACTGAACACTGCTGTATTATTAAAAACATTGGCATTTTATTTTGTAAAACAAGAGAAAATTGTCACTCTTGATCAGAACCTACAAGCTCATTGTAGCAAAACGTGAATGTAATAATATGCTATAAATCATTATATGATAGTGAACATCAAAACAAATAATTTTGTATTATGACAACTATAACACTAAGAATTTTGAAATGATAAGTCTAGAGGTGAAAGATAAAAGAAAAATTTATAGACCCAGTTGATTTGAGTGTATTGATGTGGTGATGGGAATTAGGTCATAAGCTTTAGATGCTATTCCAGAGTTATTAGAATTATCTCATCTGAATAAGCAATTTTAAAAGAGAACTGCTTTGTAAATGTAAAAGAAATTATATACATTATCACTAACCACTTAAAAATATAGTAATGTCATTTGGTACCTGCAATCCAGAAACTTAGATATGAGCAAGTGACAAAATAAAATTTCACTGTCTCAGAATTCTTAGAGAAGAAAACACAAAAGATTAGTTAAAACTAAGAATGTAATTTCTTTTTTGTCAGTCATGGAGCCTGATCTCTGACCCTGGTTGCTGTCCCTGAGCTCTTCAGCTCAAGGCTAGTGCTCTACCACTTAAGCCATAAGCCAAGTGCTTCCAGATCTTTCTGCTTATGTGGTGCTGAGGAATCGAATCCAGGGCCTCATGCAAGCAAGGCAAGCACTCTACCACTGACCCACCTTCCTAGCCCCAAGCATGTAATATTATTATGCATAAATGAATGAGACTGATGATTTAATAAAAACAGCCTAGTTCTAAGGAGCATTCTTTTTACTTGTGCCCAATGTAGTTGTAGGATTCTTTTTTTTTAAAAAGCTTATTTTATCTTATTGTCTTTACATCCAAAAATCAATTTTAGCCAGTGGTTTAAAAAGTCTTTTTCATGTCAAATCATAACCTATCTTTTAGTGGATATTTTATTTCACTTATATCATTTGGAAAATTTTATTACTGGTTACATTAACTAGGATACGCAGTAGCTACAGAAAGTGTAAACAAATTCTTGTAAAAGCTTTCTCTTCTCTATTTTGTATGCTACTTTTTATATATAAATTTATTTATATATATTTTGATCAATACAAATAAACCAGAACTCATTTGTGTGTTAAGTTGATAAAAATATTCAAATTTGCTGTTAACATTTAAAAATCATTTTTATGGTTACATACATAATTAGCCCTGAGGAAATATTACATTTTACCTGACAATTTGTGACTTTGTTATTTAAAGTCATCTTTAGTGGATCACAATTCTCATTCAACTGTATCCACTTAAAGCAGAAATGGGAAGAATTTTGATAGATCCACCTATGATCCAATCAAGGTGGGCATTGTTTCCATCCTCCCTCAGAATTTTTCCTCAAACTTCTTTGCAATATTTTCTGTTGTTCAGACACAGAGAATTATTGATAGACCTCCATTTGCTACCTATTACAATGCTTATGCTAGAATAATAGTCATTATAGCTAATATTATTCTTGTGTGCTTTTACTTCTTATTAAGGAGATCATTCTGTGATGGGCACGTTAACCCATTCATTAGGGCAATGAACCCCAAAATATTCCCTTAAAAACAACCCCAACCCTCAACATTGAAATATAATTAAGTTATTCAGGAAATAAAATCTCTGTTTGCAAGGTCACATAAACATTGGATGCTTCTATGATGACAGGTAACATGTAGCTCAAATTCTCAGCTGGGAATCTTTTTTTCCTTTTCCTTATGAAAATTAGAAAACAAAAGCATTCTTTTTTTCCTCACCTTATCAAGAAGGACATGAAGACACTGAGGGTTTCCTCCTGTTCTTCAAAAAGGAAAGAATGCAGGAGTCCCTCCAATTATTGAGGAATAAATGCACTACTGTCTATAGACAGATGTCTATATCATGATCCTTGCTGAGGATAATGCTCTGTATCATGAGTCTTGCTTCATGAAAACTTCAAAGGTTTCAGTCTTAGTATGACACATCAGGGCTATCAATTTGCAACTCGCCCAAGGTAGTGTCAACTATCAATTGAAAAGGCTGATAATGGTTCACTTGTGATATAACAGGTACTTTGGGATCCAAAGGAGGTTATGGGGTCTAAGTTTGAACTTGGACTGTCTTCTAACAAAGGATTCCATGCCAATTTTCTCTCAAAGAGTTTATTTTGTAATTATGACATATACTTGGAAAACATGATGATTTTCCCATATCAATACTTTAACACATTTCATAGTTTTATATATCATAGATTTGTGTAATCATTACCAAAAATCTACATTTTGGAAGTATTAATAACTTCAAGAAGAAACTTTATTACTAGTCACTTTCCAATGAAACAATCCCAACTCAGTTCTAGGCCATCTATCTATCGATCTACACACACACACACACACACACACACACACACACACACACACACAGTCAATCATGGGGCATGGACTCTGGGCCTGGGAGCTGTTTCTCAGCTCTTCAGCTCAAGGCTAGCACTGAGCCACAGCACCACTTCTGGTTTTCTGGTGGTTTATTGGAAATAAGAGTCTCAAGGACTTTCCTGGCTTTGAACCCTGATCCTCAGATCTCAGCCTACTGAGTAGCTAGGATTACAAGTGTGAGCTACCAATGCCCAACCATCAATAATATATTTTATCAGTCTATAAATTTTCCTGGTCTATAAATTACCAAAAAGATAAAATCATATTTTTAGTGTGACTGACTTTTCATTTTTCTTTTGTGACTTTTTCATTTATCCTAAAAATTTTTGTATTCTTTCATGCTGTGGCCTATTTAATATTTCATTTCTTTTTATTAACAAATGATTTTTTATTGTGTTTGACCACATTTTGTACATCTGTTATTCAACATTGGGCTTGTTTGCACTTTAAAGAGACTGTGAGTAATACTACTAGAAGTGTTCATGCACAAGTTTTTGTAGAAAGAGTGCTAGGCTTGATTGACTTCTATGATTAACTCTATGGGGAATTGGGAGATTGTTTTTCCAAAATAGGTTGTTAAATCTCCATCAATATCTGAAAGTTTTCATTTGTAACAGCCTTTCCCAAACTTGTTATTCTTCATGTTTTTTTTAATTTTAGCTATCATAATGGGTATGAAATTTTATCTCATTATGTGATTGATTCATGCTTTCCTAATGGTTAGTAGCAATGAATAATTTTTTTTTCCAGTAAGATAGGTAAGTTTATTCTTTTTTTTTTTTAAATTTTATTTTATTTTATTTGTGAACATACTGTACAGAGGGGTTACAATTGCATGGGCAGGATAATGCGTACATTTCTTACCAAGCATTGCAGCCTCCTCCTTTGTTTACCCTTCCCATCCCTTCCCAGCCTCCCCCCCCCCCCCATCCCAATCCTCCCCCTTCCCCCCCCCCCCCCTCCCCCCCCCTCCCCCCCCCCCGCACCGACGTTGTAAAGCTCGTTTTGGACATGACAACTTGTACTTCTCATTGTTGCATCAGATCCACCTGTATCCTTAAACAACTGGTTTTTCCCCATCTCCTCCACAAGTTATACTGACATCAAATATAGTGAAAGCAGGGGTTATACTGTGGGGGAGGGACATACAAAGAAACAAAGTGATAATCTTATAAATGCGTTAGAAACACATGTATGAAAGAAAAAACATTAAAATACATATCTAAGGGTTCATTTTCCTGACATCACATTATCTGACCTTTTCCGCTTGACTCGTACATATACTAGATATTGCAAATAAGGGAAACCGTGGGACCTATGTTTCTTTGGGCCTGGCTTACTTCACTTAATATAATTTTTTCCAAGTTTTTCCATTTCCTAACAAATGGGGCAATGTCATTCTTTCTGATGGAGGCATAGAATTCCATTGTGTATATATACCACATTTTCTTGATCCATTCATCTACTGAGGGGCATCTGCGTTGGTAGCAATGAATAAATTTTATGTGCTTATGAGACCTTTAAATATCTTCTGTGACAAAATGTTTACTAAAATCCCTTGCTTATTTTTAAGGTGGGTTATTTACGTTTTTCTTAAGTGGTAATTATGCATATATTTTAATACTCATCATTGTCAGATATATTAATATTTTCTTCTGTCATGAGGGCTGTCTCTTTCTGTCTCTCTGCTCTGTATTTGTCTCTCTCTCTCTCAGCACTTGAGTTTGAATGTAGGTTTTCATGCTTGCCAGGCAGGTGCTCTACCCCATAAATTATGCAACCAGCCATTTTTGTTCCAGTTATTTTTGAGAAAAGGTCTCATTTGATCTTCCTATTTATGCTTTCTGCTGAGCTGGAATGAAGACATGCACCATCATGGCTAGATATTGATTGAAATGGGGTCTTGGAAACATTTTGTATGGGCTAACCTTGAATTTCCATCCTCCTATTCTCTGCCTGCTAAGTAGCTAGGAATACAGATATGAGTCATTAGAAACTGGAATGTTCCTTTTTTTTAAATGTTATCATTTTCAAGAGAAAGATGTTATTGGAATTTTGAATGCCAAATTAGCTATTTTTTATTTCTTAGGAATTTTGTTTGGTATTTGACATCAAAGAAAATATAAGTCAAGCATGGTAGCTCAAGCTGTAATTCAAGCTACTTGGGAATTATGGTTTTAGTCAAGCTAGGCCCTAATAGTTAATGAGACTTCACCTTCCTCAATGGGTGGATACAGTTTCAGGAATAGCTGTGATACTAGGAAGAAGAAAATGGCTGGGTTGCTTGGAATTTATCTGTCAGGCTCAATGACACAGGGAAGCACAAGAAAAGGACCCATCCCCAGGCAGGACCAGACAGAAAGCAAGACCCTACCTCAAAAGTAACCAAAAATTTGGAAGCTCATGAAATAAAGCACCTGTGGTGTCAGTTCAAGGTCCTGTGTTTAATTCCGAGTACTCTCAGTTAAAAAAAAAATCATTGCCTAATTCAAGGACATGAGGATTATTTTGCATGTGGATATACAGTCACCTTAACATCATTTGTGGAAAAAGTTATTCTTCCTTCATTTAATATCTTCACATTCTTCTCTAAATCATTTTTTAAATTTTGTTTGATGGTTTGTATCTTTTTTGTATTTTTCATCATTTTAAAGTAGATATACAAAGGAGTTGTTATCCAACAAAGCAGTTTGCAAATACAATGAAATCTTGAGCAGTGTCACCCCTTTCAACATTCTCACACATCCTGCTCACCCAGTCCCCTCACTTTTCTTAATTTTGTAGGATATTCATTGAATTTTTTTTTTATCTAATCTCCTCCCCCGCTTCTTCTCTTCATTTATCTTCTCCACTCCCCTTGACTCCACCCCACCCCTTTCAAACACTTGTCTGTGTTTATTTTGTGAACTTTGGTTTTGCCTATTTAAGGAATCATACTATTGGGTTTTCCCCTGAATCTACCAAGGCTTGTATTTTTTATCAGATACTGCATATCAAACCCTAGCCTCACACATGTTGAACAAGTGCTGTAAGACAGATATCCCCTCAACCTGATCACTTTCATTTGAATCCTTTGCTATCATTGAGACAAGGTGTTTTCTACACTGACATTCCCTTAAATTTTTATATCTCCTCCTCTCAACACCAGTCACAAAACATCCTATTTGATGCTGCAAACACTGGTCTCTATAATAATCAAATGCACAACCATTTCCAACTCCAAATTTCTCTTGTAAATAACCTAGGTATGGATAGAACAGATTAAACAAAAGTCAATGCCTTTTTAAGCTAATGAACTTTTCTACCTTTGGGAAAACTGAGAAAGACTCTAACATTCGAAACTTGAGTTTATTTCAGGTGCAGTTGATCCCAGTTTTAAAAGATAGTGCGCTTCATTTTTTTCTTGAATTACTGATCAAGCTACAGTTTAGTTTCCATTATTTTTTCACTAATTACAAGTCTGGAAAAATTCACATTTGTTGTCCATTGAGCAGTGTAGGTGTGAGGCGATGTCAGTGGAATTTTGTACCATTTGCAAAGGTCACTGAATTTTCATGTTTTTTCACATTATATTCTTTTGCCTCTTGGAGATTTCTGCTGGTTATAGAGTTTTCCCACTGGAAAAATATATAGGATTTAATAAGCTTTCTTCATATGCCTTATGGTAGAAAGTAAAAAGAGAAAAATATCGTACTTTTGAAAGACTCTTTTATCCTAAAATGTTTTTAGAAAGATATTTTAGTTGCCAATAAGAAGCAACTAAAGTGTTATTCTATGGTATGTCAGCAGAAGTGGTAAGATTTCAGCATATATTACTCCCCCTTTTTCTAGCTCTTACATCAGAAACAAAGTCTAGTTTGTTTCACACAAATGGTAATCTTAGAAATATAGTTGCCACGTGAGTTGAAATGATCTGGTCCCTAAAAGCCTGCCATTTATCACCTAAAGAATGCTAGAAGATTTACAGTAAAATCAGCTTTTAAAATATGAAAGATATGCAATATCGATTGTGGTAGGAACAGCAAAAAGTCTGCATTTTAAGCAATTCTTTCTGCTTCAAACATCAGCAGATACCATTGATGAATCCCAAATAGAACCATGTGAAATTTATCCTACTCTGTTCTCTTCTCTCAGTCCACATTATCTTCCACTCAGGAGCACTTAGGTTCCTGGAAAAAGAATAACAAAAAGATCTCTTGAAATGCAACGGGGGAGAAGATCTCTGTCCAGCGAGAAAGAAAACCTTTAAAAAGCTGTATTCCATTTATAAATATCCAGTTATATTCAGTGGATCCTGAAAGATGTAAAATGTCAGCTTTAATACCATCAGGGAATATTTTGAAACAAAAACGAATTCTACTTAAGTTTAAGTAAAATAATTTTCAAAGTTACACCCAATATCCAAATGATGATTTGATTGATAGTAGTGACCACTATTTTCAATGAAAATTATGTAATGTTGATTAAAAATATGATATAAATACCAACTATGATGCTTTTCCTAACTTAGCATAACCCAGAATATGGGTATCAAACATTTATTTCTTTTAGCTTAACTAAGTTTAACAAATGTACTATACCAATAGTATTAAAACACCAAATCATGAGAAGTAACAACTGTCATGCTTGATTGAGATAATAACAGTCAAAAATACAGCTACTGGAGTAAGTGTAAGTATAGTTGTAAGTATTGCTTTCTGGCTGATACATTAGTTTAATAGCAAATTTCTAATAATGGTTACAATGGTGAGCTTTTAAACAGGAAAGGTAAAAAACATAAAAATATAATAGCAATTCAAATGATGCTCTGATATATAGAAGAATTTGGATAGAAATGATTTTGTAATATTTATAACAAAACAAAAAACTAAAATACCAAGTACAGCAGTAGTTAATTAAATGATATGTAGAATACTGAGTGCTATTAAAATTCTTTTATCTACAAGCATTTAACTATCTAGATAAGAGCTAATTATTAAAATGTGAATATTGTAAGTTCAGGCTGTATAATTATACACATTATTAAGTGGAGTACTTCAAAAATGAGATACATTTACAAAGAAATTGTGTAGAAAAAACACAATAAGAAAAGTACTATGTGATTACACTGGATAGTGAAATAATGAGTAATTTTTATGTTCATTGTTGTATGTTCATTTTCCTTCCAATGTTACAGGTAGCAAATGTTAACACTTGCTATCTAATGACAGAAGTGACAAAGAAATAACAATGTATAGTAAAGTAGCTCTGGTCTATCTCATTAAAACTGAAATAACTTTTTCTCTTAACAAATGATGATATATTCCAGGAATAAAAAAGAAAATTTAGTCTCTAACGAGGAGACTACTAGAGATTTACAAGACAATTAGATAAGAAAACTAAAACCAGGTAATTTTGTGTTCAATATTAAACATGTAATTTAAATAGATGTACGTTTACACACATACACAACATATAAACATGTATTAGATACATTATTTCAGCCAATTACAGATGAAAAAATAGATGAAAAAAGAATTCCTCCTGTATTTTGAGTATATTATATGGGGGAACTACAATATTTTCATAAAAAAATGAAATTTTTGCCAGGTGCTGGTTGCTCATGCCTGTAATCCCACCTACCCAGGAGGCTGAAATCTGAAGATCGTGATCTAAAGCCAGCTTGGGCAGGAAAGTCCATAAGACTCTCATCTTCAATTAACCACCAGAAAACTGGAAGTGGAGCTATGGATCAAAGTGGTAGAGCACTAGCCTTGAGCAAATCACTCTGGGACAGTGCCCAGCCTGAGTTCAAGCCGCAGAACTGACAAGAAAAAAAAAAAAAAAAAGAAGGCCTGTCTAATGTCAGACATTATTCTGAGAGCTCAGAATAAAGCATTATCCAAGCAGAGAAATCTCTATACTGTCTCTTACATTCTGGACTGAAGCACAAGGAACTGCCGTAGCAAAATATATACATGTTTAACATATTGGCTTACAATAAGTAAGTAAATAGGCAATTTCCATTGAGGGTGTCAAGAAGTTTACCTTTTCATGTGATATTTATTAGAAAAAAATTATCAATGGAGGGTCATGTGAATCCCTGGGGAAATTAGAGCAATTGCAAATGTAAAGGGCAGAGACAGAGCAAAAGCTCTGTGTTTTATTTAAGGAACCATGGAGTCTTTTGCTGAAGAAAACCGTGAGGAGCAGGGAATGAGTTCAGAGTCACATGATTCTAAGGCTTGTAGACAGTGACTAGAACTTTATGTTTTATTTGGAGGAATATTGGAAGTGACTGCAAGGTTTAGGGTTGGAAGTAATGTGAGCATATTTCTCTTTTGGCCAAATTCCTTGAATATGTATTTAACTTTGTCATCTCCAATCTACTCCACAAGTCTTTTTTATTTATTTATTTTTTTACTTGAGTTGATTTCACTGTTCTTCAAATATGAAATAAACAAAGAAACAAAATCACCAAATGCCATGGTGCCCAGCTTGTTTACTTAATTTCCTCTCTACTTCTGTACATCATCCCTCTTTCATTGGGTTTTGATTTGCTTTCCACATTTCTCTTTTTTATAGTATCTCTATGCCAATATCTCTAAACACTAAACACATCCATGTGGAATTTACATTGATACCTCTAAGCCATATTTTAGAAGTCAAACCCATTTCTTCATTAAACTCCAATCATTTTCAAATCTCCATGTAATGTTACCAGTTACCTCTTCTTGTTCAAGAAGGCACCCTGTGAACATATTTTTTATGCTCTTCTTAACAAATGTCCTGGACCAGTCTGCGTTCTTATGTGGTCTACAGTTACCCTGTCTTTTAAATCTAGCTTGGTAATATTTTCTTTCCATTTCCAACTTGTTTTCTGGTACTTTTAGAGAAAATTCATCTCGCTACTCTTGTATCAAGAAACTTCTTCCTACTTTGCTTCAGGAGAGAGGATAATGATTACATACCTCGATCTGCAATATCTATGTCTGATCACCTGTGCCCAAGATGTTAATTTATATTGTTTCTTGAGTTCCAAAGGACTAAAGTACCAGGCCATTATTAGGTTGTTCAGTGTCCTCAATGAAACTTGGGTCTGTTTTCCAAAAACTTCCACATTTCAATGCAGACTGAATTCTGATAATTAGCCACTTTCACATTATTTTGCCTGTTGTCTTTTCCTCCCTAACTCTTCGTTTCACTTTGCCTTTCTCACCTTTTTATCTTTCTCCATGCACGTGCATCAAGTCAATTTACTTGGCATGTCATTTGTCTAAGTCTTTCTTTAGAATTGTGTAGCCCTTTATGTGACTCAATGTTATTGCATTTATATAATCATCCTTGTAATATATATTATATAATCAAACATCAAATTTACAAATGTAAGTCTTCATCATGTTATTATCAACATTTTAAAGCATTGGAATATCCTAGCTTTCATTCAACTGAACTTTAATATTCTGAAGGGAATGATTCAAAACCTGATCTCTAAATTCCACCGAACAGAGGACATATACATACAGTTCAAATACATGAGCACTAGAATTATAGTGACAACAAATATAAAAATTTCAAATATTTTCTCATTATTGTGGATGAATTTAATAACAATTCACAGTCATTTTTTTTCTACAAAGTGCTTAGTAGGACTGAAACTTCCCTGAAGCTTTTGATGCAAGATATGGCTATGTGATGCACTTTGACTCAGATACCTGAGTAGAAATGATATATATATCATTTTAAGGGAATGGATACTTAAAAATATCCATAGTGTTCCCTTCTTTACCTTTTACTCTTTTAATGATCTGAAGTTTTATTTGGGTAAACTGAGTTTGATGTATCATGCACAAGAAATACAATTTATTTTAAGCTACTGAAGTATTTATGTTAAGGTAGAATAGCCTGATTTGGAAATATGACACAATTATTTATTTATTGCTTTTACTAATACAACCAGTTGGCTGCTTTCTTTGGTGTCTAAATTATCTCATATAATCCTAAAAATAGAGAATGTATTACCTATCCACATATTAGGGACGAAGACAAATTTCCAGAGGGTTGAGACAATATATTCAAATCCACCCAACTGCAGAGTATGAAGATGAATCCTCCTTGAATTACAGCTCAAGTATTTAACTTCCTTTAAGTACTGAGTTCTAAAGATGCATCCACTAATTCATTCTATAACTGTAATGCAATGTTATTATGTATAATGGTAATGAAATCTGACTATATTAAAATTTCAATTTTCCTTCCATGAATTACATATGGTCTAATGACTTAACTCTGTCTGTGGGTCATTTATTTTCTCAACTGTTGATATGAGGATTTAAAAGAAGTTGTGAAAATGTGTTTCACAAAGTTGTACAACTGAAAAAACATCTGATACAATACTTGGTATTTTATTTAATATTCTTTTGTTCATTTAATTTCCTGTAATGTGATTGAAATGTCAAAAATTAAAGTCATAGTTCTTGCTTTTAGAGATACAAAAATGTAAAACAATAATTGTGAACTGACATAGCATCATTCAAGGACCCTCAAGGAGATCCATTCTCCATTTACCCAGATGCATGTCAGTCCTCTGTCTGGTGTGTTAGGCCAAAGCTGAACTGCCAACTTTGGTACTGGCTGCCAACTTTGATACTAATGTATCAAATAGGAGGAGTCTTAATAGGAGGTGAGTTAGTAGAAGTGACAATCAAACTGGCTCTAACACTGGGACCAAATGACCCATTGAGGACTATCCTAATGCTGTGAATTGATTCAACACATGAAATGTTCACATCATATGGAGGACAAAGTAGACCAACCTTGCAAGTGAGAAACATGCTCAGAGTTTATCAGTGTCACGCACTATGCTAAAAACCTAGGACTTCTGGGCTGGGAAGCTGGCTCAGTGGTAGAGCGCTTGCCTTGCATGCATGAGGCCCTGGGTTCGATTCCTCAGAACCACATAAGCAAAAAGAAAAAAAGCCGGAAGTGGCACTGTGGCTCAAGTGGCTCTAGCCTTGAGCTGAAGAGCTGAGAGCCAGCGCCCAGGCCCAGAGTTCAGGCCCCAAGACCGGACTCCCCCAAAAAAACCTAGGACTTCTTAGTGCTGTCATGTCTGTGTCACTCCTGTACCTCAATTAATTTGATACTGGTACAGTAAGGACTTTGAGAAGGTATCTAGAATAACTTAACTATTTTTCAGATTCAATTGACTGACAATCTCCTTGAGAAATTAGGCAAGAAATTTGATTATCTGGTTTTTCTCTTATATATCCATTCTTCAACACCACATGTAATACATAGTTAAAAGTTAAATGGCAAATACTCGCATGAAGAATTCATGAGATATTTTCATCTTTCAGCAGTGGGAATGCCTATAATACAGCATGAGAAACAGGCAGGTAAGAACAGGTTAAATACACTCACCTTCAGTACTTGCCTAATGTAAAGGCTGCAGTGAGTAGAAAAAGGTGAGAATACACGTTACAAAGAACACCTTTGCGATACAGAGCCTTTGTGATATACAGTACTAAGAAACAACTATTATTTGCTCCACCATGATTAATATAAGATAATTAAGTACAAAGAACACCTCATTGAAGAAATATTTACCAAACATGTAGTCTGTACATATGTTCATGCCCTGCAAATTGAAGATCTAAATATTAGATTTAGATCAAATCCTAGTGGGGAACAAAGTTATATGTTTGGAAAAAGTCAACATTCTAGAGACTGTTCAAAGATCAATAGTGGCAGGGGTTGGTGGCAGGGAAGAATAAGAAAGTAGGGCACTCAATAATATTAGGGTAATCAAAATATTCTATTTGCTATAATGATGTTAACACATATCCTTATATATTTTCACAAGTCCACAGAATCTACAATATTAAAAACGAATCCTAACATAAACTAGACACTTCAGATGATAATGATATACCAAAGTATGTCAACCAATTAGAGTAAATGCACCACTATTTGTGGGACACTGACAATTGAGGAAGCTTTGCATGTGTGGTTGTGAGATGAATAGGAAATCTTTACCTTACTCTGTTTAGTTAATCTTAAAATAATCCAGGGTGGGGCTGGGAAGGTGGCTCAGTGGTAGAGTGCTTGCCTTGCATGCAAGAGGCCCTGAGTTCGATTCCTCAGCACCACATAAACAAAAAGAAAAAAGCCGGAAGTGGCGCTGTGGCTCAAGTGGTAGAGCACTAGCCTTGAGCTGAAGAGCTGAGGGACAGCGCCCAGGCCCAGAGTTCAGGCCCACAACTGGACCAAAAACAAAAACAAAATAATCCAGGGTAAATATAATGGTGATACAGACTAGAGAGTTGTTTGTAAAGGTGTAGATTAGCAGAATGTTCTACAAGTGAGACATATAGGAAAGCTAGTTGAGGCTAAGGCTAAGACAGGAAGATGCCTTGAGCCTGGGAAACAAAGCAAGACCCCTTCTCAGAAAAGCAAAACACAAATTTGGTACCCTGGTATTGTGTGTAAGTTTATCTGAATTAGGGAAGGGAAGGGGAACAACAAAATGGTGAGACAAAGGACAATCCAACAGCAGTATTCACACACAGCAATATTCACAAGACAATATGTTGGAAATGATCTGTACACCTTGGGGGGATTAGAAGGGGAGAGGAAGTGGGAGAAAAATGAAGGAGGGGGTAATAATTTCCATGAGAAAGGTACTTATTACCTTACTTATGTAACTGTAACCCCTCTGTATATTACCTCGACAATAACAAATACATTTTAAAGATGTACAAAATATACAGACAAGCAAAACCCAAACCAAATACTCATATGAACTAGATTGCATCATCAAACTTTTGAGTATTTGAACAATAGTGATGAGTGACAGTTTCTAGGGTGTCAGGATAATACAAGCCAGTATTTTGATTGTTATGCTAGTGTATATAACTACATATTCAGTAGAATTGCTGTTTTCATATCACAAAAGCATTTGGAACCCATATATCTGATTTTCAAGAGAAAAATGTTGATAGGGAACCTCCATTTGGTAGGGGTGGCCAGACCTTTTCTACTTCTCAGATTCATTTGCTGTCTTTTCCTAATCAATGGTGTTTGTGACTCACGTTGGATTTAGTAAATGAAAGGTGAATGAGATGGAAAATCAGTAATGTTTTTCACATTTTCCCTTTGCCTTATATGACATCACTTAGTTATGAAGAATTATATAAGGTAAAATGTATGGACTCCAGTCTCTACCCTTCAGTCTGGCTGAGCTCACATCTGGTAATCTTGAATCTTATACTTGAAATTTTGTCTTCATTCTTTGGTCCTCTAGTCTAAGTTAATTTGTCATATCCTCTCTTTTCCTTAAAAAAAACAGTTCCTTTATCAACAATGTAGCATTTGAATCTTTTAACATTCATTTATTTTTAATAAGTTTTTTATTGTAAAAAAATACTGTACAGAGGGGTTACAGTTACATGAGCAAGGTAATGATTAATTTCCTATCAAGCATCGTTGCCTCTTCCTTTGTTTTTCCCTTACATTCCCTTCCCTTCCACCTCCTAACTTCATCCCCCACCCCGCCCCGCCTAAATTGTAAAGCTCATTTTTCAACATAGCGTCTTATACGTCTCATTGTAACATTCATTTATTAAAACTTACAGTGCTTTTGGATTTCTGGATTAAAATTTAACTGCTGTAAGTATCACAGACAGAAAGAAGTGGCGGGAGGGGGGCACAGAATTTGGAGGCATCATTTAAAGGAAAAGACTCAATAGCATTCAAGATGAGGTACAGTCCACCATGAGGCATCATTACAAGCCAAGAAAAGACAAAGATTAACTGTTCAGGAGCTAAGAAACAGCCACGTCCCGGGTAAACTGCTGCATTTGAACCTGACACAGAAACTTTATTTGGTGGCTATAACACAGTTATTCTTCCCTATCCAAAGAAATGACATAATGCTTGCCTTTATTTTTTCCCTAATCATACCTACCGTTCTCTCAAATACAGTAATATTGGATTTGCTTAAGACAACTTATATCACATCAGATTTCATGCTGAACGCATAGCTTTTGCATAAAGTATACTAGTATTTTTTGCCTCATATTTTTGCCTTCATATTTTTTTGCTTTAAAAACATTTTAAAATATTATTTAGTTGCTGGGAATGTGGCATAGTGGTAGACTGCTTGCCTAGTACACATGAAGCCCTGGGTTTGATTCCTCAGTACCACATTAACAGAAAAAGCCAGAAGTAGTGCTGTGGCTCAAGTGGTAGAGAAAAAGAAGCTCAAAGACAGTGTTCAAGCTCTGAGTTCAAGCCCCAGGACTGGGGCAAATAAAATATTATTTAAGAGCAAATGTATAGTCTGACTCAAAATATTATTTTCAAAGAAACTACTATCTTAAAAATTGCATGTTAGAAAACAAAGAGTTAAAATGAATTGCTAAGGGTAGGAGTTAAAAGTAGTAGATATTCTTATGAGAACTGGGTAGCCCAGTCTTCCCACATGTTTTGGTTTTGATGAAAATGGCAATGTTCCATCAACAAGATTTTTGTTAGCAAGCATTCATTGAGCTTGCATAAATTAGTGCATAGCAGACATTAATTTAATAGCTCTTCATACATATTATGACATAATTTATTTGACAGATTTTTATGCATTTTCTCACTCTGCAAATATTAACTCAAATATTAATGACATTTGCTAAATTTGTACGTAGTAGTTTTGTTATTTCCTTATTATACCTAGAAGTTCATGAAAAAGCAATCATAACAAAAATAAAGTTGATGGAATGATTAGGTAACCATAATCCAGGTACAAATAACCCATGTACATAGAGCATCTCATTGTACATGTTTCTACACAATATTGTTTATACAAAACTTAAATATACACCTGCATGCCAATTTATCTTAAACTTAAAATCAATTTTAATTTGAAGTCTATTTTATCAGATATTAGGATTTCAACTCCAGCCTGTTTACGGGGGGGGGGGGGGGGGGCATTTGCTTGGTAGATTTTGTTTCAGCCTTTCACTTTTAAAGTGTTCGTTTTTATGCGCAAAGTGTCACTCCTGAAGGCAGCAGATAGAAGGATCTTGCTTTTTAATAAAACTAAACAGTCTATGTTGCTTAATTGGAGAGTAAGTCTGTTAATGTTGAAAGTTAGGACTGAGAGGTGTTTGGTAGTTCCTGCCATGTTATCCACTTTCTTGGGGGCTCTGACAACTGGGTTCTTCCTATGGTTCTTGGATTCCCGGTTTAGGTGTAGTTTCTTGGCCTTTATTATGGTCTTGTTGGTTTTCTATGTGTAGGACATCTTTAAGTATCTTTTGTAGGGCTGGTTTGGTGGAGATATATTGGTTCAGTTTTTCTTTGCTAGGGAAGGTTTTTATTTGACCTTCGGTTATGAAGGAGAGTTTAGCTGGGTATGGTATTCTTGATCGATAGTTGTTTGTCTTTAGCCCCTCATTAGATGAATGGATCAAGAAAATGTGGTATATACACACAATGGAACTCTATGCTCCATCAGAAAGAATGATATTTCCCCATTTGTTGGGAAATGGAAAGACTTGGAGAAAACTATATTAAGTGAAATAAGCCAGGCCCAAAGAAACATAGGTCCCATGGTTTCCCTTATTTGCAATAACTAGTATATGTCTGAGACAAGCAGAAACGGTCAGATAAGTTGATGTTAGGCAAAATGAACCCCAAGATAAGGACACAAATGTTTTTTTTCTTTCTTGCTATTGTTTCTAACATATTTATAAGATATTTATTTGTTGCTTTGCATGTCCCTGCCCCACAGTATAACCCCTTTTTTCACTGTATTTGATGTTAGTATAATTTGTGGAGGGAAAGTAGACCCATTGCAACAATGAGATGTGCAACACGTTAGGTCGAAAAACGAACTTTACAACTTTGGCGGGGAGGGCGGGGGCAGGATGGGGCGGGGGGAGGGTGTGGAGGATGGGGGAGATGGGAAGGGATGGGAATGGGAAACAAAGGAGGAGGCAACAATCCTTGATAAGAAATGTACTCATTACCTTGCCTATGTAATTGTAACCCCTTTATACGGTATTTTCACAATAAAAATCAATTTTAATATAAAACATTTTAATTAATGGTGTGTTTGGCTAGAGTATATATCTATATATGCATATATAGATATATATTTCTACTAGTTTTCTGAGGAGTAAATATTCTACTGATAAGGTATAAGATAAATGTATGCACTCAGTGCCAGTAGCTCATGCCTGTAGTCCTCACTACTAAGGGGCTAAGAACTGAGGATTACAGTTTGATTCCTACCTGGGCAGGAAAGACTATGAGACTTACTTTAATTAACCACCAAAAGAAGTGGAGTTGTGACTGAAGTAAAAGAGTGTTAATCTTTAGCAAAAAAGCTTGTAGGTAGTGCCCAGGCCTTGAGTTCAGTCCCAGAACCAGCACACACAAACATCCAAATATATATATATTTTTTTTAAAAGAATAATTTTGATTTTATTGTTGTCATTAAGTAGTTGTACAAAGGGGTTTCAATTCCACATGTCATTTTGGGAGAACAACTCATCTTCCATTTTGGAAAGTTATTTTCCCTTTCAAAGATACATACAAAAAGATCACTCTGAGAGGCAGAAATTATCCTCTAGGAATGTAAGGAATCGAAATTTTTTTTTAAATTTTATTTAATTTATATATATATAATTATACAATTAGTATATTATTATATAATCATTATTAAATATACATATATATATCTAAGTGGGGACTGGGAATGTGACAGTGGTAGAGTGCTTGCCTAGTATGCATGAAGACCTGGGTTCGATTCCTTACCACATAAACAGACAAAGCCAGAACTGGTGCCATGGCTCAAGTGGTAGAGTGCTAGCCTTGAGCAAAGAAGCTAAGGTACAGTGTGCAGGCCCTGAGTTTAACCCCAAGACTTGCAAAAAATGTGTATGCAACATGTAATCTTTTTTATTTATTTGAGTTAAAACTTTTTGGAGATACTGGAGTTTAAATTCATACTTTACACTTGATAAACAGACTCTCTAGCATTTGAGACACACCCTAGCTCCTCTTTGTTCTCAATCAAAGCAAAACAAGAAAAAGTAGCAAATATCATATATTTCCATGTATATGTACAGATGTATTCTAAGAAAGTGAATGTTTTATAGATGATAATTAATCTTAACTGCAAATAGAGCTATAGTAGCAAAGGTATTAATTTCAATCAGAATCAGTATATAGAAAAGGGAATATTTTATTGTAATGTATATTGTTAATGTAACATTTTCATTAATCAGCAGGAGTTTTTTCACAAAATGAACATTATGAAAACTAGTATGTGATTATTTTATCATAAACCTTTTATAATTTTGTAATAGTAACTTTTTGAATGTCCTCATCCGATTTTATAATTTATATTTTAATGATAACTTTTATTATAGCCCAAGTAACACATACTCATAATAGGAAATGTTTAAATATCAAGAGCTTTTTCTCCAAGTAAAAGTTTGAAATAGAATTTGTGAGGCCAATCTGGAAAGTAATTGTTCTTGGATAAACTCCAAATTGTAAAGCATAGAACCAACTAGTGTTTCATTCATTATGAAAGACAGGAATTAATTTTTTAGTTAACTCTATAGATTGTATGGAATGTATGTATACATCATATGCTATGCTTTGGTTTCTTTCACAGTCACAGTGCTATTTTTTAAATTTTATTTTTGGAGGTTGAGAAATGAAACCTGAGATACAAACTGTTTTTATCCTCACTAACTTCTACAAAGTCTTTTTCTTTGATTCCTCATTCACACATTGTCAGGAGAGTTGACCCCTGAGTTTGTAGATTAATGGCATAGCATCAAGTGGATATCAAGCAAAGGTGCCACTTCTAAAGCCACAGTACCAAACTGAAAATTGGAAATATACCCCTGGCTCTACCATCAACAAAGGAGCCCCTTGATGTGTGGTTCCCTTGTCCTTCGTCTTAAGCCATTAGCAGACTTCTAAGATCAGTCAACAGAGAAAGAACATGTGCTTGATTGTTAGTATGTTGGATGTATGTTATTAGAAACAGTAGGGATGAGGGGGAAGATGATAGGAGAGCTATTGGCTCCTTTGTTCCCTGTATAGGGTTTTATTTTGACCAAATAAAAAAGAGAAAGAATTCTAAGAAGCATTGTCACAAAAACTCCTTATGCTAGAAGCCCAGCACTGTTCATTTGATAACAAAGTTTACGTTTTTATTTCTTACACAATGGAAATAATTACTCATTTTAACTACTTATTCATGATCCATTTCAACTGAATACAATTTTTGTTTGTAACAATGTATAATTATATTTAAAATAACTAGCATGATTAAACATAGTTACTGCTATTCCCTACTTTTCCAGTTATAATAAAGTTTTGGGGCAGAGTTTAAAATTGTTATACTTGAACCTGGCACTAAAAATAAGTTGTGGTCAAGTTTATATCATGTATTAAATATGGATTAACTAAAATATTGAGTTAATTTCAAAAGGAAATAAGAATTGTTCACATACTTATGGTTATAATTTAGACATTGCTCAAACAGAATCTAGACAATTTCAACTTGAATACATACAAAGACATCACAATATGAGCTAGGAACTACAATTATAATTCACAAAATAAAAATTTTAAAAATAGAATTTGTTTAAAATAATGTTTTTAGGAGTTTAGGTCACTATAAAGGAATATCACAATTATAAGGTACAATTATTTTATCCATCCCCAAATATTTAACATTGAGTGATACTTTCCTTAAAGATTCATTCTGTTTTGAAATAAATGGATAAACAATTCTTCATATAAGGAATATGTTTGCATTTAACTATGTACATAATAGTTGTTTTCAAAATTGATACAACTCTCAGCTTCTCTTAGATGTAAAACAATAGCATATTTTATTATATTTCCATATTGTATTTCCATATAGTGTTTCCATAATTAAAATTTTAACTTTCTTTTGATCTATTTGCACAAATCATGAATATTACAGTACTTGTTTTAAAATATATGAAGTTGTTAACTTGATACATAGAGATCAGCAACATAAGGATTAGCTGCCAGCTTTATACCATTATTAAACTTATTTCATCTGCTCCCTGTGCTTTATAGAGCTCTTGTCTTTATGCATTTCTGTCCCATTGGTCAAAAATGGTTGGGGCAGTGTTAAGTGTCACATTCATATTTCAAGCACTAAAAATATGAATGAAGCATGTTGCTGAAGGGTTAGTCCTATAATCCTAGCTATTCAGGAAACTGAGATGTGAGAATTGCAGTTCAAAGCCAACAAAGGCAGGCAAGTCCATAAGATTCTTGTCTCTAAATAATCACCAAAAAGCTAGAAGTGGAGCTGTGTCTCAAGTGGTTGAGAAAAAGAGATCAGGGACAGTGCCGAGGTCCTGAGGTCAAGTCCTAGTACTGGGATAAAAAGAAAAAAAAATGAGAAAGAAGAAATAGCAATTAATGAATTATTCTTGGCATATTATTCTCCTGATGTGAGTCAGCAGTGTGTCTTGTGCCTTATTATCTGAGAGAAAGGAAATATTCACTCATATTTGAACTTATAGAATGGTGTGTACAGAATGAATCCTTGAAAAGCACTTAGACTTTTTTCTCCTGTAGAACCATGTCTAAAACAAAAGAGAAACAAAATGAAATACAAAATAAAATCTTATTGTGACACAAACACATACGCACACAGACACTATACAACACCACCACCAAACCACCACCACAACCACCATCATCATCATCAACAACAACAACATGGCTTTTGGTTACTATTTTCAAAGATATATTTTGTATGTCAAAGGAAACAATTTAGTTCGAACAATTTCATTTCCTTTCTCTAGAGGAGATGAACACCTGGCCAAAGTGCTGTATGTAATTGTTTTTGATATTACCAAAAAAACTTGTAGTACCTTGTATTCCTGTCTTGTCATATGAAGTTTTCTTGTGTTCTATCTCCATTCAGCATTGATTCAGTTTCCTGAGACTTTACTCAAGTTTATTATTTATTTTCAGCTTTGGAGTTGCCCCAATCACATCCTATTGAGAAATGACTCTCAAGACCCAAGAGGGTATCCAAGAAAATACACAGGGGAAAAGAAAACCTCAGCAAATGTTTTGGAACATCTTAAAACTTAGGAAGAGAAAAGAAAGTTCTTGACATATATAAGACAATTGAAATCCTTAATCAAAACCATTCTTTCCGTGTCCTCTGTTGTATTTGTTATTTCTAGAGAAAAATATACTTCCATATGCTTTTTTTGAATTATCTGTCTTCCAGAGCAAGAGCAGCATGTATTTCTTAAAAATAAAACCTAGCAATATTAGTATATATCTCCTGTCATTAATGTGAATGTTCTTCATATTCTCTGTCTGAAATATATATATATATATATATATATACAGACCAATAAACACATACATATATATGTATGTATATATGTATGTATGTACATATGTATATGTGTGTGTATATATCTATATATATAATATACATGTTTGTGCACATGAGTCCATTAGAGTTCCAAAATTATGAGGTAGGCTCTAATGCTCTCATATCTTGAGCTTTTTTAAAAAATTGAATAATAATCCACTGCACCAGAAAGGGAATATCTGGGCCATACTTTAAACTTACTGAACCAGAACATTTATACTAGGGTCCATTATTTACAGTGTCTTTGAAAAGTAAAACTTAAATTCAACCCACATTATTTGAAGAACCACTAGCAACTATAGAAACAAAGAAAATATTCTCTACAGTAATCACTGAAATTCCAGTTTAAATCTCAAGCAATTTTAAAACAATTGGGGTAGATTTAAAGTGACTAGAAATCACAAATTTAAATTACTAATAAAAATTAACAGGGAAATTGGTAACATTGATCAAGATCCATTGTATTCATAAACTGTTTTGGTCAATGGTACTCTATTGTACAACTAATTAAACATAATAAAAATGTTAAAATGTAAGTAGGAAAGCTGAACACTGGTGGCTCATGCCTGTAATTATATCTACTTTGGGGTCACTGTACTAGGCAGAAAAGTTCATGAGATCTAGTTTCAGAAATAAACAGCAAAAACAAAAACAAATGAACAAACTATATTGGAAAACTTGGCACAAGAGTCTAACACCAGACTAACAAATATAATTCCTGAGTTCAAACCACACAACAAACCCTAAACAGTAGCAAAATACCTCTCCTTTCTTGATTGGGAAGTCATATGTGACAACACAGCTTGTGAGAGTGACATAAAGGTTATTCCAGTTGCCATTCCTGGAATTTTTGTTTCATGGACACTTGTCAAGTGGCAAATTGGTCCACTTAAATCATTGTCCTGACCCAAAACATTGTTTTTTGTATACTGTATCCTAAGGTTGAGTCTGCGAGTATGAAGCAAAATAGGAATAGGTTCCAAATCCTGACAGTCTTCTTTCATGAGGCTAATGTTAATTTTCTGGTTAATACCAACACTTGTTAAGATCTAAGAATCTTGCAATTGAGTTGTAATTTACTTCCTCACACCCAAATCTACCTAGAGTGTCACTGTTTTATGTTTATGGGGTATTGAATACCACTTGTAATGCGTTATAGTAGACTTTGCTTATCCTCACAATTCAGGAAAGTAGTGTACAGATGATTGGGTTTATACTAAATTCATGATTAACCTACAAGTGAACTGAAGCTAAAGAAGACTAATAACTTATGAAAGAATTTTGTGTATTTCTAACTCTACAGTAACATTTAGGGCTTTTGCAATGCTCTGAGTAAGTAATCCATAACTCATTAAACAGCATTTGCTTGAAGCATATATATTAATTTTCCTATATTGAGAATTGAACTCAGTGACTCATGCTGACTGGCTTTACATAACCTAGCTAGAGTCATAACCTAGAGTCATAACCTAGCTCTCATCTTATTTTTAAAATGAAGTATTCATAATTTTATTTCTTTACTTCATCCACTGAATTATGAATTCTAAGAAGTTTTTCTCTGATGTTTAGTTTTTCTGTTTTCAGTTACTAGACTCGTAAGAGTAAAAGCTCAAATAAATTCTGACTATAAGAGGGCCTCTAAATAATTTGCTTAGTTTATTTTATTCAAGGAAACTATTGTATTCTAATAATTCACCTAGAACTTTAAGAATATTCGAGTATCTTCTTCATATAGCTTATCCACCATCACTCACTTTTTAGAAAATGAACTAATGATAGTGCAAACTGTTAGGATGTGAAAGAAGGCATGCTTGGTGGAAAATAATCAAGATATAAGTGTCAGTGTTAAGTTCTAACAAGATTCCTCAACAACATACTGAAACTTGAGAAATGCATAAATTATTGCAAATGATTTTTCAAAGTCTGCATGTTTTCTGTACCAGAGAAATGTTTTAGTTTATCAGAAAATATTTTGTTTTTCTCAAGTCAATGTCCAGAAATCTCTAGTGACTTTCCTTTGTTATTGTTTTTGTTTTCCATCTTCTGTTTCATATTATGTTGGCAGACAAATGGGCTTATTTACATCAGCCCATCAGGAAATAGTTAAGAGACCTAACAGTTGTCTATGAGCCAATACCATTTTCACACAGACTAAGTCATCACAATCAAATGTATAACGACATATAGAAATAGAGTATTCATGGAAATAAATCTAAATCTACCAGTGCTAACTGCCATACAAGTAAATACATGTCAAACATATATTGTATCATTTATTGGGTGTTTCTTTTCCTTTCCCCTTTTTTTGGAGAAAAGTATATACTATGAATCAAGTCTTTGTATGGGAGTATAATGGTTTCTATAGCAATGAAAATGTGACTTTGCATTGTTAATCAGCTAACTTAATGTGGAACAATTTAAATCCTATGTGACTTCTAAGTTAAAATGAACAATATATCTTGAAAGCATCAAGGAATTGTGAAAATATTACATGTATGCAACACTATGGCCAAACTAAGCAAGATTATGAGACTACGTAAAGGTATGAGTATGTAAATGTATTTATATGAATGTATTTGCATGCATATTTGTTTATGTGTATATGTGTAAGTATGAATGTGTGTTGAATGTAATTGATCATTACAAAACATTTGGATCTTCCAAGATATGAAATTTTACTTTTTTTTTATTCTTTTTTTTGTGTGAAGATACTGTACAGAGGGGTTACAATTACATGGGCAGGATAATGTGTACATTTCTTACCAAGCATTGCAGCCTCCTCCTTTGGTTTACCCTTCACATCCCTTCCCAGCCTTCCCCCTCCCCCCCAATCCCAATCCTTCTCCTTCCCCCTCTTCCCCGCCCCCCCCCCTGCACCGACATTGTAAAGCTCATTATTTTGGAAATGACAACTTGTACTTCTCATTGTTGCAACAAGTCCACCTGTATCTTTAAACAACTGGTTTTTCCCCATCTCCTCCTCAAGTTATACTGACATCAAATATAGTGAAAGCAGGGGTGGACATACAAAGCAACAAAGAGATAATCTTATAAATGCATTAGAAACACATGCATGAAAGAAAAAAAACATTAAGATACATATCTAAGGGCTCATTTTCCTGACATCACATTATCTGACCTTTTCCGCTTGACTCATAGATATACTAGATATTGCAAATAAGGGAAACCATGGGACCTATGTTTCTTTGGGACTGGCTTACTTAGCTTAATATCATTTTTTCCAAGTTTTTCCATTTCCTAACAAATGGGGCAATGAATGGAATTCTATGCCGCCTTCAGAAATTTTACTTTTTTGTACCCTTTTTTTAAAATTTTATTTTATTTGTGAACATACTGTACAGAGGGGTTACAATTACATGGGCAAGATAATGCGTACATTTCTTACCAAACATTGCAGCCTCCTCCTTTGTTTATCCTTCACATCCCTTCCCAGCCTCCCCCCTCTCCCCCCCAGTCCCAATCCTTCTCCCTCCCCCCTCCCCCCCACAGACATTGTAAAGCTCATTATGGACATGACAACTTGTACTTCTCATTGTTGCAACATGTCCACCTGTATCCTTAAACGACTTGTTTTTCCCTATCTCCTCCACAAGTTATACTGACATCAAATATAGTGAAAGCAGGGGTTATACTGTGGGGGAGGGACATACAATTCAACAAAGTAATAATCTTATAAATGCTTAGAAACACATGCATGAAAGAAAAAATCATTAAAATACATATGTAAGGGTTCATTTTCCTAACATCACATTATCTGACCTTTTCCGCTTGACTCATATATATACTAGATATTGCAAATAAGGGAAACCATGGGACCTGTGTTTCTTTGGGCCTGGCTTACTTCGCTTAATATAATTTTTTCCAAGTCTTTCCATTTCTTAACAAATGGGGCAATGCCATTCTTTCTGATGGAGGCATAGAATTCCATTGTGAATATATACCACATTTTCTTGATCCATTCATCTACTGAGGGGCATCAGGGTTGGTTCCAGATCTTAGCTATGGTGAATAATGCTGCAATAAACATAGTTGTGCTGGTAGCTTTAGTGTGGTTTTTTTGTACCCTTATACTAGGCTCCTTTATTATAATACAGCAAATAAACCAAGTTTAAATAAGTTGAGCAGTATTTCCAATGAAGCTGGAAAGTAGGTGTACAAAGATGAACATGTATGGATTCCCACTGTAAATTGTAAGAGGATATTGTTCTCATGGCCTTTTTGGAAAGTTTTAAAAGCTAAGTCATTTCCCAAGCAGTTCCCATGCTTCGTTGTTTCAGTAAGCTCTGCATGCGTGCACCATCTCAGGTTCATCTTATGCATTGAAGGATTTTACTGTGAAACAAGACCTTTCACAATTACATATTCCTTCAAAATATAGGCACAAAAATGCATATTGAGGCTATGTCATTTTCAAAAATTTATGAGTCATGAAGGATAAGAGATCATGGTGAAAAGAACAATGTGATGCACCAATATTCACTTACCAATCTATGTATGAGAAAAGACATAAACCAGGTTTAAAGTCCTTAAATTAAGCTCTATTCCAATGTATTCAAGAACATTGAAATGAAAATTTTCATGATTTTTTGATTGCTGATGATTCCATTATTTTATTAGTAAACAATACCTGTAACATATTTCAGACAATAGCCAAACATTGCAACTTATAGCCTACTGTGAATAAATTGCTTCTCAAAATTTTTAGTATAAAGATGAGTTGAAAGCAGTACTTGGCTGAAAAACTATCTGTAATCAACCATTTAACTCATGTTTACTTAACCATTTTGTTTTGTTTTGTTTTCAACAGAATAGTTTGTGTTTTATAGGATGGAAGTGGCATGGAGAACAATGGTACCTTCCTTAAAGTAGAGCCCACTTATTTATCACTGGTAGCCCCAGTGGTTATGGAGGTACAAATGCACAAGTATTTTATGTGGTACAGGTTGACGATTTTCAAGGGCAGATAGAGATTTTCAAATAAAATAATTTGAAAGGATTGGAAAAAAATCATATTAAATGAAGTAAGCTAGACCCAAAGTAACATAGATCCCATGGTGTCCCCCATTTGTAATAATTAGTATATGTCTAGGATAATACTAGCAGATGAGCAGAATAGCTCAATAGCTATGCACCTATGACCATATACAATGATGCTAAGCGAAGTGAACTCCTAGATATGAACACAAGAGGTTTTTCTTTGTTGTTGTTCTTTTAATATACTATGTGATTTCTTCCTTCTTTGTGTTTTCTTATTATGGTTTATCCCTAGTTGTCACTGTATTTGATTTTGGTATCCTGAGTAGTGTATATATGTTGTTCTGAATTAGGGAAGGGAAGGGGAACAGCAAAATGTGAGACAAAGGACAAAGGGGAAACTATGCAGCAGTGACACTCACAAGAGGATAAGTAAGAAATGTAAAACTTAGGAGGGTGTGGGGGGAGGGAAAGTGGGAGAAAAATGAGGAGGGTTAAAACTTCAACAAGAAATGTACTCACTAGCTTACATATGCAACTGTAACCCTCTGTACATCACCTTGAAAATAAAATAAAATTAAAAAAAATTAGAGGGACAAAGGAAATCTTGCTAGACGTTTTGACTAAATTTTTTTCAAAGTATTAAAGAAGTTACTTTATACTAGATACTATAAAGAAAAGAAGACTGAAGTATGGCTGATTACAAGAGGATAGGAAATTTTAGTGGAAAGGTCTTCATTTCCCAGAATGGATGATTCTCTGAAGTAGTTAATAAAGTAATTTGTGTTTGTTTACTCAGTAAGTACTTAAGGAAAAGTTTCTAATGAGAATCAAGAAATTAAATTGAACTATGGTATCATACAAAACTTATTTTTCCTTTCAAGTCTTCTTGCTCACGGGAAGACAATGATGGATTTTTTTTAAATCACATAGAGAGAAGATACCATGACAAAGTATTTAACCAAATTTTCAACTCTTTTCCCCAGATGTACTTGTTTAGATATTTAAACAATGAAAGAGTTGAAAGTCATTTTCTCACATAATTTATCCAAAATAGCTCTAAAGGCATCAGTCACCAGAACTTTGCACAAGTGTTAGACAAACAGAAAAAAATAGTATTATAAAAAGGCCCCATCACAAGGAACTAGTGCCTAAAATGTCTTAAGACTTGATTTTGGCACACCTAGATAATGGCACACTATACAACATTGCCTTGAATACTTTTACTATCTGTGACTATTTTGAGATACTGAGCCTTTAAGGAAGATAAAATTAGAGATACTGTTAGTCTTAAGTATAAAATCATTCTAAGCCAGGCATTGGTAGTTGAGGATTGTGGTTCAAAGCCAACCCAGGCCGGAAAGTCTGTGAGACTCTCATCTCCAATAAACCACTCAGAAAACCGGAAGTGGCACTGTGGCTCAAGTGGTAGAGTGCTAGCTTTGAACTGAAGAGCTGAGGGACTATACCCAGACCTAAGAGTTCAAGCTCTATGACCAACAACAACAACAAAAAAATTAAAATAAATTCTATTTTAATGAGATTTTCTGAAATTTTCACAATGTATTTTTCTTTCAATAGTCTATTCCAGCCAGCCAGAAATAATCCATGATTTATTTGTTTATATAATGCATTTACATATTTGTCCATTCCACAATATTATTTATCATTTGTAGTAAAATATAACAGAGTGTACTTTATAGTATTGTTTTAAAAAAACTAGTTTCAAAGATACCAAGTAGAAAAGAAATAGATTCCAGTATAAATTCATATAGATGATTTTATATAGATAAATTAATGATTTCTTACAAAGGTTGTAAATACATTTTTAAAAGAGGATCTCTTGCATATTCAGAAAGAACAGTCTAGTCTCTGTACAGATCAACTGGTTATTAATATCATTATTTCCTTCAGGGAATAAAGCTGACATTTTTTCCTGCAAATAAAACTATTAAGAATCAATGTATCACTAAGGAGAAGACTAACTTCCATAGAAACCTTAATGAAATTAGCTTTTCATTTTGAATTGACTTATACTTTTTTTCCTGCAAAAACTCTCATGAGAAACATTGAAATCTAAATGTAAGTAATGTGAGATCATTTCATCATTTGTAAAATAACTGAGTTGAATTAGAGGATCATCTCTATCATCTCCGGGAATTATCTGACATTAATTCCAAATGCAGAGAGAAAGGACAAAGCTTTAGAAAAAGACTTGGAAGAAGCAGAGTCACATCAGCTGTGAATGGTAAAAGGAAATCTTTTGCAACGTGCAGCGGTTCATGGCCAATTTATACAGTGTGAGCTCTATGGAGAAGAATTGGGTACCAGGGCTTAAAGGCCTGGGCAAAGTGAACAGGCCAGCAGGAAGCAAGATAAATGAGGAATGACTAAGTGGACCTCCGAGAGGAAGAAGCAAGATTTCTATAGCTACAAAGTAGGCTGTGTAATTGTTGGCACAAGCATTGTTTGTGACTTGTGTCAAAGTGCAAGCAAGTGGGGAAGCCCTAAATTTATGTAATAGGGTGTATTTTGTGGCTTCTGGATTGGAATTTGGCCAAGAGAAGTTCCGCAGATGCCTGGGGTACAGTGTTACATGCACTTATCCTTCTTCTTTTCCAATTATAATAAAGTATATTGGAAAAAATACTCAGGTATTGAACCAAGTATTCTAAGTTTCATATTTCTTAGCAATTAAATTCAATAACTATTTTTCTTTCAACGGAAACTTTTTTCAGCCACTTACTACTATTTCAAAACAATGTTAACTCTTTCAAACCACCATGAGACATGAGAGTAATTTGACTGAAGATATTGTATTATCTCTTGTTGAGAAATATATGAGAATTTTCTTTAATATTAACCGGAGATCCACCTTCTAAAATGCAAATGAAAAGTAGTTGGCACTACGTTAGCAGTGAGAAGTTGATGTGAGGATTTGTTTCTATCCAAAGGGAAAATTTAATAAGAACATTCCAACTACAGTACACTGATAAAACTGAGAACAATAAGCATGAGGAATTTAAAATATGATTCTCCTTATAGAGGTAGAAATAGAGTCATATTATGTAGTTTGTCTAAGGTTATACTGCTAAGAAACTGTACCTGTGGGACTGGGGGTTGAGAGTTTGAATTACGAGCTTGATACATGGTTACACACATCCCTATTCCCACGGTAGTCTCATGTTCACTAAACTATAATACTGAAATAGAGAAAAACCTTTAAAACAGTACCTTTTGTGCTTGACTGCGATAAATAATCTCATCTTAGGGAATGCTCTTGATAGCATCATCTAGATAGCAAAGAGTACTGATTTTGCTTTAGCCACTATGCTGCCGATTCTGCTACCTTGAGAGGATGGGGGAGGGAAAAATTTGGAGCTCTAAGGAGAGTCACTTACTCTGTTTAAATAGCATGTAGTAAGAGTGCACTTAACATTTGTTTATTAAACATGAAATAACCCCAGGCTCCTAATTACCTAGTAACCACTGTGCTGCCAGCCCAGTTTCAGTCACTGCCTTCCTTTTGTGAATCTTCCTGGGGCTTGACTGCCCTTCACTGGATAAAGCATAATCCTTTCACATCTTAATGTCTATGCTTTTTCTCTCTATTTGTGCTTCACCTTCTCTCCCATAGTATAGCATATCATTCATCATCATCCTAGTGGCAATTGCCACTAGGAAAAGTGAGAAACTGAGGGGCTGTCAAAGACTTTTACAGTGCTTATCTATGTTTCCTTTCTTGGAGATACTGAATTTTAATATCTAGAATTGACCACTCATGCCTTCAACTTAGGGAAAATATAGCAACTAGCTCATGGTAGGGACAGGCTAAGCTAGAACATAAATGCTCCCTCAAGATTAGAATAAGGCACAATTTAAGTTTCTTTCTCTTCTATTAGTGATGAATATATAAACAGCAAATAAAAGAATGTAAGTCAGATCAGGATACTTTAGAGGAAAGCAATAATTTGTAGGCCCTTAGTCTCCCTGGGTGTTTACCAGGTCAAGCTGGAAAGTAACATTCTGTTCTTTTTCTTTTTTTTTTATTTATTTTTATTGTCAAGGAGATATACAGAGATATACAGTTATATAAGTAAGGTAGTAAGTACATTTCCTGTCAAATTTGTTAACCTCTCCCACATTTTTCTCCTACTTTCTCTCCCCAGCAAGCCCCCCACAAGTTGTACAGATCATTTCCAAACTAATGTCTTGTGAATATCGCTGCTGTTGCATTGGTTCCCCCTTGTCCTTTGTCTCACCATTCTGTTGTTCCCCTTCCCTTCCCTAACTCAGATAAACGCATATACAATACCAGGGTACCAAAATCAAATACAGTGACAACAGGGGATACACTATAGAGAGAAGAATACACAAAAGAAACAAGAAATCACATAGTACATTTGTTAGAGTTGTGTTTGAGGTGCGAAGAAAATGAAAAGTCTTTCTTATCTGCCACTATAAAGCCAGAAAAATTCCTTGATCATAACAGGAATCTACTTCAGTCCTCTAGGCATCTCTGTGTCATTCTCAGGTGACCTGGTGGGAGGGCAGAACTGGAGAGAGCAGGATGAAATTTATCTTTCTTGTTGTACCCTGTATAATGTAGCTCTTGTTTCTACTCAGGTGTCTCATGTACTGTTCCATGAAACATGCAACTGGCTAGCTGATTGGCTTACAAGTAGGGAAAAATATCTCTAAGTATTTCATAGTTACTGACAGATATAGATGACTATGTATAACACCTCGATTCTTCCCTAATTCCTCATCAACGCAGTCCTAAATTTTGCTGGTGATATTTTTCATTTGGCTTTCCCCACGAACTCTAAATTAAGCTTGTGAATGCAATAGCTCACATGTGATTAGTAAGATACTGTGTCAGGTGAGTAGAAAAAAGAAAAAGACGAGAGCCAACTATGGCAAGATCCAAAGCTGAAGATTACTTTGGGTGAAGAGAGCTTTATCCCATAGGGTACATTTTAAAATGATGAAAGGCGCATGGATCACTGTGCTTTTCTCTAAGAAATGAAGAAGGTGGAGAACTTAGATGCAGTTTCCCATCGGTCATGTTTGAGAACTACTCTTCATGGACAGTAAATCCTTAGATTTCCAGGATACCTGACAAGTAGAAAGAGTGGTTGTAAAATTTGGGAAAACCTATCAGGTATAGAGATGTAGATAGCGAAACTGAACTCAGCCTATGTTGCTTAAAATTGTAAAGCCAGACAATATATTTGGGGCATCAATGATGGAGTTAAAATGGCCCTTATGATGGGAAGAAATGGACAAATTAGAGAAGCTCAAAGACATGAGTTTGCTACTTTTGACGTTGTAGGGTAAAGGCATTGGATATGGTTGCATATGTTCTGCCTACTAACAAATAACATATTCTACCTCATTTCATATACATGTTTTAAATTACTTTTAATTTTCTTACTGTACCATCAGGCTTCCTAGTTCACCATGACTTTCCACAATGTACACAATGTATGTTTGTTGATAGATTAGAGAGCTAACACTGTACATAGTAAGCATCTAAAATTCATAGTTTAAACGATAATCAATTCATGATAAACATAAAGGTTAAAATATAGTATTTTATGGTTAAAAGATTCCTCATAGAGAAAGCAACCTTGAACAATCCAATTTAGTATGTGATTAAATTATCTGGTGTGACTCAGAACTTACCCCAGGATAAAGAACTCTGGCCAGCTTAAATGCCAGCCAGGAAACTCCTGCGGCATCAGTTTATCCCCAAGGAGGATAAACTCATTTGTGAATAATTGGGGAATGGCTAGCCAGGAAAACCTTCCTGTTGCCAAGATTTCCATTCAGAAGTAAACGTGAGTTACTAAATCAGTGAAGGAGAAGAGGTGAAAGTTGAATTAATAACAATTATCATTTGCCAAGAAACATGCCACACAGTTCACAAGCTTGTACACATTGGTTGGTTTTTTCCCCTAATGGTTGTTTAAAACTTTTATTTTATATGGTGGGAGGAGCTGGACAATTAAAGTATGCTTCCCCAAGGGCACAAAATAAATAACAGAATATGAAGAGTATGAATAAAGGTTTGTCTAACTCATAACTCTTCATGTGATTTCTATAGAATCTTTGGCTCTTTGTGAATCAATACTTCATTCTGGGTGCAGATGAAAATACAGTAATATTCTCAATCAGATCTTTGGTTCTAATAGGCTTATGACTCTCACTTAAGCACTCACTCACTCACATTGTATAACAAAGCCACATAGAACCTGACTCCATTTTTTGGTACGTTTTTTATTGTAAAAATACTGTACAGAGGGGTTACAGTTACATGAGCAACATAATGAGTGCATTTCCTTTCGAGTATTGTTGCCTCCTCCTTTGATTTCTCCTACGATCCCTTCCCCTCTACCTCCCCCAAAGTTGTAAAGTTCATTTTCAACATAGTTCAACATTGTGTCTTGTACATTTCATTGTTACAATGGGTCAACCTGTATCCTTATTTAAGAATTTTGTTTTTTTCCTTCCCCTCCCCAAATTAGAGAGGTGTATATACAAAACGCATGGCACTAACATCAAATACAGTGAAAACAGGTGTAATACCATGGGGGAGGAACTTACAAAGAAACAAAAAGTCACATGTTAGATATGTTAGAAAAATAGCAAGAAAGAAAAAAATATTTGTAACCCTATCTTGGGGTTCATTTCACTTAACATCATCTTATATGGTCATATGTACATAGCTTTTGACCTTTTCTACTTGTCCTGCATATACATGTAGTAGTTATTGCAAATAAGGGAAACCATGGGACCTATGTTTCTTTGGGCCTGGCTTACATCACTTAATATAATTTTTTTCCAAGTCTTTCCATTTCCTAACAAATGGGCAATGTCATTCTTTCTGATAGAGGAATAGAATTCCATTGTGTGTGTGTGTGTGTGTGTGTGTGTGTACCACATTTTCTTGATACATTCATCTACTGAGGGGCATCTGGGTTGGTTCCATATGTTAGCTATAGGCCACCAGCACAAACAAGGCCTGACTCCATTCTTAATTTTCAACTTTAGTCAGAGATTTTGAGCCACTCAGTCCCCTTTTGCCTTCTGCTCCAGAAATGAACAAGTTAACAAGCAAGCTTAGGTTATTCCTCCTTTGGCATGTTGAAAGTGAAAAAAAATTAAATTCCAGCCTCAGTGGGGGCTACCTTCAACTCACCAACGTCACTCATATACAGACGTAAAGAGGCAGGTCTGGCAGGTGCCATATTGGCCACATGATTGATGTGGCTTCTTGTCTTCATTCAAGGGGAAGAAAACGCCCCCACCCACTACCTGCCACACATCACCTACCAGGTGATGGGCGTGGCCGGAATCCTGGAGACAGGAGTGGGCCCTTGGCTGAAAGGTTACTGAACCTGTCAGTCCAGTGCCTGGGCACTGGGAATTTCCTGTATATCTGCCCCCTGCTCAGACCCTATTTAGAGCTAGACCAGCCTAGCCGCATTATGCCTTGTCACCTGTGTCTCCATGATTGTCTCTTGTTTCCTGTCTCCTGGCTCATCTCCGATCATCATGGTGTCCCAATTTAGTTGGCTTTCTTGGTATGGTTTTTGTTCTTTCTTTCTTTCTAGCCTAGCTATGTTATGTGTATTTGGGGCTGCAGACTTTTTTTGGGGGGGCGGTGACGTCGTGGTGCCTGAACTCTGGGCCTGGGCGCTCTCCCTCAGCTCTTCGGCTCAAGGCCAGCACTCTACCACTTGAGCCACAGTGCCACTTCCAGCTTTCTTCTATTCTCTTATGTGTGCTGAGGAATCGAACCCAGGGCCTCAGGCATGCAAGACAAGCTCTCCACCACTGAGCCACCTTCCCAGTCCAGGCTGCAGACTTTTGTAACAACTGTCTAGCTGCTGCCTGTTAACTGAATAATAAAGAGTCCAATGTTTCATATTCCAAAATGTGGCTTGTGAGATGATTCACTTTACACTACTGTCACTTTTGTAAGCCATTTTTGCAACTGGTAGAAAGAATCCAGTTTTCACTCTTCAGGAAAGCTCACTCTCTAAGTAATCAACCTGTCTAAATTGTTTATGTGTTGTGGAGCACTATCAGTCTTTTCATATTTAAACCAGTTTCAAGGTCAAAATTTAATTCCCCAGGCGACTAGATGAAGTGAATCCTGTCTGGAGGTCTTTCCTCCCTGCCGTGAGTACTTTGTTGGATTTGCTACCTATTGACAAGTTTGTTATTTCAACTGTGGCTTTGTTTCCCATTTACAGAGTTCTGCTGAGTCTGTAATGGTGAGTTAAACCAACTGCCATGCTATTTAGGCCCTTTTGTAAAGGGCCATGTGCATTTGACTTCTGCACAGTCTCAATACACACATGGCTGGACTTTAGGAAAAAAGCTTAACACTAAATATCCTAGATAACTTTGGCTCCATTTGCACACTTTTTAACCCTGTTGGTCCTTACAACTGTTTTTGCCATTATATCTCATAATGACAACAAGAATGACAGCATCTGAGAGCTTTCCTACTTTGTTGTAAAGAAGTCCAGGGACATTCTGGTTTGCAGATACACACAGACACACGCATAGCTACATGAGAATCAAAATCACACACATTATTCATATGGTAAAGCCACAATAGTGCAGTTCCTAAGAAAGGTTAAATCAAAGTAATAAATATCAGTAAATGGGTACTTGAAAAGGGTGGGGCCAATGAAAGAGTAAACTACTAATGAAGAGGAGAGAGAGAATACACACCAAAATTCAATGCATATTCTACAAAAATTAATAAAGTTGAGGAAGGAATGGGTGAGTGTATTGAAAGGGATGACATTGATCAAGAAGCATTGTATTCATTAACTACTTTGTTTAATGACTCCTTTGTACAAATAAAGATTTTTTTAAATCCTATTGATACTATGTACTCACATCCAAGTTCCAGGTATTATTGACAGTGATCTTAGCATTAAAGTCACTTACAAATCTACTCAATAGGGGCTGGGAAGGTGGCTCAGTGGTAGAGCGCTTGCCTTGCATGCATGAGGACCTGGGTTTGATTCCTCAGCACCACATAAGCAAAAAGAAAAAAGCTTTAAGTGGCGTTGTAGCTCAAGTGGTAGAGCGCTAACCTTGAGCTGAAGAGCTGAGGGACAGCACCCAGGCCCAGAGTTCAGGCCCCATGACCAGAACCGCCCCCCCCCCAAAAAAAATCTACTCAATAATGGATTTCTGAAAGAAAATATTTATACTTAAGTTTTTTCCCTTTCAGCTTTAGCCAAACAAGTTCTAATTTAATTAACTGAGTCATTGTACATGCCAGTCAAATATCAGCAATAAGTGGGGATGGAAAGTTTGCTTCCATTTTTAATATTTGACTGTGGACAGCTTTTATGCAGTCCTCTTTCTCTGTGTTCCAAATGTGGACAAGGCAATAAGGAACTCTAGTTAGCTAATAAGATATCTCTGTTTAGTATTTGTGGAAAATTTAAACTATATAAGCTTCAGCATATGAGACGGAAAGCATACTACATGTCTACTAATGCTACCACTGAAAATAGAATGTTTACAATTAAGTGTAAGCTGAGTGTCTTTTTTATATACTACCAAGGGTTTGTGTCAGTAGGGTCAGTAACACCTGAGGTGTGTATTGTTGTGATAATATGACATACTGAATGGCAGATGGTTAAATCCCTATGCACAGTTAGCACCTGTGGTCTCCCAAGGCCTACTTTTATACTTAAAGTTCTTATAGTTTTTCTAAAGTCTTTCTCTTGTTTTTCATCATTTGTTGAGTTTCCTCAATAGCTTTGAGCACTACTCAGATACTTCAGATTTGGAAACCTGTACATGATTGCCTATACATAGTTTGCCAGGATATTCTCCATTTCCTTTAGGTCAAATCATTTCTGAGTTTATTGACTGGATTGTATTTATCTTTGCATTTTTAAAATCTAGTATGGTACTGATATATGTGAGTCACAGGAGAAGGCAACAATGCTTGAGAAGAAATGTACTCATAAGTGGGCACTGGTGGCTCATGCCTGCAATCCTAGCTACTCAGGAGGCTGAGATCTGAGGATCACGGTTCAAAGCCAGCCCGGGCAGGAAAATCTGTGAGACTCTTATCTCCAATAAACCACTAGGAAACTAGAAGTGACGCTGTGGCTCAAGCAGTAGAGCCCTCACTTTGAGCTGAAGAGCAAAGGGACAGCGCCCAAGTCCAGAGTTCAAGCCCCACAACTGCCCCCCCCCAAAAGAAATGTATTCATTACCTTGCCCATGTAATTTTAACCCCTCTGTATGGTATTTTCACAATAAAAAAAGAAGAAGACTTAATTGAGATAATAGAATACTTGCAAAGAGGCCTTAATTTATAATGTACAGCATAAATTTTGTTTCTATTTCAAGGCATTGGCTGTCTATAGTTAAATATGCCATTATAACAATGAATCTATTTGTAGACAAACTTACACTAGATTCATAATTTTATTCCACAGCATGCATGATAGTAGTTCATACAATAATTTTTACATTGAATTTTTTCAGTATATCTTTTGAAAACCTTTAATCTTTTGCAACTCTCCCAGAGAAAAAGCCAAATATTACCTATATCTTTAAAAAACACAAAATACTCTTTTCATATAACATACAAGTATTTTCTGATTGGAAGAAAAAAATGAGTTGATTAACTAGAAAATTATTAGGACATTACAATTTGAAGTAGATTGTATATAAACACCAAGAAAAAATAATTGTATCAATTAAAATATTTTAAAAAATCATATATGACTAGATAAAACCAAGAATAATTGAATGAATATGTAATTTTATAATCATTCACATTTAAAATTTCAAGGGTCAAGCATAGGTAAACATATTTTGAATGATGAGCAGTGAAATGATGTGTATGTGAGACTAATGAGAGAGATCATTAGAAACCAAATTATAAAATATATGAAAAACTGATTTGTAAGTTATTTAATACCTTATTTAAATTTTAATATTTGACATAGTAAAATTACCTGTTAATGGTCCTTAAAATAAATTATTTATCTGTTTTGCATAAATGAATGCCCTGAAACTTATATTCTGATTATTCTGAGGGGAATTTTTGAACAAAAAGTAAAATAAACCTTTTTGATGACCCGAAGTCTATTGGGTTCTCGTTTTAAAAAAAGCTATTTAAATAGCTTTAGTCCAATCCAACCTACTTAAAACATCAAAGACCGTCTGTATTCTAACTAATACAAATGTATCCCTCTTCTGGTACTTTCACAAACCTCGTGCAGCCTTTTGGTGTGCAAAAAAAGTCAAAAGTCAAGTTGGCTCTTCCCAATGGCTAGTGTAGTTCCTAGGTAAATTCTGCAACCTTGTCCATCCAGAAAAGGAAGAAAAGCTGCCCACTGTACCTTTTTCCTTGTCCAGTCAGGAAAAACTGGATCCAGGCACAGTCCTAGGGTGGTAAGCTTTGCTCGGCATGAGTCACAAATTAGTTCCTCACATTCTGGGAGAAACATGTCATTTTAGGGAATTCCTCCACATTCTCTGTACTTCAAGATGAAGGGATAACTTCTCCCCTCCATGTTTCTAGTTTTCCATGTTTCTCAGCCTCCTTTTGTGTGTATAGCCTCATTTTGGAGGTCAAACTACTTTGATGTTAGACTGCTCTGCAAGGGTGGCCTGACCTCACTCTAAGCTACTTCTCATTTTCTCGTGTTTTTTATATTTTTGGGTCCGGTTGTTGGGCCTGAACTCTGGGTCTGGGCACTGTCCCTCAGCTCTTCAGCTCAAGGCTAGCACTCTACCACTTGAGCCAGTGCCACTTCTGGCTTTTTTCTTTTTCTGCTTATGTGGTACTGAGGAATCGAACCCAGGGCCTCATGCCTGCAAGGCAAGCGTGCTACTACTGAGCCACCTTCCCAGTCCCCTTTTTTTTTTAATGTTTGTTTTTTTTGCATTTTAGAATATCTGTAGAAATGGTCATCTAAGGACATACAATTTATAACAAATACTTAAATGCAATTATATGCCTATATGTAAGAAAGGGAAGGATGCTTGGGCAAGCTACTATATATCTGTAATTGCAGTCACAGGAGAAGGGAACCAACCGAGGATTACAGATTAGAGTCTGAGGATGGGCATGGCTGAAGCTCAGGACTAGTTGAAAGCAAACTAAGGTAAAAGGACTGGGTATATAGCTCAAGTGCTAGTGCTTGCCTCACAAAGATGTGAAACCAATTTGTAGACAGCTCTATCTATGGCAAGTAGTTTTTTTCCTGTAGCCTGCTCCTACAGGTTTATCCACTGATAATCCTCCCAAACCCTGATGTAGATGGACATCAACATTAACAATAGAAGGCTTGCATTTTAGATGTGACAGTGTGATGTAAGGCAGACAGAATTATGCACACAGCACTTGTATAGCTCTGAAGTCAGTTTGTCAAAAGTTCCTCTCTTCCTCTTAAAGCAAGAATACACTAATGATAATGAGAAGAAATGGGTTTTAAGCTAATGGGGTTAAAACCAGTTAATAAACTAGCTTAAGGCACAGTAATGCAATGCTATCCACATTGTTCTTGGATATCGACACAAAATTAGCTCAAGTTCCTATCTCAAATCCTATGGGAAGTCCTGTCTTAATATATCCAAGAATAAAAACTCTCCTGGTCATGTCTGACAGATATTTCTTCTCCCTCTGTGGAATTCTTATAGCTTTTTATTTTCAAGGCTTTGTTTTTGAAGCAGTTTTCACTGCAAATCAGGGAGATCAAGATAGTTTTTATCTCAGTAAGACATGATGCTTAAAATTGATCTTAGCTATTCCTGTTAGAGCCTGGGGCTGCTCACCCATCTAGGATTAGTTCAATGATCTCTTTCTTTACTGATATCAGTGCACTGACACACATCTTTTTGTGTTCAGGCTAAAACAATGCCCATCCTCTCACCAAAACACACATATTAATTCTTAATAATTTATGTGTGTTAACTTACTATTGCCAAAATATGACAAATAGGATTAAGGTAAGGATCTTGACAAAGGGAAATTATCATATTGGGGTAATCAACCATCCTGTGTATCAGTAAATCTTCCACTATTTCCTCTTTGAAGGGCAGTTATGATTGTACTTTATCTTAATGAGTGTTAAATGTCTCCTCAGAAAGCAAAAAGGGGTGGGCATTATAGTTCATGCCTGTAATTCCAACTACTGAAAAAAAGAAGGTAATAAGATCATAGTCTGAAGATGGCTATAACTCAAGCTTTTAACAAAAAGAGAGCTTAAAAGGTTAGAGGTTGTAAGGTAAGTGTTACAGTGCTTTTCTAGCACTGATTAGGCCATAAATTTAAAGACCCAGTACTGCCATTTTTTTAAGGGAGTATGTGAGCTAGGCCTCAGTGGCTCAAGCCTGTAATCCTACCTACTCAGAAGGCTCAGATATGAGGATAGTGGTTCATAGCCAGCCCAAGCATAAAAGGCCTGATAAGACTCTTTTTTTTGGTGGGGGGGTCCTGTCGTGGGGCCTGAACTCTGGGCCTGGGCGCTGTCCCTCAGTTCTTCAGCTTAAGGCTAGCGCTCTACCTCTTGAGCCACAGCGCCACTTCCGGCTTTTTTTTTTTTTTTTTTTTGCTTATGTGGTGCTGAGGAATCGAAACCAGGGCCTCATGCATGCAAGGCAAGTGCTCTACCACTGAGCCACCTTCCCAGCCCAAGACTCTTTTGTATCATTTACCACTCAAAAACCAGAAGTGGAGCAGTGGTTCAAGTGGTAAAGCACTAAATTTGAGCACAATGAGGTTTAGGGACCATGCCAGGCCCCAAGTTCAAACCCCACAACTGACAAACAAAAATAAGCGGGTGGGGTATGGAGACATTCTGTCAGCACAGAGAAGACGATGTGCAGATAGACAGGAAAGAGATTTAAAAATACAAAACTTAAATATTGAAATGATGTGACAACAAGCAAGTCATAAAACTGTAAGAAGAAAGGGACAGATTCTTCTTTAGAGTTGACAGGAGGAGCAGCCCTGTTCACCTCAAAACAAGAAGACACTGATTTTAGAATATTGATTTCAATAATCTGATGGGAATCAGTATCTGTTGCTTTATGCCACCAAGTTTGTGATAACTAGTTACAGTATCAGGACTCTGACAAACCTTCTCTCCTGTCTTATTTTTCTGACACTTCTGTTCTTTTCTGCTCTTTTTTTTTCTCCCTAGAACTACATGGCTCACTATGAAGAACCAAGTGAGCTGGAATTGGAGGTGTGATTCAGTTGGTAAATCACCACCAAGAGCAAAAGCATCAGGTACCAAGTATGAATCCTGTTCTTGGACCAAGAAACAAAAAAGAAAGAAAAAGAAAAATTAGCTTTCTGTTTAGCATGTCTGAGAGGCTTTCTATCCCAGCAACAAACTACAGCACAGAATGCTCTATTCATTAAGAGCGGTGTAAAATATGTCCAAATTCTCCAAAAGGTATCTTCTGAACTTTGGTCTGGTTGCATTTTGAATCATGTTCATGCATGAACCACGATACTCTGAACCTTGAATTGTGGATGGGAAAAGAGTGAAGGATACCTGAATAAAATAACTTTCAAACTATACTTACCCTGTAATGTGACTTGAAATTAGTTACAGTATTTACTAATTGTTAGAGTCATCAAAACTTCACACACACACACACACACACACATCATTGGTGTCAACCTAAACTTAATTTTGCCTCTCAGAACACTTCTTGTTTAAAAATTTTACAAACATGAATCATCAGAGTATAAATAAACTATTTCTATTTTTTCTATTTTTCAATACATCTCACGTTAAAACTCTTAATTTTTGCCTAAGGAATGCCATGATCAGACTGGACCCCTGTTTCTTTCCACAGAATTGGTTCCTGTTTGAGATGGGATCATTGGATCAACTTGGATTTATGCCCGGGTTGGTAAGAAAAAGAAGTTTGAATTTATTTTTAAGCCATAATAAGACATGTAGAGAAATGACTCATACAGAGATGAACTACTGAACATAGTAACAGGGTCTTGAAAGAATAAAGAAGGAGTGAATGCCAGACTGTCTCCACTCTTGATTTTTTTTTCTTTCCTTTCAAAAGGCTCAGACTGATGACCACGGCTTTTAGCTCTCAGGATGATTTCTGCAACTCCTGAGGTGTAGAGTGAGACAGACAGTAATCTCCAAGGTAACTTAGGTCTGATGCTTCCCAGGGGGCCCAGAGATGTGGCTTTTACTTCTGAGTTGATGGGTTACTTTGCAAGCCACAACTGAATAACATAACCTGATAGTTTTGTCTAAAAGTAAAATGGGTATTTTGTATCATTCATTATAGGATTTTTTTCTCTTACTCAAGTAAGTTCAAAGAGTAAATTATAAGTTCATTTCCTTTTCCTGAATTCAGCATTTGCTTTAAATAGGATCCTTCAAAGGCTGGTAAAGAAAAATTACAGTACTGTGTTTCATCCTATTGGAACAAACTCATTTTTTAGTTTTCAAAGTTGGTGAATTTATTATTATGATAATAAATTGGGAATCGAGAACAAAATGCACAATAAATACTGCTTATAAATGGATAGACTCTGTTTCCCTAGCAGTTACTAATGCTTAGCCATGCTATTCATAGAAGTAGTCATAGAAATGATCTCTTCTCATCACTCCTTACATAAAACAATTCCTGAGTTGAGAAAATACTTTTCATTTCAAATCATAAACAATTTATATTTTTCCTACTCTCTTGGCAGGAGGACATCAACTATTTGTAAAAGTGCCAGTGTTTCTCTACCTGTGAGAATCAGCCTTCTTATTTCACTGAGGTTTATATTACATTGAAGAATAAACCAGGCATACGTGGCATGTTTTATGGCAACCTTCTTGTCATTGAGGCCTTGTTTTGCTTATCATAAGGTATTCAGGAAATTAACACTCTGCAGCTCTGAAAGGGTCCTCAGACAGCCCAGATTGGGGGAACAGATTGCCTCTGCCATTCCTCCATCCTTTTGTCACACCTTAATAATTATGCACAATACAGACCAAAATGTCTCTCATTGTGCCCTGCTCCTGAGCACAGTACCACGGTGGCAGTCAATGGGAGCACAAGGGATCCAGGATATTTCATATTTGATCACATCCTGGGCAACAAACTATGAATGGGAATTAAAGAGCAAGACTCAACAGAAGCTCTAAGATCCATCTTAAACTTGAGTATTTGAAATGAAAGCAGAAGGTGCCATATCCATTGTTGGAACACACACAAATGACTGACAAACTGCAAACAGAGAAAGAGAGAGTACAGATTTTTTTCTTTACCTTAAAATCATAAGAATACCTTTAGGTTATAACTTATTTAGATAAGATTGGAAAGAGAAAAATTGAAATAAAAAAAAATCATTGACATTTCACTAAATTTCTTCTGTCAATTTGTGTCAGTGTGGATCCATCAAAAATAATAAAAAAAATAAGCAATTTAAAATAAGGTTATTTGTAATACAATTTTAAAAGTTGAGAAAATAAAAGAAGGCCATGGTAAATGTCATCAATACATTTTTTTTACAATATTTACTGAACTCCTATGCTATTTATGTTAAGTGAATTGTGTAGTATTTCTTGCTAATTGTACTTTGACCACCAAGAGCAATTTGGAAGCTCTGATATTGAGCTTCTTGCTCACATGACAGTGCATCACACCAAGTCACATATTGTTAAGATGATACAGAATTATTATTCAGAATAATTGGAATGCCATGTTTCCTTTTGAAAAAAATAAAATCTTTTTTTTTTGGTTTGACAATGTATCATTTAGCACTTTTTTTTTCTATAAATGAATTCAGTGCCTCAGCAAAGTGCTAGATTGACAGACTTTTGGAGAGAAGGCTTCTGTTTACCCCTCAAATGAAGACAGCATGGGCAGCAGCAGGGGATGCTTCTACTTTTAGGCAGGTGGAGCTCTCAAAAAAAAAAAAGCCAGAAAATTCACACTGCTGTCAATACCATTTAAAGTTCTCACTTTACACCAGGTCCACATGAAAGAAAGCATTTTGTGGTTGTGGCTCACATCTCACTCGCCTTCCCATGCTAAAATGAAGTCTTCCAGCCAATTCTGGAATTAATATAAATCTGCCCATGCCACTGACTCATGGTGAGAACCTGCAAAAACTAATACCCCCATTTCCAAACTCCAGCAATTCATCATCTTTTATCTGCGAACTTCATCCTCACTCTGACTGGAAGTAGATTCTAATAAACTGGAGACAGGAGGTGGTCAACAGGAATCTGGTTTGTTTCATGTGTGTGGATGTACCAGAATATTTATTTGATCGAACAGTAGGAGTTATCATTCAACTTAAGGAAACTTTTCAGTTGAATTTCCCCTTTGGTAGGTGGATAATATTTCCTCTAATATTAACTTTTGTTTCTCTAGGGCAAATTTGATGGGTTACATAGAGAATTTCAGTTACATGATTTCATAATGTTGAAATTTAATTCCTGTAAAAGGATATTGCTAATTAACAATTCTCTTATATTTCTCTCTCTATTTTTATTAGTAGAAATTTTTGAGGTATGCTAATGAAATGAGTAAATCTGGTGACAGTTTTTTTAAGTATTTCAGATGTTTAAGCCATGAAAATATGTCATGCATATTCTCACGTGGTGAAAAGCTTAAAAATGAAAGATCTGTTGGGAATATATAATGAAAATAAGTTTTGACAATAGTGTTTTGAATAAAAAAACTCTCATTAAAGCAGTAAAATTATTCTGAGAAATTTCAACAAACCTCTTGTAACGTGACTTTTCAAAGATTTGGTCAGTATGTTAAATCCAGTTAAACATGGGTATTGTATACATTTTTCTTCAGAAAAGAAAAAATACTGTAGTCATATTTTATTTCCAGTATAAATAAATATCCTAGCAGGTAATTTATTCTCACTCTTCCTGAGAAAATAGTAATTTAGTTAACATTATTGGCATTGATGTAGCTATATCTTCTCTAGGAATTGAAGGTGATCCTCTATACCTCTGATTGTATGTATCACAGATTCTGAATTAAATCACCCATTCTGTGTGTGTGTGTGAGTGTATGCATGCACATGTGCACAGGTATGTACATACACACTTGTGTAAAGGCTTAAACTCAAGGCCTCATTGTCCTGCTAAGATTTTCACTAACCACTGTCTCTCTTAACACTGGAGCCCCCTCACCTGCACCCATGTGCCATTATTATTCACTTCAGCATTATTCACCCTAGTCAAGAAATGGAAGCAATTCAAATACACACTGACAGATAGATAAACATAAATATACACAATGGAGTGAGTATAACCCAACCTTTAAAAAGAAAGAGATCCTTGACTGAGATATAAATGGACACTGAGGATGTTATATTAAATAAACCATGGCAGTCAGTTAAAAACAACAACAACAGCAGCAGCAGCAGCAGACAACAACAATAAAATACTGGACCCTGCTGGCACATTCTTGTCTCTTCAAACTAGTAGGAAACTTGAGATTGGGAGGATTGCAGTTCCAGGTCAGCTAGGCAGAAAATCTATAAGACTATTTCAATAGAAGGAAGCTGGGTGTAATGTTTTGTGTGAATGACATTACAACAAAGATGGAAAGTATAAATAAGTCAAATATGGTCCAGAGGTAGCTAAAACACAAGCATAACTAGTAAAAGCCTAGAACTGGAACTCTGGCTCAGCAATAGAGGACCTAGCTAGCAAACACATGGTCCTGAGTTCAAAACCCAGTAACACCAAAGCCCTAGACAAACACTGTATCATTTCACCCACACAGAGAAGCTAGAGTACTCAAGTGAAATTTGGATATGCCAAATTAACCTTGATTTCTTGGGGATAAGTCTTATTTGATATGGCATAATATAATTTTCATAAGATGTTATATTTTTTGGTAATTTTAGTTGAGTCTTTTGGCATCTGTATATCTATATCTTTTCTTGAAATATAAGGTATTTTTCTATTATTGACTTAAGGTGTCAAAAATCAAGTTGGAAAGGATGGAGAAAAATATGCAAGTATAATATCTTTCATATTTATTTTTAATAGTTCTCTTCATTTTTTGAACCACATGTGAATCCAAATTAGTGCTTGATGTCACTTGCTTTCAACCTAAGGTATCCATTCAGTATTGAATGGTGGTTTGTTCGCAAGGAATTTTGTCATTAATATGTGTGTCTACCCTTGTTCTTTTTTACGTCTGTCTAAGTCTAGTAGTATATATAAATGGGGTTCATTTTGATATTCAAAACATGCATGTAAAACACATTAAAATATCTGGAAATGTTTTGTTTTCACCTTCATTTATAGAGATAAAACAAAAATTTTGTTTGATTTATGATACCCTGTAAGATTTTCTTTGATCCTAGGAAGATTGTCTTTATTTAATACTTTTCCTCAACTTTCTGCTACTTTTTGATGTGATATATTTTTTTGGTACCATGGAATTAGCTACTTTTAATTGTTCTATACCTACCATGATCTCTTTATTTAAAAATTATCTGTGGATAAAATGTTTCTATGGTGATTTTTAAAAAGTCAGTCCTTTTAAACATAGTTACTGTGTTTTCTATTTTGTGGTTTTCATCTCTCCCTGTTAAGAAAGTTTGACTACATTCTCAGTACCTTCCATCTCTTAACCCAGCAACTTGGACAGAAAAAATAGAATGATGACAGATGGAGACCAGTTGGGCAAAAATTTTAGCAAGACCCTATTGTAGAGAAAAGGGCAGGTGTAGTTCTACTTGAATCATAGCTGTGCAAAACGTACAGGTAGAAAGATCGCATTCTGAGGCCTGCCAGGCAAAAGGCTTGAAACCATATCAGAAAAACTACTAAGGCAAAAGGAGTAGAGGTGTGGCCCAGGGGGTAAAACAATTGTTTGGCAAGAGCAAAGACCTAATTAAAAAAATAACACTGCTATTAAGGAGAAGAAAAAGGAAGGAAGAAGAAAAGAGGAAAGGAGGGGAGAGGTGGGAGAAAGAAAAGGGAAGATAAAGGAGGGAGAGGGCAGGGAAGGAGAGGAAAGGAAAAGGAAGGGAAATTCAACTACTCTTTTAAGACAGAGGCTGAGATAGTGGAATATTTTCCTTGGACTTAAAACTACCTTAGAACTGAGTACTGGCAGGCTGATTGCAGTATAAGATAGCTTTGCTGGTGTGGGAGACAACTGTATTTTTACCCTCCCCACACCTGGATTAGTTTCAATAGTTTTATCCGGGTGTGGGAATCTAAGATCTCTTGGGAATGATAACCTAGAATAAAGATTCTGCAGCACACAGCTGCTCAGAGGGTACTCTTTTTAGACTAGGAGCTGGGAGAGAGTGAGTTCTATATTGAGTATACCTTTCCACATTAGGGCTTTTATCACACTGCCCTTTGCAAGGAGAGGGAGCAAGTTATGGACAAAATGGTGCAGACTGAGATTGAATAAACTTGCTTGAATAAATGGTCCTCCATTAGAGTTGTGCCTTTAGGAGAATTTCCAAAGACCTAAAGAGTTATTATTTTTATATAATTTTCATGAGTTATGGTTATTTTACTGGAAGTCATGGTTATTTCATTTTGGAAGAGGGTTCTAGGAGATCGTCACACCACAATTCCACAAGTGTTTCTTGCCCTTTGTACTTTTTATTTTCAAGTCTGGAAAAATCATGGTATTTATACATTTTCCAGTGCCTCTACTTTGCACATGTGTTTTTGGATAGTAGATCCTGTGTGCCTAAATTTTGTCCACCTTTCTCAATGGTTACTTGTTCAGTAAGTACACTATATTCTTCTCATCTAATGGCCAAAGTAAATGTCTCCTACTCAACATGTTACATTTCTCCCTGTTCACTGGCATATTTCTTGCCTCGTGGATTCTTTATATATTCCATGATTTTTTCCCCCTGGTCTATTCTGACATGATCAAAATTAATAAAGGCACATTAGTCAAAGCAATAGTTCTTGAAAGTAATGGAAATCTTCTCAGCTCTGTTGTACCATGTTGCATTCTGTACAGCAATGTTTTCAAGGATGGTGATCCAAACTTTAGAATCACAAATGTAACCAAATTTCAGAAATTCCATAATTACAGAATCTGAAATCTAAGTCTGGTACACTGGATAGATTTATTATGATTCTGAGAACATTCTCAATGACAAAACAATTTCCTTTAATTGAGCACTTACTGCATTGTAAGTCTTCTGCTAAATATTTCTTGTATTCTAAATTTTATTTGTATTTTTAACTTAGTTCACAAAACCCCTAACACTCAGGTACTAAACTACTTTTTACAATGAAAGAAGGTGAGAAAAAGCCGGATGCCGGTGGCTCACGCCTGTAATCCTAGCTACTCAGAAGGCTGAGATCTGAGGATCGCGGTTCAAAGCCAGCCCGGACAGGAAAGACCCTGAGACTCCTATCTCCAATAAACCACTAGAAAACTGGAAGTGGCGCTGTAGCTCAAGTGTAGAGCACTCGCCTTGAGCTGAAGAGCTGTGGGACAGCGTCCAGGCCCAGAGTTCAAGCCTCACAACCAAAAAACAAAAAAGAAGAAGGTGAGAGAAAAAAAAAAAACCAGCTTAATAACTTGTCTAATCACTCAGCTAGATCTTTACTCCTGAATTGGACATGGAAAATACTTTGTTTTATCCCAAGGCCTATTAAAATTATGTTCTCACATTGGTTGATATGTTTACTGTCAGCAATATATTGATGCTTGCTTAGTTGTCTAGTAATAATGAGTTGTAATCTAGGAAATCAAGTGCAGTATTCATCTAGGAAATACAAGGTATTTATATATATATTCTGATTATGTGAATTAGTCAAAATTCATAACTTTTCTAAAACTCAGAATAAATTTATACAAGTTTTGTTAGGAAAAAATAAGAATGAGATAACATGTCTTTCATTTCTTCATATTCTGCACTAACCATTGTAGACTAACAAAATAATTCTTGGTCTATGTTCCCTCAGTCGGCCTTGCTCATGTACTCAGTTGATGTTTTCTTTTTCATTATGTACACAGAGAACATTCTTCAGGGTTTGCAGTAAAGAATCATTGTGATCTGAAATGCCAAACCCAACATCATATTTCTTGACTCTAATATCATTAGACAGTCATATTTTATGGCTGTGACAGCAAGGCTATGACAGATGACACTTGGAAAGTGTTGGGAGAGAAAGCTCATATAGCACTTAATCAAATGGTTGCAATGTCTAAAAGGATTAAAGTCAAGCAGACTATGACTCATAAAATTATGTTTCCTATTATTATCTTAAAACTGACAATGAAATACTGTCTTAGATGTATGTGTGTGGATGTATGTCTATGAATGTGTATTCCCTATTCTTTTTGAAAATTTTATAGGACAAAATCATGCCATGATTCTCAGTTTTGTATAAGTAATTTTAAAACTGTTTAATATGCACTTGCATACTTCCCATGGTATCTTGGAAAACTGTTACATTATCTTTTCCTGTCTAGTGATTATTAGACTATTGTATGACTTTAAAACACCAAATACAAGAAATAGAAAAAGAAAGAGAGGAAAAAAGAGGGGAATAGAGAAGAGAGAGGAAGGGAGAATGGAGAAAAGAAAAAAAGGAAGGCAGCAAAAGAAGGAAAGATAAGAAAAGTGAACAACTAATGAATAACATTACTTTCACAATTCAGAGGCTTGTATTAATATATTTGGAGGACTTTTAAGGCTCAGAGCTATATGTTAATACATTTCTACAAATTCAATATGAACATTGAAATCCTAAAATATTAACTACTCTTAAGATAAGATTTGCCCAATTTTTAATTTGTAGTAAAAGAATGTTTATTTCCCATGGTTTGCAAAAGCATAAGCATCATAGATACCATATAATTCTATAAAATGATAATTGGATGGTCTTCTAACAGATGAAATTAGTGTGAATTTTTCTCCAAAATAAAATTTGCAAAATACTTTTTAACTGCCCTGGAGTAGATTTTACCCAAATGTTCCTAAGAAAACCAGTTGTTGGAATTCTTGTACCTAGTGACAGTCTTACATTTACCAGTAGAAAACTATCAGTGAGATTTAGTATGGCATCTCCAAAGTCTTCCTGTCATTATTCTGTTCTTCTTTACAATTGCTTTTCATGGTCTAATGGAAATCATAATTAAGATCAACTTATTGTCTTGGATTTTATCTACTTAGAACAAATTAGTGGAAAAATAACTTGTTTCAAACAAGAACATAGATGTGGTGAACCTTACTTAATGATTCCTAAAATAATGGAGACACCTAGAATCCACATGCACTATTTGGATTTCTCAGGTTTCCAATAGCATGAAAAAAACTCCAGGTTTGTGCATCTATAAATCACATTGAATTTTTTTAAGTTTATTTTTTATTGTGAAAATATTGTACAGAGGGGTTACAATTACATGGGCAAGATAATGAGTACATTTCTTATCAAGCATTGTTGCCTCCTCCTTTGTTTCCCCTTCCCATCCCTTCCCATCCTTCCCCCACCCCCTCACCCAACCCTCCTCTCCCCCCACACCAAAGTTGTAAAGTTCATTTTCAACATAATGACTTGTACATCTCATTGTTGCAATGGGTCCACCTATATCCCTATTTAAACTATTTGTTTTTTCCCTTCCCCTCCACAAATTATACCAACATCAAATGCAGTAAACACAGAGACCTCACATTGATTTTTAGAAACTTCTTTTGATGTTGACCAAATGCATATCATTTCTATATACATTACTGAAATTGGGTGATACTACTTGCTAATTTATCTAGTAAGTACAACTGCTTAGTAAATTGCCTTTCTACAGTATATCTGATATGCTTGTGTAATATATTAAAAAGACAAAAATTTATCAAGTTGGTACAAAACTATAATTCAAGCTGAAAGGCTTGTAGATTTCAAATGAAAGTCAATGAAAAGCTTTTAGCTAGCTTTGTATCATTACTTTTTGTTTTTTAAAGAATAATACTGAAGAGATTATTTAAATTATGATTATTATTATTTTTTGGTCGGTCATGGGGCTTGAACTCTGGGCCTGGGTGCTGTCCCTCAGCTCTTCAGCTCAAGGCTAACACTCTGCCACTTGAGCCACAGTGCCACTTCCAGTTTTCTGGTGGTTTAATGGAGAAAGATTCTCATGGTTTTTCCTACCCAGGCTGGCTTTAAACGGCGATCCTCAGATCTCAGTCTCCTGAGTAGCCAGGATTACAGGTGTGAGCCTCTGGTGTCAAGCTGTTTATTATTTTTATACTTTAAAACTCTGAAATTCCATGAAACCGTACACACAGACACAGATACACAGACATACACACACACACAAATACCTAGATTCAATTAAAACTTGTCCAAAATTCTGAGGTATTTGGGTCTTTTAGCACCTGAAATATTTCAATATATATCTGTACTTTCTAATTTTCAGTAGTAAAGTTATATTGGATATCTATATTTCATTACTCTCCCCTTGAATAAACTGATTTGGTTGTACTTGAGACAATCTTATTTAACTTACATTATGATTATCAGAACTATTTTTTGAAAAGAGTAGGAAGAATTGCATTTACTAAAGGAAGGAAACCATGGTGAGCACACTTGCAGTTTTTAAAATTACATAAAATATCAGAATGTTCCTATTTTTATAGTGAAATATGACCTTTCTAAAGCACATTTATAGTTTTGAAATGTACATCAATCCCTAGCTCCAAGGATCATGAAAAAGCTTAATTTATCTTGGCTGTGATCCTAGCTGTCAACAGACTCTCAAAGACTTTATTGTAGTTTTATTGAAACATGCAAATCGCTGGGCTACTGGGAAGTTCCTTAGGTCCAGGAGAGACTATACTCCACAAACAGCAAACATAGGATAGCAGTATGCATGTACACAAGTGAAATTGACTATATAGAGTTTTATAGTTTCTAAATCAATGGGCAAAAGTAAGTAATGAAACATATACTCTTGACCAAAAAAAAAAAAAAAACATAAAAAACAAAAAACAACTGCTGTGCCTGTCAAGGCACAATTTTTTCTAGAAAGTTTACTTTATTGTAATGATGCTGTACAGGGGAGTTACAGTTACATAAGTAAGGTAATGAGTATATTTTTTATGGCACATTGTTACTCCCTCCTTTGTTGTTCTACAATCCCTTCCCTGTCCCACCTTCCCACTCCTCCCCACCCCCAAGTTGTAAAGTTCACTTCCAACATAGTATCCTATGAGTAACATTTGTTGCAGTGGGTCATCCTGTGAAGTGCACAATCTTAAGATCCCTGTTGCTTTTTGTAAACATGGAAGTATCCTCTCCAATGTTAAATTTTTATGTAATTCACCCCAGGTTTTTGTGAATAAAGTTGCATTCACTACCATCTCCTTGCTTTGGAAAGTATATTAAACAAGTTTATCCCTTGTTGTCGGTATTTTGGTACCCTGTGTCTTGTATATACATTTATCTGATTTGTGGAAGGAAAGGGTAATAACAAAATGATGAGACAAAGGGCAAAGGGTGAACCAATGCAACAAGATAGTCACAAGATAATATGTTGAAAATGAACATTACAACTTGGGGAATTAATCAGTGTTTGACAAGAAAATGAACTATACAACTTGTCAACACCTTCATCTGTATCATCCCTCTTCAGCCCACCCCTTCCCTTACTTTTCTTCTTGTGATACATACAATGAATTCTTCACTACATTTGTCCCCTTGCCCTTTTCCACCCCTCTCTTTTACTCCACTTGGATGTTCCCATTTCCTGGTATGGATTTTGTTGGGCTTTCACCTAAGCTTTCTAAAAGCATATGCTATTTCTGTTCTCCATAGTGTCTGTTATATTTCAGTTAATTTATTTTTAACCAATTACATACCACCTAACATGTTTGTTTCTAAATCTATAGGTGTATCTACCACAAATGAAGAAACACTCGCAAGCTTTGTATCTCTGGGTTTAGCTTACTTCACTTAATATAACATTTTCCAAAACTTTCCACTTCTGATAGATAAGTACAATTCTATTCTCTATTCTGTTTTTTTAATCTGTTTATCCATTGAAGGGTTTCTGGGAGGATCCATATCTTGGCAACAGTGAATAGTGCTAGAATCATCATGGTTGTGCTTGATGGCTTTACTGTAGCCTTGTTTGTGTTCCATTGGATAAATGACCAGGAGTGGTATTACTGGATCATTGGGAAGCTGTATGTTTAGTTTTTGTTTTTGTTGTTGTTTTCAGAACCTCCATAATAAATTGTAGAGTGATTGAACAAGCTTACATTACTACCAACAGTATATTAGAGGTCCTATTTAGCTCAGTCCTCATGGGCATTTATTATTTGTTTGTTTTGATACTAGCCATTCTAACTGAGGTGAGGTAGAATCTCAGTGTTGTTTAGATTTATATTTCCTTTATGACCAGAGATGTTAAACATTTCTTTATATGTCTTTTGGCTATTTTTATTTCTTTTGAGAATTCTCTCTTTAAGTCGTTAGCCTATTTATTAATTGAGCTGTTGTTTCTTTGCAGGTTTAATTTTTTTTTTAATTTTAAAGATACTGTACAGAGTGCTTACAGTAACATGAGTAAGGTAATGAGTACATTTCCTACTGATCATTGTTATTCCCTCCTTTGTTTTCCCCTACTATCCCTTCCTTCCCCACTTCCCCAAATCCTCCCCCCCACAAAAAAATTGCAAAGTTCATTTTCAACATAGTCCCTTGTACATCTCATTGTTACAATAGGGCAACCTGTATGCTTGTTTTTGCATTTTGTTATTTCCCTTCCCCTCCCCAAATTAGGAAAATGTATATACAAGATACAGGGCACTGGAATCAAATACAGTGACAACAAGGAGGAAGAACATACCAAAGAAACACAAAAAATCATATAGAACATTAAAAACAATAACGACAAAGAGAAAACCTCTTGTGTCCCTATCTTGGGGTTCATTTTGCTTAGCATCATCTTATATGGCCCTATGTACATATCTTTTGACCTTTTCTGTTTGTCTGGTAAGATTATCCTAGAAACTATAGGAACTATGTTTCTTTGGGTCTGGCTTACTTCACTTAATATAATTTTTTCCAAGTCTTTCCATTTCCTAACAAATGAGGTGGTGTCTTTCCATTCTCTCTCTCTCTCTCTCTCTCTCTCTCTCTGTGTGTGTGTGTGTGTGTGTGTGTGTATCACATTTTCTTGATCCATTCATCTACTGAGGGGCATCTGAGTTGGTTCCATATCTTAGCTATGGTGAGTAATGCTGCGACAAACGTAGTTGTGCTGGTAGCTTTAGTACAGCCTTGCTTGTGATCATTTGGGTAAATGCCCAGAAGTGGGATTGCTGGGTCATAGGGGAGCTCTATGTGGAGTCTTCTGAGGAACTAAAGGTTTAATTTTTGAGGATTTACTTTTTTGAGCTCTAAATATACTCTGGATTTTAGGCTCTTATGTATCACTGGTAAAAATATACTCCTATTCTGTGGGTTTTCTATTTAGTGTGTTAGCTATGTCCTTTGTTGTTTCTGGTTTTTAATTAGAGTTTCAACCTGTGCCCAAGAGCCTTAGTGTTTCTCAAACCTCTTCATGCAGTGGTTTCCAGTCTTACATTAAGGTCTTTGATACATATTAAAGTGGTGTTTGTGCAAGGTGATACTAACAATTTACCACATTTATTTCTATTAATAGTTTGAAAATGTCCACTTCAATGTCTTCTTCCATTTGTTAAAATAATCCTAGTTCTATAAAAAAGAGAAAATATGACTTATTGGAGGAAATCTGTTGAACAGAAACACAGAGTGACAGAAGAAAATTATTTTGTCTAAGTTGTCAAGCCAAATACCACACCTACAACTGAATAGCAATGAGTAATTCCTTATGCTTGATAACTGGAGTGTCCTAGACATAACTTTTCTAAAATTCTATTCTGAAAGTTAATTGTAAGAAGATATTAATAATATGATACTTCATTCTGGATTTCTAGTCAATGCATAGATTTCCTTGATGAGAATATCTTTGTGTCATTAAGGTTTATCCATATTTGAAATAATTTAATTTCATTGCTTACCCAGAAAGTGAGTAAATTTAAAGTAATGTGAAGGGTAATTCTGCTTTCTTTAGTTTACAAAGTATAAGTGAACCACGCACTGGTGGCTCACACCTGCAATCTTAGCTACTCAGGATGCTGAGATCCAAGAATTATGAGTCAAAGCCATGGCAGGGCAGAAAAGTCCCCTTGAGACTCTCATCTCCAATTCACCACTCAAATAACTGAATGCGGCTCTGTGACTCAAAGTGGTAGAGTACTAGTGCCCAGGCCCTGAGTTCAAGCGATATGACTGGCAAAAAAAAAGAAGGTAGAGGTGAATCTACTAAGCAATGGATACTTAAACCAATAAAAACTGATGCAAGTAGGCAAAATGATATTGACAAGCTTGACATTAGTGGTTGATGCCTGTAATCCTAGCTATTCAGAAGGTTAAGATTTGAGGATCATGGTTCAAAGCCAGTATGGCAAAGAAAGTCTGTGAAATTCTTAATTCCAATTCAATCACAGCAAAAGCCAGAAGCGGTGCTGTGGGTTAAGCGGTAGAGGGTTAGCTTTAGCAAAAAGAAGCTCAGGAACAGCACCCAGGCCTCAGAACTGGCAAAAAAAAATTATCCATCATTTTATCATTTTCCTAATAGCTCCAAGCATTGAACTGGTTTCTCTGTCTTATATTTTTGTCCTCCTCCAAATAATTCTCTTCACTTACTCATGATAAGGGTCTTTAAAAAATGTTCAGAAATGTTACCTCTGTATGAAACACTTGCATGGCCTATTGTCACCTAGAAGGTAAAATTTCAATTTGGTATTCAGGACATTAGAAACCTATCATTTGATAGGTTTCTGTCTTGTTATATATTCTATGTAAGAATTCTTTACCTCTAGCTATGTATGTGTTCTATATAGTAAATTCTGATCTGTTTTTTCTCTTTATTTTTTAAAATTATCAGTGAACAGACTTTTCTTTCTAAAAACTCCCCGAATCTCTTAGCCTCTGTTACCTGTATCTTCTATTTTCTCCCTCCATCCCTTGTTTGATATTATTCAAGAACTTATCTCTCTACTTATCACTCTAGGTAGGAACTTCTTCCTAGATACTAACATTTACCTCTTATTATCTGTGAGAAGCAGTGGTTACCCAGTAATTAATTTGGGGAGAATACAGGAAATAATGGATACACTGAACACAAAGTCATCTCACAGAAAATAGTTTATGTGATAGGCTCTATATATGTCTTCATGTCTTTTCCACTGGAGCTCGAAGAAGACCAGATTTGTAGACAGGAAAGTTCCAGGAAGCTGCTCAAAACAATGATGCTCCTACTGTCTTTCTTGCCATCCACTCTTGACTTCAATGTCTTGACCAAACTATGTGTTACTAAATTTTTTCCACGATTACTTCTTGCCATCCTATGACTAATACCTGAGCTATCTTATATTAAAAGAAAATTTCATTATCTTACTCTTCTTAAAGACCATTCGTGTTTTAAGATACTTTTTCTGGTTAGTGATCCTTAATATTCAAATGGCTTTGAATACCTACTCACAGTTGAGAAATCATGAAAGAAATTATTTTTTAAATAAAAGGAGTTAGTTACTATTTTAATGTGCATTCCTTTCAGAAAAGAAGAATTTATTTGAGATTCTTGTGGCAACACTGAAAAGGCAGGAGAAAACTCTTCAAACCTGTGATTTAGAAAAGCAGGGTATGAATGAGTGCTTGTTAGTTATGGTGTTCCCTTCTTCATTGCTGGGTCCCAGAGACAGTGGTTTAATTGTGTCAATGACTAACTTCCATTGTGCAGAGAACTTAATTACATACTGTGGTTCAGTTTCTATTTTGCCAGGCAGTCGTTCATCCATAAAAGAATGCTGTACAAAGTAAGTGGTAAAAATGCAAAAAAGAAATTGAAAGCATATGATCCTAGTCAAGAGGGAAATAAGTACTTTTCAAAGAAAAGTCAGAATGCCATAACTGGGATCTGGATTGCTCTCCTAAAGAGAAGAAAAATTTGCATCCAAAAGGAAATATTTCTTGCAATTTTACTTAGTTTATACAAATTATATAATTATTCAGACTTCTTTTGCACTTTTGATTATTGGCTAATTGACATTCTTTAAGCCAAACTAAAATATTTGTAAAGTCATGATATTTTAAAAAGAGAATCATACTTCTCTTTTGAATAGCTACTTGTTTGTGAGGTAATTATTTAATTTTTAATTATGACCATAGCTTCTTTAGAAATGGATATTTTCAGGGACACTAGCTTAGTAAATAGATATGGTTATCAGATTTGGTAAGTCTCTACAACTTCATATTTCTTTAATAACCTTAATAATATTAATTTATAATATCAAGATACAATCTTGAAAATATGAGATGTTTTGTCTTTGACTGACTTGGCATTAAGTCCTAATTTTAAAGTGAAAATGCTTAAACAGAAGAGATAAAGTTTAGACATGAACATACATTTGAGTTAAAGAAGACTGTATAAGAACCAGGGATATAATGTGTTCTACAATGGAAAATGTTATTCATTTTTGGGGTTTAGGAATAGGCTAATGTCGAGCACAATTTCAGTCCAAGTGGTATATTTTAACAGCTACAATTTATCTTTTTAAATTTGTGTTAATTTAAACTCTTGGGAAATTAAAAAATATCTCTCAATTCACTTTGTAGGAAGTTATTATGTCTTTGCAAGCAATGGAGATATTAAATATTATGTGTCTTGGCACTGTCATGTAGTCTGTAGGTAGAAGGCAGCAGAGAGGGTCAAATCTGCTGTGACACAAGCAGCATTCATGGTGAGCAGGCCTGGTACATGGAATGTGTAAACTGACTCAGAACTCATATAGATTTAGACATTCCATCTCTTCCACCTACCGGTTTTGTGACCTTGAACAACAGAATATCTCCAAACTTCTTTTTTTGTCATGTTTGAACATATGATAATTATGATATATGTTGCAGAACTGAATGATTATATTAGATAATGTGTGTGTGTGTATGTGTGTGTGTGTGATGCTTTGCATATACTCATCACTCTGTAAGTGAGGGCTGATGTTTGGAAGAGTGATCAGTGGGAAGATGGGGCAATTTCTGGTCTCTACAAGCTACAGTGTTGCTTCTATGTGAACTAATTTAGGATGAAAAGCCTACAGAAATAATAAGAACATATATCTAGAGATTTCAAAGTCCATGATCCTGAACTGTATGATTCCATACATTTACCTATGAAGCACAAGATTTTTGTGTTTAGTCTTAATATGAATTTTATTATATAGACCTTGGTAAGTTTATAAAGTTTATAAAACTTCTCTAAATGTGTTGGCAAGGTATTGCTCATTCCTTTTGTTATCTTTTTCCCCAGATGAAAATAAGATTTAAAACCTAGGTTTAAGATTGCCACTCAGTGATCTTTAAAAAAATATGGTGTTGAAGAAGTTAATATGCATATATTGGAGTATTGGAGTTTGAGTTCTGAGAACTGTGAAATAAGCCCTTTTATCTTAGTATTCACAGGGAACTGGAGGTCACAAATTAAGAATTATGAAAAACGTATGTCACTAAATTGCATTATTCTACTAATATAAATATTGAGAAAAAAGAAACTAGTTATTTTCCTTCAGATGAAAAATGGATGTAATCTAATGCTAAAGACCAAAATGTAATTACTATTTAGCTTTATTTGGTAAAAAAATACAAAATAATTTATATTTGAATGTGAATAATTTAGATAATCAATAAAGAACAACTTTCCAAACATCAAATAGTTGTATAATCTACAAGAAAATACCTAAGGCCAGGTGCTAGTGTGGTTCGTGCCTGAAATCATAGCTACTCAGGAGGCTGAGATATGGAGACATGCTGTTTGAAGCCACCTTATGCAACTCAGTCTCTAACTAGCAAAAGCTAGGTTGTAGTAGTGGCTCAAGTAGTTGATCACCAGTCATGAGTTAGTAAAATGAAAGAACATGAACTCTTGAGTTCCAGCCCAGATACTATTTAAAAAGATGATTAAAAATATAATCCTCTACAGTTTTAAAATGACATAATATAAAATGTAAGAGTTCAAGAAGAGTTCAAGAAACCCAGAAAACTGCTTTTAATATGCCATTATTGTTTTTGAAATAGGTTTTTTTGGGAAAGGTGCAGTTTACTTCTGAAAGAGAAAAGAATAGACATATATCAGGGTTGTTTGATCTAACACAAACTCATATTACTATGAAAGACATAAATGAAAAGGAGATGCTCCAGGGAAAAAATGCCAAAGTCATCATCTCATTATTTGATCAGTAATAATAGGTCACAAAAAGTCTTTCAGATATTTGCCATCTAGAAATACTCATCTGAAAGAGTCCTTTGGGTGTGCATGTGTACAAGTGAGTATGGTGTTGGTGTGCGTGTGTGTGTGTGTGTGTGTGTGTGTGTGTGTGTGTGTAGGTATAAGGTAATGATTTAGAGTTATGAATACAGCATTTCTGAGTGTATCAAATAGAAATTGAAAATGAATGAACAAGCCAACTTTGAAATCACTAGAAGAAAGGCCCTCAAAACAAATGACTTTGGCTTCTTTTGACCCACTAAGATAATTCTGCTTTGGCCCCACAGATTTTAAAGCACTGACAATGAATGAGATGAATGTAAGTTTGATACCAATGTAGTTTCAGGTATTTTTTCCTCTTTTTCTTCAGAAAAAAAGAGCCCTCTCCGCTTTCATTTAATCAATCTTAAATTGCTAAAGAAAAAAGAAAACCAATAAATCAACTGAGAAGTACTTTAAGAGCTTTCCACATAGGAAAAATTGGTTTGCCTTTCTCCCAAAGAACGCATTATTAAAAAATCTGTAAGATGTATTTTAAATGTACACCCACACAGCCAGACAACCACTGTCACCACAGAAAGGAAAATGGTCCAAAAGTGACTGGAACAGAGATCTTTGTACATCCTGCAGTAAGCTAAGGACTTTCAACATATTTGTGGCTTCACGGCAGGAAGCCGACTCTTACTTGTTGATGAAACTATTATGTAGTTTGAAGCATTACATTTTTCACTGAAGCTACGTAATGAGTTGAACTGTTGGATAAAATACAGCAAATTTAAATTCTTCATCAACAGGATGGGAAAACCAAAGAATGAGCTCAAGCTCTCAGATTTGAAGAAAAAGCTGCAACTTCTAAGATCAGAGTAGATAGCATACTTCTGTTTATTCTTTTTTTCCTTCAGGTTGGCCATGAAAAGCCAAATCACTTCACGTTGATGGAATTCAGAATACAAATCAGCAAAATGTTTGGGGTTTAAAAAATAGTTCATTTGTTTCTATAAAACAAGAATGTGAAATTCCCAAATTTCCTATAATCATGTGTCATTCCATCTAAAGTACATGGTTATAACTCTGAAAGTGAGTGGTTTTCAACTCATTTTTGCACTGCATCAAATAGGAAAAGGAGGAATTTTTATTCTCTATTAAAAATTATTTGATATATTTTAGCAGTATATTATTTTTGAGTGAAAGAATTTCCTAGAAGAATTATTTGGCAATTATTTGGCAAATGAGATATTTTAAAAATAGAAAGAAGTTACTTTTCATCATACAATATATGCTAATATATATTAGGATATATATATATATATATATATATATATATATTAGGATAAGCCCTGATATATGTATACAGATAAAAGAGTGGGTTTGACTATTTACAAACTATTTATAACTGGAAAATTGTATTACAGATTGAATTTGTTTTTCAAGTATGTGACAGATGTTACACTTGCTTGTCCCTGGGAAGTAAAAATATGGTATTTCTTGCACATGGGGGGAGTATATTTCCCATTTTCATAGAAGTAGTAATGGTTTTGATTGTACTTTGTCAGGGGGATGTCTGTTTATGAGTTGGGCACAATTCTCATTTCTTTTATTAATGCCCAGATTTATGACATCATGTGTATAAGATAGCAAAGGTTGAGGTCTCTCCACCAGGATGCATTGTAAGAGATAAGAAAATTATTTTGTAATATAGGTGAGCTGATATTTCCATGACATTTTACTATGAATGAATAATCTAGCCTGTAACAGTAAATTCCTAGTGATCAAAATGGAATCATCATTTTTTAGAATATACCTTCATATATGTATATATATATATATATCTACAAATAATCAGTACTTATTTCTTTTTTCTGAATTATATACCATAGTATAAAAGTAAAGATTTAAGGCTAATACATTTTTAAGCTAGAATTCTAATACTACTTTTATACTTCAAGGTATTATTTTTTTTCTTGAATGCCTGGTTTTTACTTTGGCCTCCATAATTCAGATTCAGAATTTAATGAGATTAACAAAATTGATATACTAATAATCAAGGAAACATTCATTTTACCAGCATATATAAAGAGACAGTATACATTTAAATTCTAATCTTTTCAACATAGTGCAATATATCTCAAGGTGTGGCAGAGTTTTAATCTGTATTAATTAGACCATAATCTTTGCAGGAATCAAAGTATATAGTCTTGTGAGATAAGAAAAACATTTGCTTTAATGTGTTTAAATAGTTATAGAATAAAACAAATGCTATTTTTGCTCTCTGCAAATAATTTAAGGTGATAATATTGAGATGATTGAGATTGTGGTACTCGCTACCTTAATCAATAATGTCTAATTTGAATCCTTTGCTAATATGTGTTTTGACTTCTTTCTGCTCCAACCACAAAATATCATTTATAGTAGAAAACAAAAATTTCATAATCTCTGTCAATGAAAATGTTAAAAAAATAAAATACAATATAACTCTCCCAAAGATTGAAGGTTTCATTCACACACAACATACACACACTTACACATGCACACAGATGTACACAAAAATAGCAAGACATTAGAATACATAAACTTATAAATGGTAATATTTCAGGAAGATTATCAGTAACAATTGTTAACTAAGTCTGTATTATATTGACTTTGATGAAACAATGTCATAACTATATTTTTTGTTTCTACACATTTGCATTAAAGTCTTATTTGCACAAACATGATTATCCCTCAAATGTTTTAGGAATGATTCAAGAGCAAGTTCTTAAATAAATTCAATTAAAATTTTCATCACATAAACTATCCTCTTATCCATACAAGTCATCCAATGGGCCTTGACTGTTTTCTGTACATTAAGATCTCATCTAGCAAACCATACAGTGTAAATTAGTAAAGGGCTTTCAAATATATATTATTAATGTATTTTGATCATGACACTAACAACATGGGATAATATAGCTACAAAATAGAATACTAGTAATGCAAATAAGACTTGTTATGACTTCTAATATGAGATATCCTAGGTTCCAACTGACATATGGACCTTACATATGAGTACAATAAATTACTCCTTTACTTGATGAAATGAGGCTGGGATAACACATAGGCCAACAGCTAATCAAGTAAAAAGACAAGAACATTCCTATGTAGGGTTCAATGAAGAGATTTGTAAACACTGATAACAAAATACAAAGAAAACCTTCAAGGTCATAAATGGCATTTTATACATATTTCCACCATTAAGATTATTTATATCTCAAAGGTGCATGTTCCTATATTCCTAGCACTCAGAGGAGACTCAAATTGGAAAGCTGTAATTAAGTGTCCAACTTTAGCTCTATAACAAAATCCTATCTTTAAAAGAGAGCCAAATTATTTGAATCTGTCTAAGCTTCTCAAGACACTTGGAAATGTATTTGTCAAGTAGGTGTTAGTTCATAGTCCATAAAATTACTGCATGTAGCTTGAAACTAGGAAGAAAATAACCTTAAGACAAATGTTGGAGATCTTTCCTGAAGATAAGAGATAAATGCTATTTAAAAATTCTATATATCAAGTCTTGTTTTATTTATTCAGCAATCTTGATAAAAGTCTTTGTCTTCATCAATAGATGAGAAATCACCTAAAGGAAATCCACAGCCTAAGGTTTATTTGCTTTTCAACTTGTTTCTGTTTGTAAGTTTATGTCATTCCTGTCATTCTTTGACAGTTTTCTTTATTGTCAGTGACTGGTATAATTCTTGGCACAATACAAGCATTCACAAAACATTTACTGTTTGAAGGAAGGAATGAATGAATAATTAAAACATCCTGAGTTGTTTTAAATGCTAGACCAAGAAGAATTAATCACCCTTCTGTTTCCAAGTAATTTGTAGTTTCTATTATTGAAAATGTATCACCACAACTTTGATTCTTTTATTGTATGTTTCTAACTCATGAAGTGTGATAATCTTGAAAGTAAAGCTTCTGATTTAAATGATCTTTGTGCTTGCAAAACAATCACTACAAAAAGTACTGAACAAATAACACTGTGGTTCTATGTTGTGTAGAAATAATTGAAATTTCTCTCATTTCACTGGCATGAGTGAAGACTGGCCAAGAAGACCAGGACATGACTACATTAACTAGAGACAAGAGAAGAAATCATTCAGAATAACACAGAGATATTTTGCAGTTACACATGTTACTCATGGCAGATTGGCTGATAAGGGGAGCAAAGTTGATTGAGGTAATGAGAAAACTTCTTTGGATTTCAGTCATGAGGGATATGCAAATTAAAGGATGCTTGCTGCTTCTGTCATATCCAGGTGATACACAATTCTCAGAGGTGATACAGTGATACCCAGTTCTCAAAACCTATGTGTAAGGGCTGTGGATATCCTGAAAAACTTGACATTTTTGTGTGATATGTCAACTTAAATCTGTATACCACTTCTATTATGATAGCACTATCTTACATGACCTCATCAAGTTATTACTGGGACCTTGGGACAGATCCATAGATACAAACTCTTGAGTTACTTTGAGTGTACATTGAATTTAGGATATGGATGAGGTTTAAAGAGGAATCTGAAGAGAGAGATTAAAACTAAGACCAGGCAAGTACTTGGTGGTTTGCACATGTAATCCAAGCTACTCAAAAGGCTGAGATTTAAGGATCATGGTTCAGAACCAGCCTGGCAGCAGATCTGTGGCTGTTAGCCTTGACCAAAAGAAACTCAAGGACAGAACCATACCCTAAATTTAGGTGCATGCACACACACACACACACACACACACACACACACACACACACACACATGAACAAAAATCAGTGAGACTTATCATAAATCATATTGTCACACCAACTGACCATTACCACTGAAAGAGAGATTATTAAGTTTTGGGAAATACAGTCTAATATACTATCTGAATGAGTTTTCTAAGTTGTTGATGGTGTATGTGTGTTTTTTAATGTGTATCTTTTTTTTTTTTTGGTTCCGGTCATGGGGCCTGAACTCTGGGCCTGGGCACTGTCCTTCAGCTCTTGAGCTCAAGGCTAGCGCTCATCCACTTGAGCCACAGTGCCAGTTCCAGCTTTTTTCTTTTTGCTTATGTGGTGCTGAGGAATCGAACCCAGAGCCTCTGGCATGCAAGGCATGCGCTCTACCACTGAGCCACCTTCCCAGCCCCTTAATGTGTATCTTTTACTCCCTTATGTTTCTTAGTTTTGTAGGACATATATTTAATTCCTGACTGCATTCTAATGGTTTTCCAGACAATATCTGAGTATCAGTCAATAATGTAATCTTAGGTAAAACCATTTTCCACTTTATAAACTTTCTAGTTGTTTTTATATTCTTATACCTTTCCTCATTCTATTCCTTCTGTATAGATAATTTGTTTAATATTTTTTGAGAAATGAATTTCAGTTTAAGTTAATAGCATTATCCTCTGTAATACCTACTTAAGATTGTAGGTAGCTTTGTGTATTTCATTTTGTGTGTCCAGTGTTCCTTTCAGATCTGATTCTAGGAATTTATTATGTTCTTCAGTTATTTTGTGACAGTGTACCTGTTAAACTCATAGATAAAACAAAATGTCAATTCAAGGAGCATTTTGCATTTTCCTTTCAGATAAACACATATTAAACAGAGTTCAGACATAGATTAGTAGAACCAGTTACTGCTAAAACAATGTTATTCCTAAAACAGTGTCTAGACAGATAGGAGATTCACAGACTGTACATTAAAATGAACATAATGCGTCTAGTATGAGACAGGGCCAACAACATCACAGAACAGCTTAGTTTAAGAAAAAGGAGATTTTTCTTTCTTTCTATTGTTTCTAACATATTTATAAGATGCTTTCTTTGTTGCTTTGTATGTCCCTCCCCCACGGTATAACCCCTGTTTTCACTGTATTTGATGTTGGTATAATTTGGGGAGGGGAAGGGAAAAAAACAAATCGTTTAAATAGGAATACAGGTGGACTCATTGTAACAATGAGATGTACAAGACGTTATGTGGAAAAACGAACTTTACAACTTTGAGGGGGGTGGGAGGGAGAGTGAGTAAGGAAGGGGAGAGAGAAGGTAGGGAAGGGGGGAGGGAGAGGGGAAATGGAAAGGGATGGGAAGGGGAAAAAGGAGGAGGCAACAATGCTTGATAAGAAATGTACTCATTACCTTGCTCATGTAATTGTAACCCCTCTTTACGGTATTTTCACAATTAAAAAAACTTATTAATTTAAAAAAAAGGAAGAAAAACGAGAGCGGAATGCCAGTGGCTCACACCTGTAATCCTAGCTACTCAGGAGGCTGAGATCTGAGGATCACGGTTCAAAGCCATCCTGGGCACGAAAGTCCATGAGACTCTTATCTTCAACAAAACATTCAGAAAAACCAGAAGTGTTGCTGTGGCTCAAGTGGTAGAGATCTAGCCTTGAGCTGAAGTGCTAAGGGACAGCGCCCAGGCCCAGAGTTCAAGCCCCATGGCCTACAAAAAAGAGAAAAGAAAAAGGAGAACTTAGATGTCTCATCAGTGCTACTAAATAAGTGTCTTTTGATACTAAGGCTTGACCTAAACCAGGAGAAAGTGGCTACTGTAGAGCTAATCCAAGTCTAGAGTGAAGAAATAAATGAAGAGGAAGGTAAGGAATTGGCACTGTACTTTCCATCCTTGCAACTTGTGCTTAGATCAGCATATATAGGAAAATCTTTGATCTAAAGCCATGATTGCACATTATTTATAAATTGATCTGAATTCTGTGAGTCACATAGAAATAATCTGATGTCTTTTAGTCATATTTATCGGCCACTTAAAATGACTTTGAAAATTCTACGTCTCTAACCAATCTAGAATGTGATGAAAAGGTATAGTAAAGAACATAAAAATATTTGGTATATTAAGTAAAGAGAGACTCGGTGGGATGTAGGTTCAGTGATCTCTGAATCACATAGTATACAAGGAAGCATGGGCATGAAGTGCATCAGACTGATGAAAAAAATCATTGGCATGTATTCTTGTGATTAAAATTTTATTTTTAAATTGAAAATTAAGTCTTCTCAAATGTGTGTATGTGTGTCTGCAATAAAAGCTTTATCAAACAAGATTTCTTTTTCTCTAAACTGTAAAGGAACTTAAAACTTAGAATTTTTTTTTAAAAATGGAAAACTTATTTTATTCTGAAACTATGTAATAAAAACCTGACGTAGAGATTCTGCATTATTGACTTCCATGTATTTTTGTCCTGAGCTTATTGTCCTTTGCAATAAAGAATTTTACCCATAGCTTCTGAAAACTGAACAGCTGGTGTCATTTGATTGATGGGTATGTTTTATGAAAACAAAAAGCTGCAAATGAGCTAACTGACTGCTATTGGTTCTGTTTCATTCATTGATTCATGCAAACGCTCCATCTGTATCATTGTCAGTCACCAAAATTGCAACCCCTAGTTCAGTTATGTACGATATTACACATTTCTGCGAAAACTCTTTTACTTGAACTCTTTAGTGCCAAATAAAATTTGAAGATGTCCTAAGAAAGAAAAGACTCATTTTTGTTAAGAAAGTGTCCTTTCTCTGAAACACACAAAGGTGGCAGAAATAGCCTTCTGTATGTGAGGGCATTATCTGGGCCATTAATTTATCCAATAGATCATTATTGAGTCCCTGGGTTCTCGCTCCTTGGGGCAACAAACGAACATAACAAAGGTCCTCATCACAATACTTTCTGGTCTTGTTTGGAAATGGATAGTAACAAAGTGAGATGAATATGCTTTAGTGTAAAGGATTTCCAATTAATAAACAGAAAAATCATAGAACCCATGAGTGACCTGCTCAGAGAATTCTTATGCCAGAAAAAATGGGAAAAGCTCACTGAGATGACAGTATGGCAGAGATTTATTCAAGGAAAACAATGACCCTTCCTATATCCAAGGGAAGGATTGCCTGGGCAGGGTGCAAGGTCACATGGGCTTTCAAGAGACTAAACATAATTTTCTCTTTTGTATTGTTTTTTGAAAGGCATTCAAGATAACCAGTGAGGGTGTGATGAGATAAACATTTGGACAGATAAAAGAAGTGACTTGTCTTTTTACTCAGACAAGAGAAGCATTTTCAGCACTTAGAATATTGAAACAGCTGGTTGGTAAAATATGTACAACTCTTATATTATTGGTGAGAAGCAGTATGGAAAGGTCTAGAATCAGAACAAACCCATAACGAGAAAGTTTAAACATAGAATTGCTAACTTTTAAAGCATTTGCATGTCATTGTTCACTTGTATCTGTTTCTACATTGAGATTTGCACATCTGCAGTTGAATCATCATATGGTTGTCTATCAGATATGGTTGTCTCTCATATTGCTTCAATTGGAATTTACGTTAAGATTTGAAAAGAACCACATTATGACTGGATTGATGTTTGGCCTCACATTTAGGATGCGGTTGTCGATCAGAAATAGAAGTATTAAAATACTTAGTTCCCACCATTCAGAACTAAGTTTTTTAAAACCTATGAAAAAAGCAACATGTAATCAACCCAAATATGGAAATAAAATAATATCCAATAACTCTGAAATTCTCCTAAGTCAAGTCTTTATTCACAACTAACATTTCAATCCTACCCAATATAACCAATTTTGAAAAGTTGGTGTTCTTCAGCTGTTTAAATTCTATCCCCTGGAGAAGTTGGACATCACTGTGTGTTTCAAAAATGCCATCTTTAGAGTCCAATTGGATTCTCTTAACTTTACCTCAGTTTTTACTTATTTTATTCTGATGATTTTTAATGTTACTTGTGCCTCTCTTCAAATTATCTAAGATTTTTTTTTCTGCCAATTAATTTTCTTTGGTTCTTTTTACTGAAAATTTCTTTTTCTTTTCTTCTTTTTTTAAAGTAATTTTAGGCATTATAATTTTCCTATGTTTTTTTCTAACTGATATTTGCATTCATACATAATTTTCTTGACTTTCTTCATAGCTTCCTTTAAATCTGTGTAGATCTTTTAAGCAATTGTTAAGTATTTAGTAAATAAGTCAACAGGCCTTTCTATATGACAATTTCTGTTGATTCATCTTCTCCTCTTAGTTGTGATAGTTTTCCTTTGTTGAATTTTGGATATTTTTATCAACCAATGTGGGAACTCTGGAAATCAGATTGTTTCCTTTTGCTAATATTTATTGTTTTGTGGATATTATATTTTTATTACTTTAGCTTAAACATATTTTATTGGCTCTTTCTGCTATGATATTTTCATGTAAATTTAAAGACTTCTTTTTACTTTTTTATTTTAATTTTATTGTCACATTGACATACAGAGGGGTTACAGTTACATAAGTAAGGTAATGAGTATATTTCTTGTCAAACTTGTTACTCCCTCCTTCATTTTTCCAAGACAGTTTCCTAGTATGCACCACAATTTTTTAGTTTTCTATGTATTTGTGATTCTTTTAAAGGATTTGGCACCTGAGACCTATAAGAAGAAAAAACTAAAAAGTGGTAGAAAGAACTAGGGGTCCTAGTGTTAAATGGTATTTTAGCTACATCACTAAGCGTTTGCAAATACAAGCTGAGTACAGCAACAATGAGTCATTCTACCTATATCTGTATAACTGACCAAATGCAGCAATATCCAATTTAGTGTTTGTACCACTGCCTTCCCAGAGGTGACTATGAAAGGCCTACATATCAGCCTATGGACTGATAGTCTTTAGTAGGCTGGTCCTCCTGAGAGAAAGTTAGTTTCTTGGATGCATAACTCTGAAGATGATGTTGGATCTCGACTCCTTCCTGTCCTACTGTGCTTCCTGTCCACTGTGCTTTTGTGACTTTATTCTTTGTCATAGACCCAAAGGCAAGAAACCAACTGGCTATGGATTGAGTCCTCTCAAACACCTGAGACAAAAAATGCTTCTCCTTATAAGTTGATTCTAAGGTATTTTATTACAGTAATAAAACTGTGAGTGCCACACCAGATACTTGGAGGACTTATTCGTGATGGCACAATCTTGAATCCAGTGGATGCCTGATAGCTGATGTTAGTAATATGTGCGTGACCTCTCGGTCTGCTATAGGAAGATTAGAGTGGCAAGAGCAGAGAATTGGTAGCTGCTGGCAATGGAAAGAATGAAATTGACTAAAATTAACTACTATTAGTTGAGCAAAACTTCCAATGGCAATCATAAGTCTTTCCTATACTCTGAAGTGACAAAATAGTTTCACCAAATAGATTTTCTTTTTGTCATTATTTTCTGGTGTAATCGCTTTATTGGAGATAGATTCTTAGTAATTTATTATGTTACCTTTTCAGTCATTTCAACATACATTTATGTTTGGGTTTAATGACCTAACCCCCTCAATCTCTGAAGAAGATTCATAAGGAGTAATCTAATCCTTTTTACTTCTGATTTAAGGAACCTCGTTTTGCAATAAAAAAAAATCTCCTCAGTTTTGTCCTATTTACCAAGTCTGGTAAACTGCAAGATGTTTTTGGTGTATAGACCGTGTAGACTGTGGTTATTCTGAATTCTGCAAAGAGCTTAAATCATATTTGCTTCCTGTAGAAACTGTGATGATGAGCTCAAGAACAGTGAAATTCAATGTATCATTTAGCCTCAATAATGATTTAATAACTAGAAATTCATCATAATCACATGTAAAATATTTCATTAGGATTCCATCAGTATTGAGATGTGTAAGAAGTGTTTGGATAAATTTATTTGAATTTTTTAAAAAATGTAACTATTTAAACTATTTGAAAGTAATAAAACAAAAGTTTCATATATATTGAATAATTATTTGTTAAATGAAGGTACAATTTTAATAGTGATAGTTAATATTTGCAGGAAGGTATACAATTGTTTTTCTTTATATATTTATTTTTACTTTCAAATTTTATACAATGCATCCTCTCCTCCTACTATCTGCAAACAAAAAACTGCAAGAGTGGCCCAAATAAATTTAGTCCAATTATTAGTAAATAAACTAATAGTATTGTAAATACAATTTAACCACACCAAAGAAAGTCTTCCATATCTATTTATTGAACACATAATCTATATTTTATATATATATATACACACACATAATAAGCCAACATCTAGAATAGGAAAATATTGAATAAAATAACCATGTGTTGGCCATATACAATATGTACGCTTACATTACATTTTGTAGTTTGACCTTTGATAAAGTTCTTCTCTTACTCTTTTGGAATAATTATTATAAATATATTTTCAAGAACATTTTCACAAAGGTGTAATCCAGGTACATTCTTCTCTATGTCTAGCTTAAATCGTTATTTAACAATCTCTGTTTACGCTATTACTGTTGCTGGATCATCCATCCAGGCCCAGAAAGTTTCCCCTTGTGCTGTATTTCAGTGCATAAACTGCTGAAGGTAACAATCATACATTTTGCAAAATTCAATGTCTAGCATGTAGTGGCAAGATCCCAGAGCAGTCACTTACAATGAATCAATGGTGATGACAAATCACTTTTATTAAAGTTATCCTGGGAATCAGCTACTTTAAAATGAAATAAACAAACCCTTCCAAAATATTTTATAGACTGAATCCACAAACTGAAAGAAAATAGAAATTTAGGGCAATTATCTAGATGAGTTTGGTTTTAAAATTTCTCTTACTTGAATCATGATGAATAACTGAGCCAAAGTGTTCTTCAAGCTTCACTTATTCTAGCCTATGAATAAATGAGTAAACCTTGATTGCTTAGACTGTTGGAAATAGGTCTGCATTTCCCATCGTAGAAAATAAAAATTTGAAAACAGTGAAAGAAAATTTACATCATGCTATTATTTCACATGAAGCAGTTTAGATGAAAAGAACAGGTTCTATTGCCTACACTTAAGGCTTGAATTCTCACATCCTAGCATAGTACTAGTGCTGATACTAATGTTGACATGAGTTATTTGTCAACAACACATTTTGTTAAAAATACAAGTTTTGTATTGCTATTTGCTGTAGTTTATGTGTAATAGAGATCAAACTGTATTTCTCTAGCTTGTGATATAACATAGTCATGTATTTTCTTCCTTTATTAACATGTTTCCTCATATCTACTTCTCATCCCATTTATCTAATTATCTACTGTATCTTTATTTTAAGCACTGAGAATAAAGTGTTGAACAAACACAAGTGTATGCTCATTCAATTTCAAAAGAGAGTGACAAAAGACACAGGAATTTATTGCTTTCAAATTTTTAAATGTTTTGTTGTGCAAGTGATAAAAAAGAAAGATGTGGAGAAGAGTGGAAGGTATATGTGTGTGAGTATGTGAGTGTATGTATGAGAATGAGAGAGAGATAGAGAGAGAACTAGTTGAGAGTGTCTTTCAATAAGTAAAAATAAAGCACAAAAATCTGGAAAGCAGTGTTATAGTGTTATTTGTTCTGTTTTATTTTTTAAGTTAATTTTATTGTCAAGGTGATGTACAGAGAGGTTACAGTTACATACAAAAGGTAGTGAGTATATTTCCTGTCAAACATTGTTCCTTGTTTTTCCTCCCACTTTTGGTCCCCCCCAGCTTGCTCCCCCAAATTGTAAAGTTCATTTTCAACGTGTTGTCTTGTGGATATCACTGTTGTCTTGGTTCCCCTTTTGTCCTTTTTGTCATGATTTTCTTGCTCCCCTTACCTTCCCTAATTCACATAAACAAATATACAATACACAGAGTAGTCTTGTTGTCAAATACAATGACAACATTGGATAAGTAGTATATGTTTAGGATAGTCCTACCTCAATAACTATGTACACATAACCATTTAAGATAATGCTAAGTGAAATGAACTCCAAGGTTTGGAAACTCCAAAGTTTTTCTTTATTGTCTTTAATATACTATGGGAAATTATTTCTTTTTCCTTCCAATATTTTTTCTTTCCCCCCCTATGATTTATCTCTTGTTGTCTCTGTTTTATGTTCTTTGACAATACTTCACCATAAATTGGAGGATGTGATCCTAACTCTACTTTTTGTCTGACCCACGTTTTGCCTATGTGATTGTAAGTGTCTGGAGAAAGATGCACCACCAGTGTAATCAACCATGGAAACAAGATCACTATTTGAAAATGGTCTTCTATTGCCACAAACAAAACAACTTTAGTTCCTAATCCAGCCATTCCTATGGTACTTTAGATAACTTCTCTTTTTCTATCCTCCAACGTATTTTTCCTATTTTCACTCTCAATTGATGATCTAACTTCTTACATTATCAAGAAAAGTGAATTACAATAGCATTTATATTGAGTGCATCATTTCCAGTTCCTGTGCCCCCAAAATTATATCAGAAATAATTGTTCACTAAGAAAGTTATAGTGTTTAAGAAAGATAATTTGAGGGGCAAGATAGTCCATGTTCCTTAATGAAGGGCCTGTATTTTTCTTACCAGTTAAGGTTTAAATCCCTTCTCTTCCTACAAAGTATTGGTTCTTGGTGGATTCTGAACCTAAATCAACTATGTGCAACTCCAAACATTGAGAATTGAGGTCCTTTTATATTCACATGCTTGTGGGCAATCAGGAATTTTCCCCATTCCACACGATAGGGCTGAATTTATCACTGACTCCTAACAGATAGCTGTAGTCCACTCCTGCTGTAACAAAATATTATAACCTGGGTGAGTTTGGTAGGAAAAAACCCTGCTTTTCATAGTACTGGGTGCTAGAAAGGTGGAAATCAAGTCATCACACACTCTGAGTCTGGGTGAGGTCCCACATTCTCACACATACAGGGCACTTTTCACTGTGTCTGCATGTGGTAGAACGGAAAAGGAACTCTCAGACTTTCTCCCAGATGATTGCAAAGGATATTCAAGAAACTATTACCTTGTGACTAGATAAACTCCTGAAGTGTTTTACCTCCCAATTCTTTTGCTTTGAAGAATAAAATGGGAGATTTCTGCTGTCTAATTAGACAGTTACAATCATATAATATAATTTTGTTTGCTTGAGTTCTTTCTCTGTCTCTATCTCTGTCTCTCTGTCTCTCTCTCTGTCTCTCTCTCACACACACACACACATATCTCATATAAACAAGTGGGAATTGTATTGCAAATCTATTAATTTTACCCCATTAATATGTAAAATTATCTTAGTAGACCTTTATTTGAGACTGGCATTAACATCTGCCTTAGCATTACTTCTCAACCAGCACAGATGTTTAAAGAACCATTTCCTTAAAACCGTGTAACTTGGATAGTTACACTTCCTTTATGTTTTTTGTACTTCAGATCTGTATCCTGGTTTGTAGCTCAATGTCAAAAATGCTCATCTAGCATGTATTATTTCATAACTTTGAACTTCCCCATCAAATAAGTGTACTAATAATTAATCATAACAAAAATGATGTTAGACCTAGTCTGAGCCTTGAATCCAAGATTCCAGCTTTACCCACATTCCCTTACTGGTAGATTTGGCTCTCTTGTAGTGGAATCAGGCTTCATAAATGCTTATTTTATGAATTGGCAGGGCAAGGAAGCTGGAATGCTAGACAGATACAGTGGTGATCATTGGGACAGGGGGGTAAACTTTGAGTAGGAAGTACCTCTTTTTGAGATAAAACAACACAGCTTTCTATTTGCATAATATACAGTTCTCCTGGACAAGTTGCACAATATAGTTTTATATGATTGTCAAATTAGCCTTTGTCTATTGTCTTTTCTTTGAAGAAGTACGTTCTATGTAACATGTCCTCTATACTATTTGTAGTGCGTGCTATTTCCCACATTTGCCCAGTTAATCCACCTGTATTTATCTGGCAGCTCTGCTGTTTGTTTAATCATGCTGTGCCAATAAAGAAAACTAAAAACTGGAACAGGAAAATAGCAAAGTGACGGGAATGAGGATAAAAGGATTCTCAGACTGACCTATAATAACCCATGAAGGAGCCTTTAACATGGCACTGTCATTGATTTTCGATGAATACCGGGGGTTCTTTCTTTCCGGACACTGAGCAACTAGGGAACTCTGAGTTCATGGGAATGAGTTACTACTTGCATACTAAGTCTGTTGCTTGTCTCTGGTGTCGCTTTTATCAAGGATGTTAGACAGAGTGCTCTGTCTCTCTCTTTCTCTCTCATTGTTTGTATCTCTATTGTATTCCCACATGTGCTGTTAGTAGAGAAAATATAATTATTTATCACTGTAATTTTGCTTCCAGCAAGTTCTAATTATAGTACTTGAGCAGAGTGAATACTGACAGGATTTTTTGTTGTAGTTGAACAGCCCATGGAAGTACTCATGATACAAGGGGAAGACAAGCCCTTCTCAAATAAGCACAAAGACTTCTCAGCTGAAATAAGGTCATATATTTAATTTTGTATCATTTTCTTTGTAGGATCTCATGGAATTCATTACATTACCTTCAGGCTTATTATGACAATGTCTTTTAAATAATACCAATTTTGAATTTTTATTCTTTATTCATCCAAAGAAGTTCAAGGTTAAAACAATTTAGGTTAGAATAAAGTGTTTTCTTATTTTGTAGGTGAAATTACTTGGGGCAAAAATCAACCTGATATTTGCCTGATGAGATTTAATTAGCTGCTTCTTTTGACCAATTTTATTTGATAAAATCCTTGGTGTTGCTGTAATAATTCCTACTAAAGTTTAGAGATTAGTGTTGAGTATTCTATTTCCTGAGATTATACCAAATCACTTACATGTCTAAGATAAATAGATAAGTTATAAACATGTTTTAAACATAACATAATACTTAAAACTGAATTGACTATATATTTAAAATAGTAAGTATAAAATTTGACTCATGAAAAAATCTGCATTTTGAAGAGAAATATCATCTTATGACTATTATTATTTCTGTGAACAAGTATATATAATTTGTTTCTAATTGTTTCTTGAAATTTGATTTAATTTTAAATACTATATTATATCTAAATTGATCTGTTTAATAAATAATGTACAGTTAATATATGTACAGTTGCACACATGTATATGGAATGAACATATGCAGGCTGGCTTAGTGGTAGAGTGCTTGCCTAGTGTGCATGAAGCTCTAGGTTCAATTCCTCAGTACAACATAAACAGAAAAGGCTGGAAGTAGCACTATGACTCAAGTGGTAGAATATTAGCTTTGAATAAAAGAAGCTCAGGACAGTGCCCAGGGCCTGAGTTCAAGCAGCAAGACTGGCAAACACACACACACACACACACACACACACACACACACACACACACACACCCCTTTGCCCACATAGAGAAAGGTGATGTGGATTTCAGAGGGAACAACGGGTAACTTTTCTCAGGATCATGAAAGAAATGTTTGTGTAGCTTATCATACTTGACCTGGATTAAGAGATCACAAATTGTGTAAAACAGATAAAATGTAAGTAACAGTTTGTCTTCAGTGGGGGCACTAGTCAATATTGAGTCTGGCTGACGAAAAAGAGTGTAAGGATACTCAAGACATGTTTGGAGAAAGGCAGCAGCTTAGTGCTGCTAAAACGTGTGTTGAGCAGGTAGTAATATGTGGAAGCAAGGATTATGAAATGGAGAGCCAAATCCTGGAAGGGAAAGGATATTTGGCCATATTTATTGGCCTTTGATGAATTTAAACAATTTCCAAATCATTTTCAAATCATTTCCAAATTATTTCCAATAATCCCCAAACAATTTCCATATAATCATTACTGAAATTCATAATATTCTTTACAGCACATAGAAAGTAATTTTGGAGGATAGGGACACAGTCATGGAAAAAGATTTTACCCAATTTTCACTTTGATAAAGAAAACTTCAAATACAGTGAAAACAGGAGTTATGTGAGGAGGGCAAGGGAAAAAACAAAATGTTTAAATAGGGATGTAGGTTGACCCATTGTAAAAATGAGATGTATAAGACACTATGTTGAAAAACAAACTTTACAATTTAGGGTGGGGGGAGTGTAGTTGTGGAGGTGGGAGGAAAGGAATGGTAAGGGGAAAACAAAGGAGGAGGTAACAATGCTTGACAAGAAATGTACTCATTACTTTGCTCATGTAACTGTAACCCTTCTGTACAGTATTTTCACAATAAAAAACCTTATTAAAAAAAGAAAGAAAAAACATTTGAGTCCTTATCTTGGGGTTCATTTCGCCTAACATCAACTTATTTGACCGTTTCTACTTGTCTCAGACATATATAGTTATTGCAAATAAGGGAAACCATGGGAACTATGTTTGTTTGGGCCTGGCTTACTTCACTTAATATAATTTTTCCAAGTCTTTCCATTTCCTAACAAATAGGACAATATCATTCTTTCTGATGGAGCATAGAATTCCATTGTGTATATATACCACATTTTCTTGATCCATTCATCTACTGAGGGGCATCTGAGTTGGTTCCATATCTTAGCCATAGTAAATAATGCTGCAATAAAAATAGTTGTGCTGGTAGCTTTAGTATGGTCTTGTGTGTGATCATTTGGGTAAATGCCCAAAAGTGGGATTACTGGGTCATAGGGGAGCTCTATGTGTAAAACCCCTGTTTTCACTGTATTTGATGTTGGTATAATTTGTGGAGGGGAAGGTAAAAATCAAATTGTTCAAATAGGGATACAGGTGGACCCATTGCAACAATGAGATGTACAACATGTCATGTGGAAAAACAAACTTTACAATTTTGGCCGCGGTGGGGGGGAGGGAGGGGGGGTATTGAGAAGGGGAAACAAAGGAGGAGTCAACAATGCTTAATAAGAAATGTACTCATTACTTTGCCCATGTAATTGTAACCCCCCCTACGGTATTTTCACAATAAAATAAAGAAATTCTTCCCTTTGGGATGATCAGATGGATTATTTCCTTTAATTTGTTAAATTAAAAAATATTTTGAAAGAAAAAAATAAAAAAGAAACAAGACTCAGTACATTAAAAACAACAACAAAGAAAACAAGAAATGTACTCATTACCTTGCTCATGTAACTGTAACCCCTCTATACAGTATTTTCACAATAAAAAACTTATTTAAAAAAAACTTTTAGATAGCAGTAACATGAATGAATTCAAAAGTCATAAAGATTTCACACTTTAAAACCAATTAAAGAGATAATCTTATAAATTCGCTAGAAACACATGCATGAAAGAAAAAAACATTAAAATACACATCTAATGGTTCATTTTCCTGACATCACATTATCTGACCTTTTCCGCTTGACTCATACATATACTAGATATTACAAATAAGGGAAACCATGGGACCTATGTTTCTTTGGGCCTGGCTTACTTCACTTAATATAATTTTTTCCAAGTTTTTCCATTTCCTAACAAATGGGGCATTCTTTCTGATGGAGGCATAGAATTCCATTGTAAATATACCACATTTTCTTGATCCATTCATCTGTATCTAATAATGTTCTATGAGAAATGTATTTGAGAACAATGCACAATTTTTATTTTTGAAAAGATTATGTGTGATTACCAAATAGAAAAGTAAGGTTACTTGCACAACTACCTGCAAACAAATGTACTTGATGTTTGTAAGGTTCAGCTAGTTTTTATGTGGTACACTAAATGAATATTTGGGGTTTAAGTGGGAAAGACTTTATATTATATGTGACAATATTGGACCTAAATGTTGCTTTCTGGCATGTTATTTCATAGATTACTAAAAATACCACAATTAATATAACAATCTATTTTATAAAAAAGGAAATTGAAATTTCAGAAAGCAAATTGAATAGAGTATGTAACACTACAAATTGTTCTACATGAGTGTTCACATCAGTTGGAAATTGATGGGAGTATTAGTTAATGCAAAGAAATAAATGTCAAGGCCCAGAAAAGCTTGTTCTCAATGAAAAAAAAAATAAAAGTTAAAGTAAGTACAAGACCTCTTGAAAAAATAGGAATTTTATATTATAAACTAAGATTCAAAAGTAAATATTAGATATTAAATAAATTTAAATTAAGCCTGATTTTTCTATTATGTAATACCAAGATCTGTAGGGGTTTTCATAAATCTTGAGTTTTTACCCATGATATAACCTAACCTCCCCTCTGGGACTCTTCCAGAATTTTTAAGTGCCTTTTGGCCGCTTTCCTAAATGACTGGACAAAAATATTAGTCCTGTTTTGATAACGTAAGTACCAAGAAGAAATATTTTATCTATTGTTAGATGGACACCACAAATCCCTGGTGTGACATCCTGCTGAGAATTTCTGTTGTAAGTTCAAGACATTCCTCATAAGGTAACTCCATCGCTTATTAAAACCAACACAAGAATCTCACTATAACAACATGAGGAAAGCAAATAAAATTCTGTGGTGTTAAAATTATTGCTGTATGCAAGACATGAGAGAACATAGTAGCTGATTTGGATTGAAACACCTAAAAGCAGCAGCAATATACAAACACAATTTTTGAGATAAGTGATAAATGTTTGATCCTTCGCAGGCCTGTGGCTGACTTTCATCTTTCTTTGCCTCGTCTAATAAAAGCGAAATATCTACGCTCTTTGGCTGCTGTGGGAAGATGGCTATGAGAGGGAGAGAGAATGCATCACCCATCATTTTCACAGGGTGTTTTCTACTTAATCGTTCCCTTGTGCTCTTCACACGGAGAGCTAATAATGTTAACACCAGACTGAAAAGCAGGTTGATTTCTTACAGCACACAATTAAAAGATTGATCAAATTACCAAGCTTTCGGGCATAATTTCAGTTCAGAGGAAGTACAAAGAAAGTCACTCCCAAAGGAATAGGGAACAATTACTTTAGGCAAGACACTCTGCCTGCGCTCCCCTGCAGAGACAATCTCAGTAATATTGTGCACCCAAGGTGGATGCCCAGCTTTCTAACAAGGAGACTGAGCAAGAGGAAAGGAACTTGTGGTTGTGAAAGTAATATCTCCCAAAAGACAAAGCCCAAATTATTATGCATGCTTTGAATCACTGTGAAAAATTGATTTTTATTTCTTAAGGAGATTTGCTTTTAGGAACTTGATTGTTACCCAATCTAACTATCTCTTGAGGTTTGAAGATGGTGGTGACTTGGAGGAGGAAAGAATGTATGGGGGATGGTCTGTTCTTTCTACAGCTGAAGAAAGCTACACATCAAAGCTGAATTCAAAATTCATCCAGAACCCTTACAAAAGCATTTTCCCCTCAGGAGTGGAGATTGGCATCATCGCAGAATATAAAACCTTAATCAGTGTTATTTAAAGAAACGGTGAAGAGTTTTATGCCAATCTAGAGCTAATGCCAAAATCTACATCAGGAATGTCTGTATCTCACAGGCATCCCTCTGAGGAAAATGGCAGCTCATCCATCTTACCTCGTGTCTTATCCTGTGGGGAAAATGTAAGAAAAATGACTGAATGACTAACCATAGACTCAAACCTACACTGGAAACATGAAATAAAACATCTATACCAAAGCACAATTGACAACTAGAGAATAAGAGTTCATGGATTAGTACATAATCCATTTTCCACATGAAATGAAAAACTTTTCCCATTTAGTAACAACACACAATTTGATTTATGAAAAATAATTTTGAGGATACAATCTAGGTTATGGAGCCAGCCACCTCGAGCCACAACAAAGAAAAAGATGACAACAACAGTAGCAATGACTGAAGAGAATGTTCTGGCATCTTCAGTGTCACTACCACCACAACCTCACTGAACCTCCTGAATCATAGCAAGCATCCTAATATGTTTATCTGCACATCCTGCCTTGAATAAAGCCAGGATGCTTTGACTAATTTGTATCACTCGTGTGTTATTTTCTAAAGATGACTTATTAAGATGAAATGGACACTTTCTCAGTATATGAGTCCTGAACTGGTAATTTCCAGAATAAGATTTAGTTATACTTCAAAGTGAGGTGAAGTTATACTTTATTTGAAGTAAAGAAAACATGATATGTTTGCAAATATACACATATCTAAAGAGGCTAACTAACTGGGTTAGCTTGACTGTATTCTCATATATGTTAAAGGTATAAAATATTTCTCATATTTCTAAAAAATGAAATTATTTTCCAAGTGACTTTGTCTGTCTTTTGAGTATGTATATAAAGAATTCTGTCAATATCTTACTTCAGATTTACCAGAAGATTACTATTTTGTAGAATGCAGTTCTTAGGATAAAAGCTCAACTCAAATATAAGGCTTTTTATTTCAAGCAACAGAAACACAATTTAAATGTTTTAGGTGAAAGAAAAGACAATAGTGGGAGAGATTGGCAAATACAGAGAAAACTGAAATGTAGTATAATCTTCAGTAAATGTAGACTAAGAATATAAAACCCATTAGAACTTGAACCTAGATTTGAACTCTTTCATTAGTTCAAGTGGCATGGCATTATCTTTCTAGCATACTTTTTAATATGGCAATAAATAAGTTTTAAGGTATGTATTAAGTTTAAGATCTAAGAGTCAATGTAATAATGACAGCCTAAAATGTATTTGTTACTGTAAAATAGATTAGATAGGCATTAATATTTACATCTGTATCCATATGGTCAGACAATCATATCACAAAGAAAGGAAATAAAAAAGAACAAATAATCCAATTAACAAATCAGTCATTGAACACACATACTAGACAGTTCTTAGAAGTACAAATGGCAAATAAACACATGAATAAAAGTTCAACTTCCTTAATATCAATAAAATACAGATCAAAACAGCATTAAGGTTCAACTTCACCCTAGTAAAAATGGTTAGCACGGGCTGGGAAGATGGCTCAGTGGTAGAATGTTTGCCTTGCATGCATGAGACCCTGGGTTTGATTCCTCAGCACCACATAAGCAGAAAAAGCTGGAAGTGGCACTGTGGCTCAAGTGGTGGAGCGCTCGCCTTGAGCTGAAATGCTGAGGGACAGTGCCCAGGCCCAGAGCTCAGGCCCTAGACTGGACCCAAAAAAATGTTTATCACCCAGATAATAACTAAATACTAGAGAGGATACAGAAGGGGAAAGATAGGAAGAACTCTCGTACATTGTTCTTGGCATTATAAATTAGTACAATCACAATTATTGTGGATACTAATTTGAAAGGTACATGTAATCTGAACACAGTGATACACACCTGTCATTATAGTTAAGGAAGAAATGTAAATAGTAAATAAATGTTTACAACCCAGGACCCAAACAAGAAAGTATAATAAACCAGAGCAAAAATGGCTGGAGGTGTGTTGACTAAAGTTGAAGAGTACCTGCCACACCAGCATGAAGCCCTGAGTTCTAAATCCAGTACTGAAAAACAAGCAAAAACTGAAATAAATAAAACAAATGTATACATTTACAAGTATATGACTGCTGGGCCACTCGAGATATGCAAAGGAATGTGGGTAAATATGAAGAAGGAATCACTGTACACTAGTATTTAGCAAATTCTCACAACAGCCAAGGTGGGAAATCAGCTTAGGAGGATAGCAACTGAAGAATGATGAAGAAAAATGTGACAATCTACAAAATGGTCCTAAAGAGGAATAAAATTATGCTGCTTGGAAGAAAATGGATGGGACTTGAGGTCATCAGAAATGAATTAAACTCAAAATCTCCAATATTGCTTGTTCTTTTCATATCCAAAATCTAGACTTACCATAATGACATTTGAATAATAAAAGGTAACTGTCAGTGGGAAAGTTAAATAGAAGGCAGAAAGGGAAATAGAGAGGATATTGGGAAGTCAAGAAGATCAAGAAATGTAGAAATATATATGCCTTATATATATATATATATATATATATATGTCATAAAAAAACCCAACAAATATGTTTTCTACAGAGGAAAAAGAAGGAAGAGAATGTTGAAACAATGTATGTATGTATACAGAAACCCAACAAATATCATTTTTAATGAGAAGGAAGAAGGAAGAGAATGAAATAGAGAATATTCTCAGAATACACTATAAATCTTTGTACTTAACACAAGTCTATCTTGTGCTATGAGTGAATCCTAAATAAAACACATCAATAGCACAAAACACGAGTATTAAGAGTTTGTTATTTTCCAACTCCATGGCAATAATGTCACTTTTGCTTTTAAATTTTTATATTATGTTTTAAAAATAAGTCTCGCAATACCGTGAATGTATTTAATTCACAGTTTCTAATAGAGTCCTGGGATGCTACATAAATTAACTTTGTGTCTACTTACTAGTTCCACAGGGATGATGTCTTCATTGTTCCACTGCTGCAAAAACATCATCAAAATGAATATTTTCATTTTCTTTTTATTTCTTTTTCTTTTTTTTGGTAGTCCTAGGGCTTGAACTCGGGGTCTGGGCCCTGTCACTGAGCTTCTTTTGTTCAAGGCTAGCACTTGACCACTTGACCCACAGTGCCGCTTCCAGGTTTTTCTGCTTATGTGGTACTGAGGAATCAAGCCCAGGGCTTCATGCATGCTAGGCAAGCACTCTACCACTGAGCCACATCCCTAACCCAAAATGAAAATTCTCATAGAAAGTTTTCCAGATCTCGAACTTATAGCTGAAAATGCTGGATCAGGGAACAAATCCTCATTTACTTCACTGCATCACCAGAGCTTTGCTACAATTTATACAAACAATATATATGCACATATATGCATATCTGCATATATACATATATACATACTTATGTATATATATGTATATATATTTTATATATATGCTCAAGTTTTCTACTTTCTTTGATGGGTAGAAAGTAGTATTCAAAGAGTTTAATACTTAACTAATACTACAGTTAATTTGAATCACAAGCTCTTGATCTTTCTTAGCATCAAGAAATTGAGAATCCCGAAGGATGACAGAGATCAAGATGCATTGTTTACATTAACTGCCTGTTCAATGCAAAATAATACTTAATACATTTCTTAAAAAGCTAAAAAAATTGATAGAAGGTGTAGGCTAGAAGAGTGGGTGAGAATATTGAAAGTAATGACATTCATCAAGATGCATTATATTCATAAACTTCTGTGTTCAATGGCAACTCTTTTGTACAACCACTTAAAGATATATATATATATATATATATATATATATATATGACATTTTCTTGATCCATTCATCTACTGAGGGGCATCTGGGTTGGTTCCATATCTTAGCTATGGTAAATAATGCTGCGATAATCATAGCTGTGCTGGTAGCCTTGTTTGTGATCATTTGGGTAAATGCCCAATACACATAGAAGAGCCCTATGTATAGGCTTTTGAGAAACCTCCATACTGCTTTCCAGAGTGTTTGAACAAGTTTACACTCCCACCAACAGTGCAGTAGGGTTGCCTTTCGGCCACATCCCCTCCAGTATCTATTGTTATTAGATTTCTTGATTTATAGCCATTGTAACTGGGGTGAGGTGGAATCTCAATGTTAAATGGAAAAACTGGTAAAAAATTATATTAAGTGAAGTAAGCCAGACCCAAAAAAATATAAGCCCAATGGTTTTCCTCATTTGCAATAATAGTATACATGTAGGATAATTTTGTCAGATAAGCAGAAAAGCTCAAAAGCTATGCACATATGACCATATAAGATGTTGCTAAGTGAAATGAACTCCAAGATATGGACACAAGAGGTCTTTCTTTGTTGTTATTTTTATTGTACTATGTGATTTTTTTTCTTTGTATGTTCTCCCCCTGTTATCACTGTACTTGTTTTTATCTGTACTTCTTATCACTGTACCCTGCATCTTACATATACCTTTGTCTAATTTGGAGAGAGGAAGGGAAATAACAAAATGCTGAAACAACATAGGATGACCCATTGCAACAATGGTACTCACAGGACACTACATTGGAAATGAACTCTACAACTTCAGAAGGAGGGGTGAGTGAGGAGGGGAAGGACAGGGATGGGATACTGGGAGAACAACGAAGTAAGGGGTAACAATGCTGGACAAGAAATGTACTCATTACCTAACTCATGTACCTGTAACCCCTCTGTACAGCATCTTTACAAAAATAAAATTAAAACAAAAACAAACAGACTATTTCTTCTCCTCGTAATTGGTTTTGTGCTTGTTCTAGTCAATCACTTGTGCAAAACTGATATTATGAAAATTGTAGATTTGTTTGCAGTTTGATTTTTCTGGTTAACCATATAAGGAGTTTAAGTACCTCCATAGAGAAAATATCTAGAGACAGGTGTGCTTCATCACTTAGCTCTTCAAGCCACTCCAGTTGAGGGCTCAGATATGTGAGAGAAGAAAGTTTGATACTCTGATATGCTTCAAATGCAGGTGAATTCCAGCCCGTAACACATAAAGCAAAAATATTGTTTTTGTTCTAAGTATCTAAGTTGAGGAGGAGACACAAAATCAACACTAAAATTAAGTGTAATCCTATTTTCATCTATTTCTTAGACATTCTAATTTTCTTTCATATAACAGATCTACTCAAAGCCTATAGTCCTTTTTCCATTGTTTTCTAGTTGGGACTTGTTAATTTTTCAAAAATTCCTTTTATATCTTAACTTCTTAACTCTTTAAATAATTTGTGTATTATAAGTATTCTCTTCTGATCTGTGAGGTAGCGATTGATTTTGTATATAGTATCCTTCATTAAACAGAATTATTTACCCTGATGAAATAAAATCTATTGCTTTTTCTCATGATTGCTTTTTTCTCATGATTTTAAATGAACTAGATTAGCTATAGGGAGAAACAAAGTGGAACTTGTTTTGTTTTCTAATAATTCTGAAATCTGTGATTTGTTAACTTGCAAATGTTGCTTACAGAATATTTAAATTAAACAAAAATGGAATTGAAACAAAAATAATTGTCTTGGAAAGGGGGGACATGCATGTGTTTGATATCATATCTTAAGCAACAAATTGGCATTAGCCAGTGCTATTAGTTTGATGAGGTTATCACTAGAGCATAAAACTTCCCTAGTGCTGTATCTGTTAGCTAGTGGACTGGGTCACATTTCTATCATTTATATAAATAAAATATAAATATTAAATTAGAGATGTTTTCATCCTCTCATTTTGAAGCAAGTCGATATATCCAATATTTATGTGTGAAACAAAGGATTCAATAACATGAACTATACAAAACTCTACATAGAACAAGTGCTCTGGCAGGATTGCACTTGCAATGGTTATCTCACACATGAACATCACAATTTCATGTTTTCATTATGTAAATACATTCATCATTCTTGCTTTAAAAATAAAATGAAAAAAACTTTATCAACTATTGTAATCCACCCTGAACATACTAGCAAAATCTGAGTCCATAGATTAAAGATTTCCCAGGTCTTTTATTATATTCCAGGCACTCAGAGAAACATCCTTGGCTGAATGAGCCAATCCCACTTAATTCCAAACCAAGAGAAGATGACATTTTGGTGGTTGAAAAATGATTTATCAGTGTCTCAATGTTTCCATCTCTATGTTGAATAGCGGTAGGACTATAAGAATGCTGTCTGGAAATGATGAACTAATTTAATTTTGGACGATGTCTCTTCCCACCCAACGTGTTTGTGTAGGACCTAGTACAAAACTTGTTGATGTCAGCTATTCATCCAGTGTGGGTTTCAGCCATGTTTATATTCCAAAGACCTCACAGCAACAGCTAATGTGTTCTGACCATAAAATTTGATTATTGTAATTTCCAATCTTTAGATCCTCCCACTTAAATCTTCTCTTTCTTTGAAGATTGTGTCAAGGTTTATTGCATGCTGATTGCTCAATAATTAACTTTAGGGATCTAACAGAATTCCTAAAATACTGGAGCTGACTTACATAAAATTGTTAAGTATCAATAATGAATAATAATGTGCTGTAGAGAACAGGCAATTCCTTTGGAACAGTACACGCCTATGATTAAAAATTATGGACTTAGACAGGAAAGGATGCCAAAAAGTCATTTGGACAAGCATCCTGGCTTCAGTTGAACCACTTCAGACAGATGTAATTAATTGTATCAGAAGTTACTTTACATTTTATAGCTTACATGCCAAACATTAATTTTAAGCATCCAAAACTGAACAAATTTGTTTTAAATTCCCAGTTATAATCATTTAATCCCCAGAAGCTTAACAAAAAGGAAACTTTTACTATCCACAATCTCCCAAAAGCATGATGCATATATGGGTTGTTTTTTTTTGAAGTTTCCAATTATCTGTGTGTGTGTGTGTGTGTGTGTGTGTGTGTGTGTGTGTGTGTGTGTGTTAAGCTGATGTACAGAGGAAATAGTTACATACTTCAGGTAATAAGTACCTTTCTTTTTGTCACCCTCTTCCTCATTTTCTCCCAGTTTTTTTTGACTATGTGTTTCAACAAATCAATCTACTAATGACTGATAAAAGATGTATTGTGTTCTTCTTTTCATTCTCCCTTTATCATCTAACCCCTGTCCATTAAACTGCCTGAGAGTATTTCAGTATTGTTGATGTTTCCCACCCACAAGAGAATTGCCAGAATTTATATTAAAATATAGCTTACTGGTGTATTAACAATTTCCAGTTCCTGAGAAGGTAGAGTAGTGTTGTTTCTTATGGGTAGGAGCAACACATTTTGAAAATCACTCAAGAAAAATGCATTGTTTACTACTGGTATTATTATAAGCTACTCTGAAATGTAATGGTTTTAAACATAAGTGTTTAAAAAATTGTGAGTCTGTAGATTAGACGAACAATTATTTGGTTTCCAAAATTATTTGGTTTCCTTTACATTTCAGGTCCACAATCAGCTGAAAGGTCCCTAGCCTCAACTATCACGTAACATTGGATTTTCTTTCTATCGGGTAGCCCTAAATGAGAGAGCTACTTCCTTCTCCACACTATAGGTTATTTTAATGAGTTTTTTATTGTGAAAATACTGTACAGAGGGGTTATAGTTATATGAGCAAGGTAATGAGTACATTTCTTATCAAACATTGTTGCCTCCTCCTTTGTTTTTCCCCTACCATCCCTTCCCTTCCACCTCCTCAACTACACTCCCCCTGCAAATCATAAAGTTCATTATTCAACAAAGCATCTTGTACATCTCATTATTGCAATGGGTCAACCTATATATCTATTTAAACAATTTGTTTTTTTCCCTTACTCTACCCAACTATAAGTTATGTTTCAGTACCTAATCCAGACTTGTTCTAGTGCAGATGGCATCACACAGACACAGACACAAACACACACACACAGACACACACACACACACAGACACACACCAAAACAAACAAAAAAAGCTGGTTGTAATCCAAACAAGTTTGTTGAGCCTTAGTACTGTAAATAGCATATCTTGATTGTACAGCAATATTTTTGTTGAAGGAATTCACAAGGGCAGCTCTGAGTTCGTTTATCAGAGGATTGTTAACAGTGCTATAAGTAAACCATTAATTATTAATTGAGAGGCTAAAAGTCAATAGATCTATATCATACCAATATATCAACCTTGACTTTCAGTTTTGACAGTTTTGAAAATACTACTATTCATAACTATCTGAAATAGTAATAGTTGTTCATGTATATATATATATACAAATATATATATACCATTATTATTATTAATAATAATCCTATTTGTCTTTAGGCTTTTGTAGAAAGCCCAAGATCCCAGAAAAACAAACCTTATGATGACAGTGTTTTTACTTATATATAATATATGTAATTCATATAAATGGGTTGACTTCATTTAATATTGGATCAATCTTCTCATGTCTTTCATTGTAGGAGGACATTAATTGAGGAGTAAAAATCAACTCTATTTGAATCCTGGCTTCACTCCTATATTGAAATTATATCAGTGATTTACCCTCTCAGAGCTTTAGCATTATTGGTAGTAAAAATAATGATTACTGTATTAAAAGTATTATCTATATTGGTATTAGAAACAGATCAGCTATTTTGTCCATGCTAATTCCTCTTTGCTTTCTCTTTGCTATAATCCCTCCTTTTTACTATTATTCTTTATCATTACCTATAAATTCTTCTTTCCTTCTCCCTTGACTTCCCCTGGTAATTTGTACACTTTAAGCTTCTTCTACAGATCCATTTTTAACACCTAAGATTCATTTTCATAGTATAAAGCACCTCACATTGAAGAATATTCAACATGCTTGCCCACATCCAGAGGTCACATCATTTTCCTAAACTACATTTTTTTCTTTTAAACTCTTCTGCACATTTAAAAACACCTATATGAGATGAGCCAATAAAGCTAAAGTTAATATTAGCATTCATAATCTCATAATACTTGTATACCCAAACTGTATTATATAAATACCTTTTCCTGTTGGAGCAGATCTTCCTTATTATATTACTCCATAAATCAAATTTCTAAAAATTTGGGAAATAGGAAGAATATTGGAGATGAAATTATGAATGAAATTAAGGAATGCTGCTTCTGTGTTTTGATTAGAGCTATAGTATGAAGCACATCTACTTTCTACAATTTCTATTAATATCCATGTCTCTCTTTGTATTGAAGTGTATATGACACTTAAATGTATTGTTATCCACACACATATGTGCACAAATTAATTTGTCAATCAGTACCTGGAACCTATCATGGACCTAAGAGGAGTTTATGGAGAGGTTTCAAAGAAGAGATTCAAAGTTGTCAATCTTGTCCTCTTTATGAAGGAGATCCAACCTGCATAAGCGAGGTAACAAATGTTAGTTATCTAGACATTATAAAAGAGTGGTATAACCCCTGTTTTCACTGTATTTGATGTTGGTATAATTTGGGAGGGGAAGGGGAAAAAAAAATGTTTAAATAGGGATACAGATTGCCCCCTTGCAACAATGAGAAGTACAAGAGTCTCTGTCGAAAAACAAACTTTACAATTTAGGTGGGATAGGGGTAGTTGAGGAAGTGGGAAGGAAGGGATGGTAGGGGAAAAACAAAGGAGGAGGCTACAATGCTTGATAAGAAATGTACTCATTACCTTGCTCATGTAATTGTAACCTCTCTGTACAGTATTTTCACAATAAAAAACTTACTTAAAAATGAGCCTGAAAAAAAACAGAAAAATAAACAATGATTTATTTAAAGTTATGTTGAAAGGTAGCACTTTCTATATATTACACCAAATAAATCAATAACTTTTCTGGAAAGCCAGCTGAATAATCTGCTATACCTTTGATCCTTACAATTGATCATTGGCTATTTTAGCTGTTAGAGTAGGTGAAGTTTTCCTGTTTTAATCTATCACAAGCTTGGGTCCTTTGCTTATGCCAACTTTCTATTTAGTGTAAAATGTCTTGTTATTTTTTTAAAAGAAGGCCCAGCTTCATCTAGAAAATCAAGTGTTCAAGTATATATAATTGAATAGAACTCAGAGCAATGAATAATAGTTTGAAAAAAAACCACCTAAGACCACAGGCATGTGCCACGATGGTAGTTTTATTTGCTCAGATGAAGGCAAGGTAAGTTTTTGTAACAGCTATTCTATTTCTAATCATCCCCTTTTCTACTTCCTCACTAGCTGGGAATATAGGCATGAGCCATCAACTTGAGCTATGCAACGAAGTAAATAAATTTTAACAAAAATTCTGGAGAGATTGTTTTGCGTGTAGTACATTTTTCAGACTCATTAGAAGAAAAGAATATGCAGTTTTCAAATATTTTATGAGCAAGATTGTTCATGGCTTTGTGAGGATACTTTGGTTATTGGTTCCAAAATTAAACAGTCTCTGTCCTATAGTTCTGGTTATCTATAGACAAGTTTTAAAAAGAATTAACTCTTAGTTGTTATCAATAACTATGTATATTAAACAATAAAATGTTTTACATTGCTCACAAGGTCTTGAATTAAATATTGTCAATGTGCTCACTGTATAGCCTTTATGTAACCTAGTACAAATTCGTTTTCTGTATTGTTTGATTACATGCACAGCCACAAACAAGATAGACTAGAATCTCTCAAATCAGAAAAATATATATATTTACATATCTGATTTTGTCTAAGAAATCAAGAGGAAATACTGCTTAAACATTTGGAAGAAGCAACAATACTTGATAAGAAATGTACTCATTACCTTGCTCATGTAACTGTAACCCCTCTGTACAGTATTTTAACAATAAAAAAACTTATAAAAATAAAACATTTGAGTTTAGGAAAAGAAGTATTTGACAGATAGGAGGATGTGATAGGTAAAGGAAAAATGTACCAAAAGAATGAGCCAGAACTGTCATGGTGCAGGGAGGGGTGAGGTGAGGGGTGGGGAGGTGTGGAAAGAAGGAGAGCTTTTCTTGAAGTTTTTAAGCTGAAAACTGTCTGCAACGTGTGAATTATTTGTGCTATAAAAGGAGGAGAGGGTAAGAAAGATGGAATAAAATTTATAGAGCTTTAAATTCTGCAGCCCCTGAATTTCCTGCTTATGGAGAACACTCAACCAAACATAAGCAAGTAGATCATATATTGTTCGTACATACTGCTGTGCTAGTGAATTCATTCCTGATCTGAATGGTAAGAGCAAATTCATGGGGAATGAATAATAGCGTGACATAGCTAATTAATGCCAGTTCAATCCAGGCCTCTTAGGCAATCAGTACAAATTGTACGGTGCAATCGGATGGTTTTTTTTATGTGAGAGTGGTGTATGGGGGATTGATCTGAGATGTAAAGATGACATCAAAACCCCAGGGCAAGAACTAACTGCCCAGCATTATTGTCCTCCCTAATTTATGGTCTTCTGATCTGGCAAAACTTCCATAAGACTTAAATTTCTGAAATACTGCCATAAAATGGAATTTTGAAATAACTATCTCATCAATCACTGACATTCCATGCTGTTTCCAAGAATTTGAAACTCATATGCAAGTATTCTGAACCTCCATTCTTTCTAAAAAGAAAGAATTCTTTTTAAATGCCTCATTTGGGGCAACCACAGACAGATCTAAATGGCCAGGTAAGAATGTCTTGTTTTCAAGACCTTCAAATGTTAGTTGAGGAAATAATCATGGAAATAAAGAAGACCATCACCGGCATTCTCTTAGAGTCATTGTTTAGTTAACTGAAGCAAAATATGTCTCTGTTACTTGTTAAATAATTCTAAATAGATTATTTTTCTCTTCTGCTCATTTCAAGATAAACCTATTTAGTAAATATTTCAGGGATCCTAGAAGTAACATATTTCCTGTTCTTTATAGAAGTGTATTTCTTTCAAATCAGCCATAGTAATTACATTGCCCAGAAACTTATTTATTTTGCTATGCTTATACAAGAAATGATTGAAATCTATGCTCATATAACTATAAGAATATATCTTTAGATAACTTTCAATACCTAAGATTTTAACAAACATATTTCACTACATTATTGGATCATACTAGTGACAATTATATCTTCTTTTCAGATGATATCTCATAGCTAGATGACATTTTCCTCAAGGGTCACTTCTATCTTCTGATTTAGTTTTATATGAGATGTATATGTCTGTTATAATCATGCTGTTCACTTATTTTGTCATTTTAAATCATTTAAAACATATAACAACATTGGTTTCTTTTATTTCTTTTATTTTTTTTTTGAGAGCTGGGAACGTGCCTTAGTGGTAGATTACTTGCCTATCATGCATGAGCCTCTGGGTTTGGTTCCTCAGTACTTCATAAACAACAACAACAATAAATTTTTTAAAAACCTTTTTAAAATCATTAGTGAATTTATCCCACTTATGCAGCTCTGTTTTATTTGGCTATGATAGTTGTTATCTCAGAATTTTATTGTTCTCTTTATTTTAGTTATATAAATTATGTGAAGATTTCCTCATAAGTAATAATCTCCCAACTCCCATGTATTCCAAAATGTCTCTTAGCTGCTTTACATGTTAATGGTGGCTTGCCTAAGGATGAAATTTCTATTCATTTTCTTTTTCCTTGGAGACTTGACTCCAACTCACATTGGCGACCTTAAGAAACTCCAACACTCTCCTATTGCTATTTTTATTCGTTTTTTTTTTTATGATGTGTGTGTGTGTGTGTGTGTATGTGTGCGTGTGTGTAGTATGTGACAGTGTCTGGACACAGGGCCTCATGCTTGCCGGCAATATGGTCTATGACTTGATCCATGCCTCCATGCCATTTTTATTTCATTGTAGTAAAAATAGTGACTCCATTTCTTGCCTGTGACATCTAGGACTTTGATCCTTTGCAGTTTCCTAATTACTAATAGTTCTTTCTCATCGCATTTCTAATTATCTTTCATGTTGCGCTCATCAATCCTATGGTCTAGTTGTTTCCTTCACCCTTGAATTTATCTTCTAAATTTCCTCTAGCAATTGGTGAGTTTGTTTCTCTTGTTTGTTTACCTGAATTGTACTGTCCATGCATCTCTTGATTACCATATTTCTTAAGTTTCTCTCTGTGGAATACTTGGCTGGAGTCCATTTGAATTTCCTTGTCTCTCCTTTGCCTAAGGAAAATTGAAGCTAAAGTTAGATTTTAGAAGTAGAATGACTAGATTCTCTGTTTAGAATCTAATCTCTGTTTAGATTCTTCTCTCCCTACTTGGATAAGCAGATATGAACTATACTAATTTATCTATCCCTCTCTTTTATTATTTGGCATAAATTTATACATGATTATGGTTTTCATTTTTCTATTATCTCATACCCATCCCATTCTCTGGGAAAAATAGTATTTGAAATTTTTTTCTCTAATTTTTCAAAGTTTTATGGTATCTGATTTTTTCTAGTGGTTTCTTTTACACACACACACACACATAATATTGTGTACATTACAATTATATATGTGAATTATATTATAATATTATATTGATATATTGCATTCATTATATATTATAGTACAGTATATATTATATAAGTATACTTATATATACTTAATATAATAAGTATAAGTATATATAAGTATACTTATATAATATAATATATAAGGTTTTTTTAGAATATATTTATATACTTTATATTTATATACTTATATAATATAATATATATAGTATAATTATATATTTGTATAATATGTTTATTATATAATATGAATTATTATATGTCATAATAACATATTTTGGTATATAATATATATTTTTCATCTGCATTTTTCATATCCAGAGTAGGAAACTAGACTTTTCCTCAATTTTGTCTTGATATTTTCATTATTAAGAGAGAGACTCTCCATCATTTTCTCCATTCTTTTTTTTCTCTAATCTCTACTCAACAATCAACTTTTCTAACAAAAAAAACCTGACCCTAGAATATAATCCCTGAGATTCTTGATAACATTTTCTCTAGAAGGGAAATAAATCTACTATCAAAGAAATGGAGAACAATATGTTTATCTACTACTTTGGGAAAGACAAGTAAAATGTTTAATAGGAAGGTGGCACCTACAGGTTTTTACTGTATTGGATATGCAGTATATATGACATTACAATTAGGAATAACAGTACCTCCCTTTATTACTGCTCATGCCTTAAATTTGCTTTCTTCGTTGTCTGGTTAAAAATGGACAAACTAAACTCATGGCTTACCTGTGGCATGTCACAAATTCACTGGACTATACCTCCTAGAAATTTGTTGAGACCAACATTCTTAAAAAACTTTACTAATTTGGGCTACATAAACAATTAGCATTTGTAAAGTACTCAGTGATAGTCACAGAACAATTGTAATCATCTTTGGGTTATAGAATTACTTTCACAATTAATACTCCTAAAATACATGCATATTCATCATCTTGGTTCATATTATAAAAACTGAAATTATATTCAATTTAATTTGAAAAGAAATAATAGGACATGAAATAATGAAATATACCAGGGAGGAGTAGCAGAGTCTCGCTAAATACAATCCATACTGATTGCATTTCTTTGGATTATTGTTATCTTTGCTGTGAACACCCAGGTGTGTCTAATAGAAATGCTCATTTTCTGCCTATTATTTAGCACCTGCTAAGGTGTATCTATTTTCCTGAATAGCATAAAATGAAATAGAATAAATGTGAATACAATGCGATTTCTACCATAAAATTCCATTTTGTATGTATTTGAAATGACTGTATCATTTATGTTTCTTTTGTGTAAGGATGATTATTATAATGACAGCATTGTTTAAAGTGCATTTTTTATAAACTGGTTTGTGGATACATGATTACTGTTTTCCAAAATCAGTTTCCTACAGCAATAAATGGTAATATAGGTATTTTTCCTATGTCACAACTGATTATTTTTATAAATGGGATTGGTTAAAGACCAATCAGCTTTATGAACATTTCACTTCATATCCATTCCTTGAGTAATCTATTTAGCTATATTGCCATAATCAAGCATGCTATAAAGATTTCACTTTAATAATGAAATGGAAATAATGTTAGAATCTTATAACAACATAGCCAATCACTTTACAGTCCTCTTAGGAGACCTAGTCCCTTAGGAATAAGTTTGTTATTTACCTTCTCTGTATTTTAGTGATTGTGGCTAGAATGAGTTCTCTTAGTAAAATACCCAAATTCATGAACATAATTATTTCAATTTTAAAACATGCTATGGATAAATTATGATTGTAAAAATGTACAGTATGTTCTCATGCAAAAAAGCAGTTGAAATTTCATGTAATTTTATAAATCAATAACTTAATTATCTATTACACACTTCACTATTTAATTTTCCCTACAGGATGGTACATTATTTTTATGTGTGTGTGAGTGTGTGTGTGTGTGTGTGTGTGTGTGTGTGCCATTATTTGGAGATTAAACTCAAGTTCTGCGCACTGTTAGCTATTTTGCTGATGTTCTACCACTCAGATATAGCTCCACTTCTGGATTTTGATGGTTAATTTGAGAAAACTAAGTCCTTTCCTGACTGAGCTGGATTTGAACAACAATCCTCAGATCTCAGAATCTTGATTAGCTAGGATTACAGGCATGAGCCTCTGGCATCTAGATTGCCATCTATTTTATTAGAATTTATCAGGAAATTGTTCCCTTTATTTATTTTACTCTTTTTTTATTGTCAAGGGGAACAACAGAATGGTGAGACAAAGGATAAGGGGAGAACAAAAGCAACAGAAATGAATACAAGACAATACGTTGGAAAGGATTTGTTACCTTTATTTTATTCCCTGATGTCATTTCACAGCTTTTAACATCAAATAGATTTGAATAATTTAAAAGTTTACTTTTTATTGAGTTTATATAAGGTACATGAAGCAATTTCCTTCAAAACTTCTCATATGATAAATGTCATATTTTATAATTGCAAGCTAGGAACTATTTTAAAAGTACATTAAATAAAAAATAATACTGGTTCTATAGCAATCATTTATTTTAGGTTTTAAGTCCAACATAAATCGTTTTTATTTATTTATTTAGTTTTTAATAGGATTTCAATTTAGGTTCTGTGAGGTCTTATGTGAAATTTATGCAATGTATAGAAATAAAAATTTATAAAAATAGAAAATGATAAATCATTGGATTGATATAAATTGTTATAAATTACAATAAATAAAAACCATGAATTAGAATATAAATGCTTCCTATGTTTTGAATAGTCCATCTTAGATTTAAAGAGAGTACATGGAAAAATACAGAATCACCTGTTTTGCAAATCCCTGTAAATTTTTTCATCCCTATATCATTAAACACATGCCTACTCACAGCTCATATTCACATTGACAAATACAATTATAAATGTATGGAAACAAATATGAGAAATTTCATAAATACGGATGTATGGAAGAAAATATGAGAAATTGTACATTTGCTATTGTTGCTGTGCTATATTCTTGTTCAAAAAATGCTTCTTAGTTCAACTATGGATGTATATGAATGGAAATAAATGGAGATACTTTTTCTTCCACACACACAAAAATGCTTCTTAGCTGGGCACCAGTAGCTGGTGGCTTACGACTCTGATCCTAGCTACTCAGAGGCTAAGATCTGAGGATCTTTGTTTCAAGCTAGCCCAGGCAAGAAAGTCATGAGATTCTTGTTTTCACTTAATCTCTATAGAAAGTCAAAAGTAGAACTGTGTTTCAAGTGGTAGAACATTAGCCTTGAACAGAAAAACTCAGAGACCATATCCAGGCCCATGTTCAAGCCCCAGGACTGGTGTGCGTGCACACCAATGCACGCGCACGCACACACACACACACACACACACAAAGCTCGTTTTAAGCTTTCTAATATAACATCTGGGAGATGTTTAGAATTTAAAATGTTGATTGGAACACCACCAACTTCACAGGAAATGTTAGGCAAAGTCTAAATAGAAGAGAAACTATTTTCAAAGCAGTCTTCATAAAGTCACGTATCTTTAGAGGGTACTGTCTGTTCTTTGTAACTAATGACATGGAGTAAGCCACAAAAATAAATCTACTTCAGTCTCCTTTGTGTATATAGACATATACATGCTTATATGAGCTAAGAAAAGGGGAACTTCATTTCATATCCCTGTTGGGTTGTCCATAGTGTTCTATGCCTTTTTAAAAAAATTATATCTATAAAGTAATAGTATTTTAATGAAGGCTATTGTAGTTAATATCTTCTGTATCAATCTTCTTAAACTGTAAATAGTTCAACAATACTGAATGCCAATAGATTAATTTTTGAGTCTTCTCACACACACAAAGTTATGCAAGGTATTCATCTAGACTAATTGAATCATAAATTGATTTAAATCAAAAGGGAATATTCTCTTTTTGGTCACTTGTCAGATTGTCTGTTCATTTTGTTTTCTGTTAACACTTAATGGGTTTTGAATAGTCCTGGGCAGGATATGTCTCCATTTATAAACCAGTTTGAGCAAGTAGGCAAGGCATCTTGCTACTGAATTCAGCTTGAATGATGACCCTTTCAATCTGGAAAATAAGTGTACATGTTGGAAGTGGATGTTCCATATGGATACTGCCTTAGGCTTTTGTTTCCTTGATTCTCAGTTGATTTGAGGATAGGGGATTGATGTTGGTTGGGATATTCAATGACTGTTCTTTTTGTTAAACGTGATTCATTTTTAACACCTAAATTTAATCATAAATTTTAGTAATTTATTCCTAAACAAAGTTTGAGAGCTCACATAATTTTTGTTGCTTGATAAGACATACAGTTACATTGTTTGGGGAGGTAATTTTTCTTTTTCAATCAGTTAAATAGTATTCCTTAAAGTTAAAATACTTTATTTCACATGATTTATGTATTTCTGCATTTGTTAGAGTTTTATGCTCTTTCTATGTGTATAATTGCTAATGGAAATATAGGAATTTTTCCATTAAACAGTTAAACACTGCTGTCCTGAAGAGATCCTAGGACTTCTGTGAATCACATGATGATTCTTCAGATAATGGATCTGCTATAGATTTTACTGATTTCTATTGTAGAATTACATGTGTTTGTGGTTTTCGTGGACAATGTCCCGAAATGGTTGAATTAAGTAGCATTTCTCACCATATAACAAGTACTAATTCAATTTGACTGTCACAACCAAAAATTGTGTGTTCCATTAAGAGGTTTCTTTTGATGATTTCACTCAGCTTAGTCTTGTTCCACTACATTTGTTTTGACTGCCTTCGAAGCATGACTTTTAAATAAAACCCATCCCTATCTATTTGCTATGTGGCAGCAACCTTGGTATACTACTGTGTCTCCTTACCGGAGTCTGCCTTATAATTTCTCTTAGTTTCAGGAAAATATTGCTTTATTTGGACTTGTAATTTGGAGTTTACAAATATAGTGGGAGGGATGCCAATTACATTTATGGTAGCAAAGTCTGCCTCATACCCCCAGGTAAAAGAGACCTCATGGGAAGAATGTGTAGTACAAATTATCTGTCAAATATTGTTATATATATATATGCTACATAAGATTCGACTTCAATGATCCTGAAGATGTGCATTGCAGACCTTTCTGAAATGATTCAATGTCCTGGCAGAAACATCACTTGTCCTTCTCAAACATTAGATTTTTGCCACAGTAAGGTGTCAAGCTTCAGACACATATTTAGTCATCTCAACCCTACTTCCATCATGGCCTCTATTTCTCATCAATTACCCCTGACATTTCTATTCTTTCTATTTTTCCTCATGAAAAAAATCCTACAACAAGTGATCTGGTCTATTAATGACAAATATATTGTCCAATGCATTTAGTGTTACTAAACAAAACATTTTTGAATCTTAGAATTTTAAAAAATCATATAAACTATATGGTTGCATTTACAAATACTCATTTTACCAGGTTGCAAGATGCTTGGATAAAAGAGGCTAAATTCCTATGTGAATCCCCATAACTTATTTTCTACCAGAAATATAAAATTCAAAAAATTTACCAAATTAATCATAGGCTTCATCCTGACCTAATTTTGCCCCTAAGGTGATAGTTGGCAAACATATTTGTCATAACTGAGGAAGATTGTTACAGGCATGGAGCAAGTAGAAGCCAGGGACAGTTCTAAATATCCTTTAATATACAGCACAACACTGTTTGGACCATAACACCATTAGTGACTAGATGTAGAAACTGTTAAGTTCTGGCCTTGTTCCTATCTCAGGAAATTAAGTTTTATCCAACTTTACTAATCACTGTCTATCAATTATACCAATCAGCTCAATAATAATATCCAAAACTCTGTTGACTAGGACTTGTTATATATTTCAAAAATCAACCCCTGAACTGGAATTTTAAAATGGATTTTATCTATGGAGTGAATAATTCTTTTTCTGGGTAGTTTAAAACTCATAGAAAATGAGCTTGTCTCTGGTCCAAGTGGCAGTTCATAATTATCTAGGTCTGCCTGGGTCAGTTTGTTAAAACAGAATACAGAGGGGAAGTTAATAATCCTTCTTAGCAACTTCACTTTAATTTGTTTTTTCTATAGCCTCAAAAGCATCACCTCCTCATCCTGACCTGGCTTAAGTGCCATTGATCACAAGAAGCAGGGATCAAAAGAAGGTGACCGGATTCTTTTTAAATTATCATCACTATTGTATCAACTGTGTCAGTGACAGCTTCCCCTGCCAGCAGGTCACCACCAGTGTCTGTGTTCTGGAAGGACAGCTTATAAATTAAGCAGTTGACCTTTCTGTCACTCATTCAACATTGGACCATCCGGGGCTGCCAAAAGCATTAACTTTGAGCAATGGCCACTTCAACAAAGTACAAATGCAATATTTATAAACCTTACATTGTTGTCTCTGCCAAAATTTCAATAACATTGTCTATTTCTCATTTTCTTCTCATCCATTAAAAAGTAGAAAATGATAATCGATAGCTTAGAATGTTAAATGAAAACAATTTGGTGACTCAGAAGATAAAGGAAGTACAAAATAATAACCCTGAGCAATGCGCCCATTATATGAATTTTTGTGTTAGGAAACAACGAAAAAGTAGAACTGCCAAGGATTTGGTGGTGCTTCTATGAATTTTCCTGTTGAAAAACTACATAGCCTTGAATAACTAAACAACTTCTATTAATTCATGCAAATACTGGACTATACTGGATTACTTGAGTGTCTCATCATCTTCTGCAATGTGTTCAAGAAATAAGAATCAAAGTAAGCCAATATTTTATTTCCAAGTGGAGGAGAGAGGCAGTAAAACAATGCATGACATGTTTGTGGGTTTTCTGAGATTCATTTTGACATTAAATCTGAGTAGCATTGTTATATACTATTTGAGTGGACATGATGATACAACATCCAGAATGTCCTGTGAGAATGGGTTCATTCTATTCTGACTACTTAGAGAATTTAGCTCTGACCCTCAACTGTATACATATCACCCTTCCTGAAGATAGTCCGCATCTCCATTGTATAGCCCCTACTTGTCATCACTCGTATCCAATCATTCATTAAAGTGCTTCTACAAAGGTCTAGACCTCCCTTCTCAGGATAAGTAAGAACAGCCATCACAGACTAGTCTGCCAGGTATGGGCTATTAGGGCCTCCTTGGGTAGTGTCCAACATCTCTGTCTGCTTGACTATTCTCCCTTGTTTAAAAATTTATCCTGAAAGTCAATCTCAAGAGCACTTGTTAGTAAATTCCCTTCATCCAAATTACTATCAAAATAAATGTTTCCGAGGGGTCCCAAACAAGAACAACAAGGGCCATTATTCACATGAGAACGGCAGACTAGGATGGGATTTCGTTTCTGGATTGCTTGTTCTTTAGTCCTGTAGGAATGATTCCTTATTGGCAATTGGTGGGCATCCAGATATCTCCCAGCACTAACTACCAAGGCAATTACTAAACTTTTATCTGGTGTGGTGTGATGTGTTGAGATAATAGGAGATAGGCTGAGAAATGTGTAATAGAAAGTAGCTATAAGGACATGTATCTGCTTGTCTAAGATATATACTAGTTATTGCAAATAAGGGAAACCATGGGACCTATGTTTCTTTGGGCCTGGCTTACTTTGCTTAATATATTTTTTTCCACGTCTTCTCATTTCTTAACAAATGGGGCAATGTCATTCTTTCTGATGCAGGCATAGAATTCCATTGTGTATGTATACCACATTGTGTTGATCCATTCATCTACTGAGGGGCATCTGGGTTGGTTCCATATCTTAGCTATGGTAAATAATGCTGCAATAAACATAGTTGTGCTGATAGCATAACTCATGTATGTCTGAGACAAGCAGAAACAGTCAGATAACTTGATGTTAGGTGAAATGAACCCCAAGATAAGGACTCAATTTTTTTTCTTTCTTGCTATTGTTTCTAACTTATTTATAAGATATTTCTTTGTTGCTTTGTATGTCCCTCCCCCACGGTATAACCCCTGCTTTCACTGTATTTGATGTTGGTATAATTTGTGGAGGGGAAGGAAAAAAACAAATTGTTTAAATAGGGACACAGGTAGACCCCATTGCAATAATGAGATGTACAAGACATTATGTTGAAAAACGAACTTTACAACTTCGGGGGGACGGGGAAGAACGTTGTGAGGGGGTGTCATGGGAAGGGATCGTATGATAAGGGGAAAAAATGAGGAGGCAACAACGCTTGATATGAAATGTACTCATTACCTTGCCCATGTCATTGTAACCCCTCTGTATGGTATTTTCACAATAATAGGGATATAGGTGGACCCATTGTAATGTAAAAGTTGTTATGTCGAGTTGAGACTTACAAGTCGTTATGTCGAAAACGAACTTTACAACTTTGGTAAGTGGGAAGGAGGATTGGGTGGGGGAGTGGGGGGAGGATGGGATGGTAAGGGGAAACAAAGGAGGAGGCTACAATGCTTGATAAGAAATGTATTATCTTGCCCATGTAATTGTAACCCCTTTGTACAGTATTTTCACAATAATAATAAAAAGGACATGTATCTCCATGAATATGCTAAACATTACTGCCTTAAGGAAAGAAAGTATTCAGAATAATTAATTAACAAATGAAAGCCAAAAGTGAAAGTTAGGACGATGTGTAACTTGTAATATGACTAACCTCTAGTTAGTCATAGATACCTGGGGCCAAATCTTAAGCACGGGTGTCTCAGAGCTCCAAAAAACGGTTTCAATTGCAACCCGAGCATGTATGCTGTGTTAAAACTAAGGCTCCATTTAAGGGAAAATTGATCTTGACACATAGAATGGAGACATCTAGATCAATTGGACCTATGGATTTTCAAATCTCAAATTCCTCTAAATTCTGACAATACTGGCTTTGTTTGTCATAGTTAGAACTACTAGTCCTTCCTTGTTCAAAGATGATGAGTAGTTTCTTTTGTCCATGTTCTCTAACTTCAATTCCATCTTCTCTCATTGTCTAGGATTAAGTCATAACTCAGTTACAGATGTACAGGCTCTAACAATGAAGGAAACAGATAAAGGGACTTGAGGATCCAGTCAGTACAACTTTGCTTAGGATAAAAAGCAGTAAGTGCTTGATCAAGGAACATAGTTTAAGGGAAGAAAGGAGGCAAGATTGAGAGACAGAATTTTTGGTAGGTAAATTGAATCTGGTTAACAAGAGAATCTATGATTCTGTTTTTAGACAATGTAGGCAAGAAGAAATATAATTAACACTAGTGTTAGACCATGATCTCTTGAAACATTCTTGCTCAGTTTTGATGGTGAATAGACAATCTTATGTTTCATTAGAAACATAAGAAGCAAAGGAGGAAATTGCTCAGCCAATCTGATGAGCTTTATACCACTAAGATGAGTAGACATGTTATTTGATGTTCAAGGAAATCTAGAATATATAGCTCAAGCAGAAAGCAAAAGTAATGCTTATGACTCTAAGATCAGTTACAAGAGTAGTCAGATTTTTTTCAGTAATTCTCACCATCTAAGGTTTTCCATATCAACACATGATACACCTGACATAATTTTTCTTTGAATTTATAGAAGAAATGTCCTTATGTGCCATTCAAGACTAAAGCTCCCAGAAGAGCTGTCAGTCCATCAGTAATCATTGCCTGTCAGTTACAAGCCTGTATGATGTGGGTTGTAGACACGTATTTTGCTCAGTCAAAGGTTCTTCTGTAGGAGTCCTATTTCATAATTATTACATACCTGTAAGGATACAGTGCTATTAACTCAAGTCAGCAGAAAGATGGAAGTCACCTCATAGTCTAGTGCAGTTGGTTTGGATGATGTTCCCTCAGGTTCCATCTCTCTGCCCAGTTGCTTCACCTCTTCCAAAGAAGCTGAATCAATGAGTTTTCACAAAAACTTTGAATTGAATCTTCAGCTCAGAATCTTTTCCAAAGGAATCTAATCTGCAACAATTGCTTATAGCATTAGTGGACTCAAAATTGTTAAAATATCATTAAAAACATATATCAGAAGTTTAATTTTTTGTCCACATCCCCTCCAGCATCTGTTGTTATTAGAGTTCTTGATTATAGCCATTCTAACTAGGGTGAGGTGGAAACTCAATGCTGTTTTGATTTGCATTTCTTTTATGGCTAGAAAGGTTGAGCATTTCTTCATGTGTCTATTGGCCATCCTTCTTTCCTCTTCAAAGAAGTTTCTCTTTAAGTCTTTAGCCCGCTTATTTATTGGGCAGTTGTTTCTTTGAAGATTTGCTTGTTTGGGGATTTGATTTTTTGAGTTCCAGGTATATTTTAGATATAAGACCCTTGTCTGTTGTATGGCTAGTGAAGATCTTCTTCCAATCTGTGGGCTTTCTATTGATCTTGCTAGCTATGTCCTTTGCCATGCAGAAGCTCTGCAATTTCATGCAATCCCATTTGTCCAACCTTTCTTTTATTTGTTGCATCAGAAAGGAACCTTACTACATTGTTGGTGGGAGTGTAAACTTGTTCAACCACTTTGGAAAGCAGTATGGAAGTTCCTCAAAAGACTCCACATAGAGCTCCTCTATGACCCAGCAATCCCACTTTTGGGCATTTACCCAAATGATCACAAACATGACCATAATAAAGCTATCAGCACAACTATGTTTATTGCAGCATTATGTATCATAGCTAAGATACGGAAACAACCCAGATGCCCCTCAGTAGAAGAATGGATCAAGAAAATGTGATATATATACACAATGGAATTCTATGCCTCCATTAGAAAGAATGGCATTGCCCCATTTGTTAGAATGGAAAGATTTGGAAAAAATTATATTAAGTGAAGTAAGCCAGGCCCAAAGAAACATAGGTCCCATGGTTTCCCTTATTTGCAATATCTAGTATATGTCTGAGTCAAGCAGGAAAGGTCAGATAAGTTGATGTTAGGGGAATGAACCCAAAGATAACTATTAAAGTGTTTTTTTTTCTTTCATGCAATTGTTTCTAACATATTTATAAGATGATTTCTATGTTGCTTTGTATGTCCCTCCCCCACGGTATAACCCCTGCTTTCACTGTATTTGATGTTGGAATAATTTGTGGAGGGGAAGGGAAAAAACAAATCGTTTAACTAGGGATACAGGTAGACCCATTGCAACAATGAGATGTACAAGTCGTTATGTCAAAACAAACTTTACAACTTTGGTGGGGGGGAGGATCGCGTGGGAGGACATCGGGTAGGGAGAGGTGGGGGGGAAGGATGGGAAGGGAGGGGAAGGAGAAACAAAGAGGAGGCTATAATGCTTGATAAGAAATGTACTCATTATCTTGCCCATGTAATTGTAACTCCAAAGAAAGAAAGAAAGAAAGAAAGAAAGAAAGAAAGAAAGAAAGAAAGGAAGGAAGGAAGGAAGGAAGGAAGGAAGGAAAGAGAGAGAGAGAGGAAAGAAAGAAAGAAGTTTAATGTTTAAAGAAAATGTATGAATAATGCTATGCTGTATTACTTTGGTCTTTCTTTTTTCTCACCATTAGTGCTTAATACTTCATTAATTCTCTTATTTTATTTTTATTATGATATTCATGAGAAATACAGAATATGTAGAGAGGTTCCTTGCCCATATACTAATGTCTATAAATGCATAAATTAAGATGGGTGATAAGGGAACCAAATTCATAGAGCTTAATTCATGGAGCTGTGTGTGTATGTGTGTGTGTGAGAGAGAGAGAGAGAGAGAGAGAGAGAGAAAGAAAGAAAGAGAGAGAAGATCTTAGAACTTGAAATTGAGGCCTAGCCACCATTGTCCCTGAGCTTTTGTGTTCAAGGCTACTATTCAACCATTTCAGCCACAGCTCCATTTCCAGCTCTTTTGTAGTTAATACAGGACAAATCTTACAGGATTTCCTGTCCAGGCTGGCTTTGAGCTGAGATCTTCAGATATCAGTTTGCTGATTAAATAGGATTATAGACATGAACCATAAGCACCTCTCTTAAAGATGCTTTTTGTGTATTCAGGAATCAATGTTTAGATGTATATGCCTAGAACACTGAATGATAGATATCTTCCCCTAAAAGTATATCTATTTGGAACTTCAAAATTTGATACTGTTAGGAAGGAGATCTTCAGTGTGCACTTAGGTAAAGACTTTAATGAGATATTACCAATTAGGAAGATCCTTAAACCCAGGAATTGTTGTCTTTATAGGAGAAAGTACTGGGATCTTTTTGACATAGAAGGAGGTTGGTGGATATACCATGCCTGGAATATGCACTGTCAACCAGGGAGCAGCAAACATTTCCTCTGACCACTAGAAGTTAAGAAGAAAGTACAGAATAAAATTTCCCTCACAAAGAATAGCAATAGCCAACCCTGTCAACATTGATTTTGGACTTCTGGCTTCTGCAAGTTTGAAAAAATAAACTAAGGTTGTTTAAAATCACTTAGTTTGTGGCAGTTTAACATTGCACCCTTATAAAAAATCCCCAAAGCAAGTTTGTAACTCCTTTACGGATAGTGTATCTCAGTGATGAGGTAAGCTGTATTGGTGCAGTATTTCCTTATTAAAACACTCACCTGCAGAACCGAAACATACTAACATTGTGTGTGTGTGTGTGTGTGTGTGTGTGTGTGTGAGTGAGTTAAATGAAACATAATTAATAATACCAGTAACTGATTTTTTAAATAAAATTGCCCTCTTTTAGTCACCTTAGGTGGACGTGGAGATTCCAGTAGACAATGCAGGAAAGAACTATAATAACTACCATCATTTTGTTTATATTTGTTAATAGCCAGTATACACCACTAGAATAAAAGCTTGATGAAATATAGTTGACTTTATTAATCTTATATCTTGTTATAATTCAAGTACTACTATAAGCCATGGCATATAATAACTGCTCAATAAGTATATGTTGAATGAAAGGATTCATGCACAAAGAGTTTTATTGATTTGATGCCATATATGTGAAAGCCACAGTTATTTACCATTATCTCACTGATAGGGGTGAATGCCAATACATCTATTATAATATATCACAGGTTATATGATGACTCCACTTATGGGCTTATCTTCATTTTCTCATAGAAGTTCTTGAGTCTATTGTTGTAAAATTAACTTGGCAACTTTCTGTGCTGTACCATTTAGCATCTTGTTACCAATGACAGTATCACTTTTTTTATATAAAAAACTATTCTCAGCTTCATTGCCTCAGTGAAAGAAATATAGCCAAATATTGTGAAGCATTTTGATAAAGAACCTAATACTGCAGTTTGGGGAGAACGTAATACTGATGGTTAATATTCATGGAAAATGAATCATTTGTTTGCCCTCATTTCATGCACAGAATTCACCATGACATCAGTGGGAGCTTTTTACAACAATAAATCTGTGCCAAATAATAAATTACATTCCTTCATATTAAATTAAAATGTGCACATTGGAAAAGCTTAATTTTAAATTTCCATGACAAATAGGAATTTGGACACTAAAAAAAAGAAGATTGAAACAAAGTTCAACTACAAGGAAAAGGCTCACACTGTGACTCTCTCAGGATTTTCCTTTCTCTTTTCTTCTTTGGCAGGTAACAAATTATCCATCAATAGGTAACATTAGGCACTACTGTCACAATGTTCGGTTATGCTTTCAAAATTGATTCTCATCATGGAAATGGATATTTATAGTATTTTCAGTAACTGAATATACAGGGAATATTTTTTAATGTGCTAAAGAACACAAAGAGCAAAATAATCTCATAAGAAAGCAAATGAAATTAAACATCCTAACAGTCTTCCCTGCAACAAATGAGTGCAACTCAGAATTTCAAAATCATTACATTTACTAATGAATATTGGCAGGGTATCTAACTGAGTTAATCCAGACTTGTAATGGCATCTAGGATGCTGTTTATATTCCAAACTACAGAAGTTTTATAAAAGTCAAGAATTCTTGGAAGGATTAGATAAAACTTTCAGATATTCTTTTATCAGCATCATAAACCATCAGCTAATGGTACAAAATGGCTTGTTTCTATTTTTATCTCATTGGTGTGAAGTTGGTAAAAATAATCTCCCCAGCACAGAAAGCATCTAGGAAAATTATGTGCTCTCATTTCATTGCTAATAAGAATGGAAAACGTCAGGTGTTTCTTAAGTCCTTTCCTAGGCCAAAGCTCTAGGCATCACTGTGATTGATTTCATCCTGCAGTCTTCAGTTTACAGGAAATCCATATAAATCAAGGAGAATATGGAAATTTCATACCTCCCAGGAGTAGCCGATTAACTGATTCTAAATTGGAGCAAAAAGGAAAGGTCAATAGGAAAGCATCCACGAGGAACACAGAGAAAATATGCCAGGCATTGACTATTTTATTTGGACAGTTCCACTCAGAACTGCACATCCGGAGCTTGCAACCACAACTATGAATATTTGTGAACCACTGGATTTATTGTCATAAAGGACTTTTTAGCCTTTTCTGATAGACAAATGCATTTTCAGTAAATGAGAAAAACAGAGAAACTGTCCAAAAAGCTTTATACTCAGAAGAGTTTTCTGGCAATGGTAGGGGGAACTCTGATCCTGAAATTGTGGTCAGTACAAGGTGAACTTAGCTTCTTATCAAGAAGAGAACTTGGAGAGAAAGACTCAAAAAATAAGAAAGCAAGCCAGAAACAACAAGTGTAACATTTCTATTTGTACTTTTGCATGATCTGAACTTTTTCACCTTTCAGAACATAGACTAAAGTCATAGTATCTCCAAACCATTGTTTGATCCCAACATCTTAAGTGAGCATGTGAAGTAATGCCTCGGGAACATTATAAGTCTATGAAGAATTAGGATCAAGTTACTTTTATATTATTCCCTTCTTGAATCTCTTGTATTGAAATTAGTGCAGCTAGTGGTTAAAAACAAAAGAGTTGAAAAAGATACATACATAAAATTTATTTTTCATTTCAAGTACCCCTTTCTTTGTTTCTAGACTGGAATGGACACAGGTAAAGTAAATCTGACTTGTCCAAAATAGATCAAAATGAATAGGAAGAACTTCACAATGAAGGGGAAGAACTTCAAGGAAATGTATTTTTGAAGTAGATGCCACAAAACCTATCTTCAGGTTTCATAGAAAAAAAATTCTTAAAACATAACACCAATACACAAATTCTTATCAAAACTGATCACTTCTCTTATTGGCTGGTAAGACTGGAGTAATGAAGTAAGTAACAAATTAACAGATTTATTTTTTTCCCAGGCCAGCCTAGAAAGAAACATCTGCTAGATTCTAATTCCAAAATAACCAGAAAACAAGCAGTGCTGAAGCATGGCTTAAATTGTAGATCCCGAGTCCAGTAAGCAAAGCTTTGAGTGCAAATGCCAGTACAGTCAATAGACAGATAGATAAAAGATGATAGATTCATAGATAGCTAGATAGATGAGTTAATATACAGTGAATGTTATTCATGTACAAGAAACTGTTTTAGGTGTTTATATTCTGTATATATTTATATACTGTATACATATATATATATACCCACTCTCTCCACATACTATATACACATATATATGCATAGTATACATAGTATATATGCATAGTATGCATATAGATAGTCTATAAATATATAGAGAATATAACATACCTAAAATGATATCTATACTGCTTACCATCTATACTTAAAACATACACACACACACACACACACACACACACACACATACACAAACATATGTGGGCTACAGGAATGAGCCACCAGAACCCAGCTTAATTAAGGGTGCTTTAATGTGATCAGGAATCAACCTAGTTGAGATTTATAAACTTAGTGGATTGAATGGCATCTTCTCCAGAAAAACATCTATTTGGAACTTCAAAATTTGATATTATTTAAAATGAGTTCTTCTATGTGTACTTAAAAAAGTTCTAAAATCCGATAGTATATATATACATATGTATATATATATATATATACTATATGTATACATATATATACTACAGAGTATATATATGTATACTATAGCTATGTTTAGATACATACTATTATACATATTATATATTATATACCCATTATATATATTATATATATGCATATTATTTATTATATATCCATTATATATATTTTATATATATAGTCAGTCGTGGGACCAGAACTCTGGGCCTGATTGCTGTTCCTAAGCTCTTTAGCTCAAGGCTAACATTTCACCACTTGAGCAACAGTGCCACTTCTGGTTTTTTCTGCTTATGCAATGCTGAGGAATTGAACCCAGGGCCTCATGCATGTAAGGCAAGCACTCTACTACTTAGCTACCTTCCCAGCCCTCCACTTTATATTGAGAGAAAGATTTTCAAATACGGTGGGGGGGGGGAGTGTTTTAGGTAATTATCTAGAATATATTTTCTTCTTACCTAATTATTAGTTATTGATATTAGTGCTATTATTAAAGTGAATGTATTGAAGCATATAGATTTTAAGTGTCTTTTTAATAAATGCATCTGTTTATAAAGTATTGGAGATGAGCTTAATGATCAGGACTGTTTCATTCAAAATCACTTGAAGGCTATTTTATCAAATATCTTTTCTTTATTTGCTTTTGTATAAATATATGATTGGGTAATCTCAAAATATCAGTATATTTTTGCCATAGTAAAAATATAAACACACACATAGTTCTTTGATGCCAGGACAAAGTAGCTAGAAAAAAAGTAAGTTTCACAACAATTAATTTCCAAGTAGCAAGAAATTATGTAGGTTATCAAATGTAATATAGGCTCTAAATGAGGCTGCTAATAATTTTAACATATTTTGCAAACTATGTCTTATTTTTTAAAGATAAAATTCTTCTAGTAAAATGTGCATAACTTTTGGCTGTAAGCTTAAACAAAGATATTTATAAATATAACCACTGAAACAAATTGTTTATGTGAAAGCAAAATGGTCAGCCCTATATATTAATAAGAAAGTTAAGAAAAAAAGAAATGAAATGATGTCTATTCATTCTGAGCTTGAGAATACTGAAAGTTACTTGAAGCACTGAAGCTCAACATTCACTGTTGAGGAAAGATATATTTGTTTTCCCAGAACAGTAGTCCAAAATTATTGAACATGCCATTGGCACTAGAAGTATTCTTTGCTGAAAGAAATGAACCATCATGGACCATCAAGGGAGCAATGGTGGGTTTAATGGGGCCATTTCAACCAGGAACTTTCAGTCTTATTGCTGTTCACATTACAATGTGCAATGGCTTCTCCTTTATATTCCAGCCTGTTAACTAAAGTACAATTTGGAGAGAAAAATGCCACCTGGAGGGACTTCTTACCCCTGTGAAACTTTAATAAATTTTTCAATAGCCTGTTTAACAGGGAGACCTAAAACTCTTTAGTAGAGATATGTTTTCAACTTTGTTTAACACCTGTCCAACATGGTTTAGGAGAATGTCAAAAGAAAGGAAGACCAACTGATGGCCAAGACAGAAAGGATATACAAGGTACACATTTGTATTGCTGGCTCATTCCAATTCAGGCCAAGACATAAACCAGAATGCTGAGAATGATGTTGATCATGACAAGATTAGTGACCAGTGCTTTTCTTCTCCCCTGACAGCTTGCGGATGCAGGATAGATTTACGAGTCCCTTGAGGACAGGAAGGCATAAACAACACTTGGCATCAGCATCAAGAAGTGCTGACATCACAGGTTTAAATCAATGGAGTGAGCCCCAGAAAATGGGAATCCAAAACGTGATTTTGTAGTACACAGCCTTGCAAATGAAGAAACATGACAGATTTCAAAAGCATTCTGAAATACAGTCTTCTTTCCCTGTTAAAATTATATATATATATATATGCATACCTATTGATTATGTTCCAATGAAAAAATTACAAATGAATCTTGTACATTTGCAAAAATGAGAGTTTAAATATTGGCCATGGAGTTGGAGATTTGATGATAATTTATGCTTAATAACTTACAAAGTTATTAAGTTATGCTTATAACTCCCATGAAGACAAAAGGCTAGCCTTGGAACCCCAGGGTAACAGATGTGTTTATACTGTGGAATCCTGCCATTGCAGCTTGGCAGCATCTGACTGACAGGCAAGCTGTGTCGGACTGTCAGATGCTCGACTGTCACTGTCAGTTCCATTCTTGACACTTCAGTGATGTCTGTATTTTGAGAAAGAGTAAAAGACTGCAGTTCCCCAGATCTATCTATTTTCTGGCCTACATCTTTATTTTGTCTTTAGGGTTGCACATACCAACATGGGGCAGTCATTCCTCTTTGTTGAGGGAAGAGAAGGCTTTCTAAAGCCTAATTTATTTCAACACTTACCCTGATTTGGCTGGGTGCTCATTATAATCTGCAAGAGGCATTCTATTTTTAAAAAATAGGAATTCAGTTCATAAAACAAATTCATGATGTCACTTTCACCATTACCACAATGTAGTGCAGGCCCTACAATAGGCTACAATAGTTATTACTATGTTTTGAACATAAGGTTAAGCAAAATGAATTCAGAATCTAATGAACACTAATTTAAAGCAGTGCTTGGGAAGATAACTTGACTCAAGGAATACTTTCAGATATGGTCTTTTTAAAAAAAATAGTTTTTTATTGTGAAAATACCATACAGAGGGGTTACAATTACATGAGCAAGGTAATGAGTGCATTTCTTATCAAGCATTGTCAGTTTTATATATCCTTTGAAATATTCCTCTTCACATATATCATTTATTAACAATGGAAACTAAGATTCACAGAGTTCATTTTAAAATTTTTCTTCTCCCTTTAAGAACAAGAAATGTTTGATTGTTTTACATTCAGATTATCTTTTCCATGCAAAGTTTAAATACAATTCAAATAATCTTTCTTACTTGTCATGAACAACAGTTAAGATGAAAATGAGAACTACTAGTGAGAAAGGGAAAGAAAAGAACAATTACCAGAATTTTCTTAGGTAAGGAGAGCCTGCATATTACTGTTGACAACTTGAGATGATTATAATAATACCTAAGGAGAATTCTCTTTTTGTAGTTAATATTCAAGGAAAAATGATAAAAATGAATACCAGAGAAGCAAAACTGGTGTTTTGGAATACAGGTACCATCAGAAGGGCAGAGAGCGAAGAAGAGAGTTGGTAAATGAAAGTAAATATTACCAGTGTACTTTGTAGGGACATAGAAATAGAACAATGAAGCTTTTTGAAGTTGTTTTAAGGAGACTTAGATGCACAAGGCAGAGTGACAGATGAAGTAAGTGTGATGGGTATACTTTGTAATACATATTTATATGCAAATATCACAAGGAGATATCCCTCTACAACAAATAGATGCTAATAAGACAATTTCAAAAATATTGTAAGTAGATGTACAAAATTGTAATGATAAAGAAAAGTATAGGTTTTTGTACAAAGTGATTATGGTACATTCTTGGTGATCCATGTGTATCACTCTTAGTGTCTTCAATAGCTATGTTGTTGATTATCAGATCTTTCAAGTGCTGTTTTGCTGCCAGACTGATAGCTGGACTGGTAGGAATTGCAAACAAGTCAAGACAAATAGTTTCAAAGAGAGAAAGCATTTGGCTCATTTTTCAAAATTCAGATGATTGTACTTGGTAGTTTATCTCTGGCACCTTCTAGAATGCTCCTTTGGGATATGACTGTAACATCTAAATGTTTGAACTACTACATTTTTATAGCCAATGAAAGTGAGGATGGGAAAGACTCATTCTCTAAATGCCTATTTTCCCTGTGCCAATTCAGGATGTTGGAGTTGCTTCAGATACAAAATACATGTACACATACATATATATAATATAATTATATAATTATACTATGATTATAAATGTATGGTAATCATATAATTGCATATAATCATATATATGCTATATAACATATCATATAATCATATGAATATAATTATGCAATGCTATGCTTGAGCTCATCTATCAGTTTCTCTCATTTTAACAATTCTCCTTAAAAATGATAGTAGCTTGATTAACTGCTTCAAGATATGGAAAGTCTTCTAGCAAAAATTTGTAGAGGAAATAATGTTGAAGAGTGTTTATTGCTTTTTTTATTTCATGATATTGTCTTATAGCAAAACAGGTAAAGAGGAAATATTCAAATTAAACTTTTGTCTCCCAGAATATGTTTCTTGGGCCTCCAAATTAGGTGTTACAACAAAACAAAGAACTTCACCAAACTCTGTCATCTAATATCCATTTCATTTTTAGATAATGGACAGAAGCTGAGGGAAATTAAACAGGTTTTCAAAAATTATAGGGTAACTTCCTTAGTCTAAACTTGTTCTAGACTCAAGTTCTCTATATTTTGGCCAAAACCATTGTCAGACCTTCACCCATCCAAGGCATTCTTGTGTGCTGATGATGAAACCTGCCTTGGTATTCTGAGCTGTGCCTACGGCTCCTTTTGAGTTCATGCTCTGCACAGTCTTACAGAAATATAGCAAAAAGATGACATAAACCACAAGTGATTCCATAACTACAAAGGAATTAAACCCTAAGTGATAGAAATTGTCCGTATGCAACTGTAATAGTAATAATACAAGTAATAGTATAAGGAAGAACAATGCAGGGATAAAATGACTCCTTTAATTTTTTCAGAGGTTGATTTGATGTAACAAAAACACTTTGTTTCAACATAATAATTATAAAATTGATTATGGAAACATTTTAAATGTGCATAAAATTGTGATATGTTGTAATTACCTTTGACACTATTTCAAGTTGTTACAAAAACTATATTAATCTATGAATCAGTTATTGACATCTGAAATATAAAACAAAATCTATAATGTTTAAGGCATAATATTCCTTTTAGATAATTCTTTATTAATATGTATTTTTATTGTAAAGATAATGCACAGAGGAGTTATAGCTACATGAGTAAGGTAATGAGTACATTTTCTATAGAGCATTGTTACACCTCCTTTAGATAATTCTTATTGGTATTCTATTGAGAGCATTTTCTTTGCCTGTCTGTGGAAACCTGTTACAAAAACCATTGATCTCTTCTCTTGAAACACAGAGTCTTATTTGATCAACTGCATTTTTGTTTGTTTTTTTTTTGGTTTGTTTTTTTCTAATATCTAGGGAGCATTGCTGCACACTGAGTGCTGAAGGAGACATGAAAGGTTACTGATTTGCTTTCATAAGACTTGCCCTGTTTAATTGGTTATTGTAAGGCTTCTCAGTACATCACCTTGCAAGACAAGCAACTTAAAACAACATGTTAATACTTCTTCCTCATGGTGAATGCACAAGGAAAGGGCTAGTCTCTCAGTGAAGCCCGAACAATGCTAGAGGTCAATAAAATCTGAAGTGATTATTTCAAATCAAGAGATCAAAGGAATGGTTTTGTGTAGCACATATGCCTTGTAGGTCACTACAGCTGAAGCTATCAGAGGCTGATATATTCAGGTCAGGTCAGTATCAAATTAAATACATCCATAGATACAAAAGAACTTTCAAGGCTTGTATTATCAGGATTGTCACCAGTGGTTGCTGTCATAAGCCATTTGCATTTGGCATCACTGTTAAATACTTTTCAAACCAGGCTTCTTTGTGATTTAAAAACACTGACCCAATGAGTCATTTTGGAAATTGCAATATTATGTCCAATAGCATAGAGCAATCTATGATTTAAAATAGTGTGCAATTTTATTAGGGTAATTACCTTGTAAAACTATACCTTGGATCATAAGAATGATGCAGGCTGTAAACTATTGCATTTTACAACTTCAAGAGACACTACAGTAGAGTCACAGCTGCTTAGGAATTATTTGAACACCCCATCTCATTTCCAGAGTTTAGTGTTGGTTTTAAACCAGATTTACTATGTAAGGAAAGTTTTGTTTTCCCTGTAAGTGTAAGGTAAGTGTGTCTATGTGCGTGTGTGTGTGTGCATGTGTGGGTGGGTGTGGGTGTGTGTGTGAAAGAGGGAGAGACAGAGAGGAGATTCAGAAAGTCACAGAGGAAGAAAAGCAAAACAAATTAGAAAGAAACGGGGACAAAGAGAGGTACATTCTGACCTCCCTGGCTGAACCAATATAGCTCTCTAGAGTCATTTATCTGGCCAAGCACAGTACAATGCAATAGTCTTAGGGAATGTTGCTGCTACACTATCAAGAGTCCTATGTGCTATACCTATTTTCAAGGAACACAGGTATCTGTTTTTCCCATCCATTTCTATTTACCTAGGCTTCTTTATGACCAAAGGCATTGACTGCATTCCAAAATAACACACTAGGGTCACAGGTACACTAAATAAGCTTTACAGGAGTAATAGTTACTGAGTACTGAGATAAGATTAGCACAAAGTAGTGCTTTAAAAATATTGGTAATTATTATTCCCTACATCTTATTCTATTGAAGAGAGGTATCATTTTATTTAATTGCACTAATAAAAGTCAGGACGTTCAGACATAGATTTATTTTTTACACACTAACAAATTATAGGTATATTACTTATTTTAAATGTTTTGCTTGGGGCTGGGAAGGTGGCTCAGTGGTAGAGTGCTTGCCTTGCATGCATGAGGCCTTGGGTTCGATTCCTCAACAACACATAAGCAAAAAGAAAAAAGCCGGAAGTGGCACTGTGGCTTAAGTGGTAGAACGCTAGCCTTGAGCTGAAGAGCTGAAGGACAGCGCCCAGGCCCAGAGTTCAGGCACCACGACTGGACTCAAAAAAAAAAAAAAATGTTTTGCTCTTCATTTCATGTTCACTTAGCTTTCCTGTGCTATAATTATATTTGAATTTTATAAGGATATTTGTATCACTCCTTACCTGAAAATAATTTGTGTTCTATAAACTCAGTTCCATATTTTCCCAGAAAAATTTCCATTAAATCCTATGTCTTTACTAGCTAACTAATTTTCTCGCCCTCGGTTCCAAATTACCTCTTATCATTAGTGGTTTTACCTTCTTAAAAATCCCTGTTTCAAATTACCTCCAAAGGTAACAAAGATTAGTTGCATGCTGGCAGAATTGCAAATCCAATGGACATTGAACTCGGGGTCTCAGTTAGGAAATATACATCAAAGTTGCAGAATTTTCTAACCTTTTTCCTGTCTGTCAAAGAGAAACTCAAGTTCTGGAAATCTTCCATAATGTAATTTTTAAGAACACACCTAAAAGCTTTATAGATGGCCATGCTTGTGCCATTATCACTGTGACTCATGATGATAGATTATTGAAAGTGGGTAGGACTTCAGATGGGCCTTTGATATACTAGCCAAAACTCCATGTACTATAAAAACTTGTCTGACTCCCCAATACTGCTGATGATATTTTAAAAATAGTTCAAATTTGTCTTCAGCACATATTATTCCAATGACTTAGCTCCTTTATATTCTCAGTTTGTACTCTGACTTTTCATTTTAGAAATTTCATTTTTGTAAGCTGGGTGCCAGTTGCTCACACATGCATTCCTAGCTACTCAGGAGACTCGGATTGTGGGATTGTAGTTCAAAGCCAGCCTGAACAGGAAAGTTCATGAAACTCTTTTTTTTTTTAATTGTGAGAACACCATACAGAGGAGTTACAATTACATGGGCAAGATTATGAGTACACTTCTTATCAAGCATTGTTGCCTCCTCTTTGTTTCTCCTTCCCATCCCTTCCCATACTCCCTCCCTACCCCCACCCTGTCTTTCCCCTACCCCCCACCAAAGTTGTAAAGTTTGTTTTTCGACATAACAGCTTGTACATCTCATTGTTGCAATGGGTCCACCTGTATCCCTAGTTAAATGATTTCTTTTTGCCCTTCCCCTCCACAAATTATACCAACATCAAATGCAGTGAAAGCATGGGTTGTACCGTGGGGTAGGGACATACAAAGCAACAAAGAAATCATCTTATAAATATGTTAGAAACAATTGCATGAAAGGAAAAAAAAAACAAAAAAACACATTTGAATCCTTATCTTGGGGTTCATTCCCCTAACAGCAACTTATCTGACCTTTTCTGCATGACTCAGACATATACTAGTTTTGCAAATAAGGGAAACCATGGGACCTATGTTTCTTTGGGCCTGGCTTATTTCACTTAATATAATTTTTTCCAAGTCTTTCCATTTCCTAACAAATTATGTCCACTAACCTACTAAATTACAAGAAAAAAATTAAAAAAACACAAATGGAGCACAGCATTGGCTCAAGTGATAGGACATTTGCCTTGAGCAAAGAAAACTCAGGTAAAGCACTCAGGAGTTCAATCCCTAGTACCAACACACACACACACACACACACACACACACACACACACACACCCCACATGTTTTATTTTTCTTGTCATTTTCCTCTGTTCTGGATTCTATCTCTAATTTTCCCTTTATTTTAAAGTATTACTTCTCTAAAACTAAGTGCCACCATTGAAAAAATGGAAGACTGTACATTACATTTAGTATTGACAAGAATTTTACTGATGTTCAGCATTGTATACATGTATGTATGTATGCATGTTATGGTTGTATGTATGTACATGGACAGTTAACCACATGAGGCACTCCATCTTCCCCCTTCAATATAATTTTTAAATTCACTTTATATTATTTCTTCTCCCCAGAATGTCTTCATTTTTCTGAAATCATCTGTAGAGCAAGTTCTTTCTATTTCTTTAGCAAATAATTTCACTGAATCTGCTGATGGAGGGACTGGGGCTCTACTCTTGAATTAGTTGAGATTGAGATAGTTTTGGTTCATGATAAAACTTTTACTAACTCTCTGGGAAGAAGTCTCCAAGTTTTTATTTCTCTACCAAAAGGATGAAAGGTGCTGGGAGCCTGTAATCCTAGCTACTCAAGAAACTAAGATCTGAGAATCTCAAAGCCAGCCCAGGCAGGAAAGTGCATGAGACTCTTGTCTCCAATTAAGCACCAGAAAACCTGAAGTGGTGCTGTGGCTCAAGTGGTAGAGCACTCACCTTGAGCTGAAGATCCAGGGAATGTGACCAGGCCCAGAGTTCAAGCCCCGAGATCAACCAAAAAAAAAAAAAAAAAAGGTTGAAAGGTGAATTAGAAAGAGTCATATTAAAATAAGCATAATTCTGACATGTTGGTGCATGAACATACTTTATTACTTGTTTTCACTCAGGAAGAACAGGCACCATGCTTCCTCCATAAGTGAGGCTGCTTCATGAAATTGAAGGATGGCTGAAGGGTCTTATATTGTGGTGTATGTCTTACATTTCAGGTACATGGAAGGCATAAGTAGAAGGATCATGGTTCGAGGTGTCCTAACATAAAACTTGAGACAGTATATGAAAAATAACAAGGGGTAGCTCAAGCAATAGAACACCTGCTTAATAAGTAATAAACACTGGGTTCAAACCACAATCCCACCAATCCCAAAGGGAAGGGAATGGGAGGGGATAGAAGAAGAGAAGAGGACCGTAAGATTGTGCCAGGACTGCTGATATATATCTAAGACTCAGCCAGGAAAGGCTTCTGTGCTCATTATCCGAGTGTGTGAAACACAGACATCCAAAGACAATTTTTACGACTTTAATAGGACACTGAAATTTCAAATTATCTTCAAATATGTGTCAGAAAAATTTTTAGATATATGTAATCTTGAAAGTGTTACCCACATGAAAATCCAAAATAAACCCTTTATTTTTTTACAATTAATATATACAGAAACAGGAAAAAGGTTTTATATTACCTCCATTAATTCTAATTTGTTAACTCTCCAATTTGTTAACTGAATTTTCAGAAACCAAAAATAATTTAAAAGTTGAATGATTTTATTTTCCAATGATTTTAAGGAAAAGAAAGATACACATGTAGGAAATGTAAGACTTTTTAAACCAAATATCTTGCTACACATTTTCATATTAATTGAGTGATGTATTTAATATATTTCCAGTAAAATAATTTGACCTACTAAAGTGGTAATAAACCTTTGAGGATAGTGCTGATGGCAAGAGATTGAGCATATGAAGGGCAGAGTGAGAGACACTCATTGAGAATATACTTCAGTTTTAAGGGATGTTTTCATGACTTTCTGTAATTTCTGGCATCTTAATTTGAAGAACAGTGTCTCTTTTTCTCAACAATCTATCTCAGTAAATATTATTTTATATGCTTAAATATTATATAAACCTTGAAGATAGTACAATTAGATACCAGTTGAGTAAACCTGATTGGTCTGAAATATTGATAATATGTTATATGTCTTTCAAAAACCAATTCAGCAACAAGCCTAAGGCTGTTAGGAATGCAGTACTGTACAGTTCCAGAACATAGAGTTGTAAAAACACCAGATACCTAGGGGATAATGTCACAATTCACTGTCTTGCTTTTTTTTAGAGTTCATTTCAATGCTTGGAATGACACTGATTTGCTGCCTTGTTCCTGGCCTGTATCTATCTGCAACCTCTGATCTATGGGTTAATAATACTCAGGGGAAATTTGGCCTGCAGTTTAATGTGCTAAGTCCTTTATAGTCTTACAACCAGTGAAAATCATTATTGACATTTTCAATTTATTTATTAGGCAAACCTCTGGTGCGAACCAGCAAGTTTTGGTAGGCTATCTTATGCAAATGACCTTCACAGTCATGACTTATATTACGAGGTCACTGAAGGGCACATTTTTGTAGACAAGGGAACAGATGTTTATCAATGTATACTTTTTGTATCTAATACTTTTTTCTCGTATATCAATTATATTATTTAAAAATATATCCAGAATTTATGCTAGAAATGAATGATTTGGGAGGAATTATGAGGTATAGACATATGTAAAATGAGAGTAAATTTTTTAGTCCTGACTTCTCTGTTTAGATATGTGCAATCATATGTTATATTCCAGGACCTCTGTATACATCAAAATCTAAAGATATTCAAGTTTTTCACATAAAATGATATAGTGTTTGCATATGATCTACACACATCTTCCTACATACGTTATGTCCTATCTAGAATCCTTTTAGCACTTAATATATATGCTATGAAGACAGTTGTCATACCTTATAGCTTAAGGAATAATGATTAAAAAAACAATCGCACTACTTCAGTACAGAATAAAGTTCTTGAATATTTTTGTCTGTGGTTGATTCATTTAATCCTGTGAATAAAAAGGTGACTGTAATGTTACCTCTGAGAACATTTTTCTCATCTCTAAAATCTAGGCTATGCTGAACATAGTGGTGTCCTACACCTTCTACTGTCTAGCCTCAGGGATCAAGTGGGAATTTAAGAGAAGATTGTCCATTCCCATTAACCTGCTCTTTATATTTTCAACAACTAAAGAGAGTCTGCAACTTTTATTAATTTTTATTTCTTAATTTATTTTATTAAATAAATGAAATAGCTGTTGTAAAAAGGAAATCCAATTCCACACATCAATGTATGTGTGAGAAATGGATCTTGATCTGTGTTATTCTTCCTCTCAAACTTTGACACTCACCTTCATCAAGAACCAGACCATTTATGCTCATCTTAACAACCACTAAAAAAAACAGAGATCCCAAGTAACTCATATCTACCATACCATATGATAATTTCCAACTAATTATACACTTCTAGTCTATTATCTATTGTTTCCTCTACACAAATTCCTGAAATTTTTCTTCTCTATTCTCTGAAACTTAATAAAACCCTTAGATAATCAACATCTTTTCTGAAAGTTCCTTTAGTCTCCATTTGCTAACTGAAATGAAGATTTCTCCAAGGACTATGTTTCCCTTATATTTATCTTAAAGGTGATTTCTACATTTTTGTCCATGGTCTTCCTGAATCTAGACAGGAATTTGGAATAGAGGTACTCATAGGATATCTAAAACTTGTGACCCTTTGAACCTTAACACATTATTGGATATTATATATCTACCAACATCTCATTATTGCAGTTTTCCAATTCCAGTGGATTCATTGATCATATTGACGATATTATCCCTTTAACTCTTCATACTCAGTTATTGGTGGATTCAATAAACAGACAACAATCCTTGTATAATGTACAAGCTTTTGCAGTTCATTTAATTCTATTATTCCAATAATGTGTGCCTCAAACATTAACTTGCCATTATTGAAATGGCTAACTCAATACCCATGTCACTCAAACAATTCCTAGATCTCATGCTGTTAAAACAAAAAGTGTGTATTTCTCACAGATACTTTTATATCTTCAGATACTGCTCTATGTCACTTCTCTGCATGACATACTTTTATAAACTCATATTTTCATGGTTGCTACATCATGGAGAGATAGATACTCATACTTGAAATATAGAATATTAAAATGTTCCCTTCTAGAGACTGTTGTCCAGTCATATTCACAGACTGTCATGCATCTAACTCTCATCAAAATTCCTTGAGTTTTTCAACATACTAACTCCAACGCTTCACCTCATCAACCTTCAAACCCATAGATTGAAGTTCAATAATTTGGGGATATTTTTCCATCTTAAAACTATTGTATCTTCCCCATAACACATCAAGTTTTCATTTTTTTAAATTTTCTTTTCTCAGTCATGGGTCTTGAACTCGGCCTGGGCACTGTCCCTTGGCTCTTCCGCTCAAGGCTAGAGCTCTACCACTTGAGCCACAGCAACACTTCTGGTTTCCTGGTGTTTAATTGGAGATAGAAGTCTCACGGACTTTCTTGCCCAAGCTGGCTGTGAAACATAATCCTCAGATCTCAGCTTCCTGAGTAACAAGGATTACAAGTTGTGCCCGGAGGTTTTCATTTTTGTAAAAATACTATTATTCACCCTTAAATATACTTTTATGCCTTTGCTAATCTTCCCATCTGTATGGTTGCTTGAATGTGTTATCATTTCTACTTACTTCTGTTTCTACTTAATTCATGCTTTTGTCCACATGGAAAAAATAGTTATATTGCATTTATCAACAGCACATGCTACATCGCTTTAATTCTCCCACTTCTTTAGCCCATTTCATTCCTTTTATTTCTTGTCACTTTCAGTCTTTACTCTAAATTACTTCTGCTTTTATTCTACTAGGGGAAGGGACATGATCAGAAGATAACTCATTCAAACTAACCACTTCTTATCTACTCAGTGTGCCATCATCACCTGTACCCACATTCCTTGTTTCTATTTTCCCAAGATGCACTTTCTTTGCCTCGAAGACAAAGAAAGCTCTATCTGCAGGCTGGGTTCTTTTGCATGGTGGCATTATATTTTTAGCTATTTCTTCTTTCTCTAGCTTCTACAACTTTAAATTTAGTTTTCTGTGGCATCTTCACTTTTAGCAGAAAAGGTGTTATTACACCTCTAATGGAACTGGCAAATCCTGCTGGCTTGACTTTCAAAATATACTCAGAATGTAACTAATTGTCACCATCTCCACTGCTACTCTCACATCCAAATTATAATCAGTTCTTGCCTGGAAATGTTCTCTTGCATCTCTGTGAGAGTTCAAAGAGATTCTCACTGTGTGTCTCCTTAAGTTTATTCAAAAACGCCCATTACATTCCTGTTACAATTTAAATATGCAGCCCTCTCCCCTTATCCTCAGAAGTTATCTTAAACACCCTTAGTAGATTCCTTAAACCAAGGAGAGTACTGAATATTACATGAACTATGACTTTCCAAAAATCATGTATTATGATACTGTTTAATTTATACATATATATATATACTTATACATACATAGATAGAAAAAGATCAAGAACAATGGTAAATTTTCTAAGATAAAACAATTTTATAGTAAAAGTGGTATTATTTCTCTCTCGTGTGTGTGGGGTTAAGAGGCCTTATTGTACTGCACTTATCTTAATGAGTATTGACTATAGTTAGCTAAAATCCCACAAAATAAATTTGTGAAAATAAATAATTACTCTCTTCAAGTCACTTAAACATGCCAGACAAGTTCTGTGCTTCAAAGTTTTCTCAAATACAATTTAAGAGAACCAGATCAGAGTTCTACAGAGTTTTGTACCACAGGCAACCTGAATGGAAAATGGAAAACAACTTATAAGAATCTCACTCGGTATAAAGATGATCCAAAGAGTAAGGTTAAGCACAAGTATGAAACAAATTAGTACTATGAGTTCAGTATTCAGGACTAGAAATAAAATGACCTTCATTCTTTGGATAAAGACTCAAAATAAATGTATAGCTTCAAAAGGAAAATTGGCACTTAAAAGTCAGTTTTTAAAACCCAATACTTAAATATAACATATGTACAATGAATTATGTGAGATCCGGACAATATGTGTTTAGTTCCTCTGTTTATTTCTAACCTAGTTAGACTAAGATTGATGATCATTTACATTTTAACAGGGCATTCAGGTTGGTAGAACTTGAGCTTGCAAAGGACAATGTGAGCTAAAGGAAGTATTTAAAGGGAACTCAGGGTGCTAGAATGCAGTATATCCATGGGGTATCAGTAATTTCAAGGTTAATGGCAAAAGAATTACAAATGGGAAAAACGGGAAAGGTAAAGTTTTATGGTTAGGGAAGTATATGTGTATTAATTGACATCATTATCTTCAAAGAAAACAAGAAAAAGGTGTCATAATTTGAAGAATGCTGACAACCACAAGAAACAATGGGGAAAAAAAACTCTCCCTGCTAGATCCTTATAAGAACTTAGTAACCCTGCCTATACATAAGGCATCTGGTATGTATACACTTTTTTGTTTTATTTTATTGTTAAGAGGTTGTACAGAGGGCTTACAGTTACATGCATAAGGTAATGAAGACTTTACGGGTCGATCATTGTTTCCTACCCCTTCCCTTCCTGGCTGTTGTTCCACTATCCCACCTCCTGCACTCTTATCCCTCCCACCCCCTCGCTGCCCGGAGGTTGTCAAGTTCATTTCCATTATACTGTCCTGTGGGTATATTTGTTGCAATGGGTCATTGTAACAATGCGTCCTTGTTTCAGCCCCTTCCCTTCCCCACATTAGACATATGTATATACAAGATGCAGGATACCAAAATCGAGTACAGTGACAACAGGGGATATACCATAGGGGGAAGAACATACAAAGGAAACAACAACGACAAAAAATAAAATTACATGGCACATTTAAAACAATAACAATAAAAACAGATCTCTTGTGTCCCTATCTTGGGTTCATTTCACTTAAGCATCATTTGTACATGGCTTTTGAGCTTTTCAGCTCATCTTATAAGCCTATCCTATATTTATACTACTTATTGCAAATAAGGGAAACCATGGGACCTAAATTTCTTTGAGACTGAGTAACATCACTTTTTTCTTTCTTTTTTTTTTTAATTCTTCCTATTTTATTTTTATTGTGAAAATACCGTATAGAGGGGTTACAATTACATGGGCAAGGGCTGGGAAGGTGGCTCAGTGGTAGAGCGCTTGCCTTGCATGCCGAAGGCCCTGGGTTCTATTCCTCAGCACCACATAAGCAAAAAGAAAAAAGCCGGAAGTGGTGCTGTGGTTCAAGTGGTAGAACGCTAGCCTTGAGCTGAAGAGCTGAGGGACAGCGCCCAGGCCCTGAGTTCAGGTCCTCCCCCAAAAAATAAACCCAATTACATGGGCAAGATAATGAGTACATTTCTTATCAAGCATTGCTGTCTCCTCCTTTGTTTTCCCTTCCCATCTCTTCCCATCTTCCACTCCCTTTCCATCCCCACCCTACCCCACCCCCCACTGCTTTCACTGTAGTTGATGTTGGTATAATTTGTGGAGGGGAAGGGAAAAAACAAATCGTTTAAATAGGGATACAGGTGGATCCATTGCAACAATGAGATATACAAGTCGTTATGTCGAAAAATGAACTTTACAACTTTTTTCTTAGGCTTTCCATTTCCTAAAAAATTGGGTGATGTTGTTAGTTTTGATGGAAGCATGGAATTCCATTGTGTACATGTACCACATTTTCCTGATCCACTCATCTACTGAGGGGCATCTGGGCCAGTTCCATACCTTAGCTGTGGTAAATAATGCTGCGATTAACATAGTTGTGCTGGTAGCTTTAGTATGGCCATGTTTTATACAACTTTTCTAAATAAGATTTTTATTGTAAAAATATTGTATAGAGGGGTTACAGTTACTTAAGCAAGATAATGAGTACATTTCCTATAAGTCAGTAAATTTGTTGCAAATTCTTACAGCAGCATTAGAAAACTAGTAGATCAGGAAAATTTTCTCAAGCTGTGAAGAAAAAGAAAAAAAGTATATCATCTTGAAAAGTTGTATGCCTCTTTCATGACACAATATTAATACTCTCCATAATATCTACTGTGCAACTATATTACACAAACTTTGGAAGGAAAGTGGAAGGACTCATTTAACTACACAGCCAGTAGTCTAGGATTTTACAATTTAGCCATCTTCTCTCCTTTATCACTACTGGAAATGTCTACCTAATTTTGGTCATTGCATTTGTATGAACACCTTTGTGTCTGCTGTTGTCACTATGAAGAATAAGAATGGCATCTCCTACCCAAAATGTGGTCTAAATTTGAGGAATAAAGATGCAACACACATAGCATAAACAACAAAATCTAATAAAATATTTATTTTTGTAATGAAAGTTTCTTGGGAGAACCATGAAGACTTCCCAACGTGGTCCAAAATTTACTTGAGACTATTTGCATCTTCTGCCGTCTCAGGAAGTACCCATTTTTTGTTTTATTTTGTTGTATTGCTCTGTTTTGTTATTTTGTCTTTTTTGTCATTAAAAATAGTAAAAATGAAATAAAGTAGATTTCAAACAACCTAATTAAATAACTTAAGGATCAAGAAAAGTTATGTTAAAGCAGATTTCCCAGTTAGGGCACTAAGAGTGGAAGGAAGAGGGAGTAGAGGAAGAAGACTCGACAGTTATCAACTATCTATCATCAAAAAATGGTCTGGGCACCAAAGGCTCCTGTCTGTAATCCTTAACTACTTGGAAGGCAGAGATGAAGACAATCTGATTCAACACCAGCTCACGAGACCCTAATTTCAGTAAATAGCTAGATGTATGAGGCACACCTTTCATCTCAGCGTAGTCAAAAAGCACAGGAGGATTTCAATCCAAGCCAGCCGGCTGCTTTTGTTTTTTTAATCCTATTTCTAAACAGAGCAAAAGGGGTTTGGAAGTATGGTTCACGCGATAGAATACTTGCCTAGCAAGAATAAAACCCAGAGTTCAAGTAACAAGACAATAACAAAGAAATGGTCAGAATACTTCTCTCCCCACATTTATTACATTAATATTCAAGTTTTAAATTTTTATTATTATACCCACTTTATTCCTTCTTTTAAAGTATATAGTATGCGTTCTTCTGTCCTCTGGCTACTGGCTAACTCTTTCAAAATCAATGTTGACCTGAGAAAGTTAATGAGGCCCAAGGAGATGGAGACTTTGCTCACAAATAACCAGCGGTATCACTTTGGAATCAGACTATCTTTGACTTTTTGGTGTTTACCCATGTTCTCTGTTTGCACTCATACTTACATATCAGAAATACAAGTAATCTGTAATTGCCTAGCAGACTGAAGCTCTCTGTCCTATTTGGGAAATCAGCATTGCTGGGAGGCTTAAACACGCGCCTGATCAAGTGAGAGATCTCTGAAGTGCAGGATTCCTATTTTGTAAAATGATGCTCAGCTATCTGATGCTACTCTGCTTTATCATCCTTAAAAGATACCCTTGCCACTTTGCTATCCCATCTAATAGCCATTTTAACAGATGAATGATAACAGCTGATTGGCAAACTAGAAATGAAGGAAATCGTTTGATATTCCTCAAAGATTCTAAAATTGTCTGATATTGAAGAAACTAAGTAGTAAGTCTATCTGGCTGAATACAATGAAGGAAGTGGCTGTAAGGACAATTTTGTCAAAACCACCAAGCTAAATAAAATGCTTATGGAGTTGTTTCTTTGAGTACATGTTGTACATATCAAGCCTGGTTTATACATTGCATTTCACATCACCACTCTTGTTGCTGTAAAACATTTTATTAACTTAAAAGCAAATAACTGACATTTTAATGTCCAACAGCAGATTCAAATGACATTTATAATAATACCCAGTAAAACTATAAAACACTTCACTACACTCGCATAATTAAATTGGAAGGTATCAACAGTGATATAATATAGGTTGCTTGAATGTTCCAATCAATTAGAGATGAGGATATTATTCAATCTTTAAAATAGAACGTGAAAGAAATTTAAAAACATATTTAAAGGTGGGGAGTGTAGTTGTGGAGGTGGGAGGCAAGGGATGATAGGGAAAAACAAAGGAGGAGGCAACAATGCTTGATAAGAAATGTACTCATTACCTTGCTCATGTAACTGTAACCCATCTGTACAATTTTTTCACAATAAAAAACATAAAAAGAGCATATTTAAGTAAATTAATTTACATGTTTCCCTTTTATATCTAAAAGAGAATGTGTGTGTGTGTGTGTGTGTGTGTGTGTGTGTGTGTGATTTAGAAAAGAGGGAAGGATATCAAGGATACATTTTTATTTTTGCTGTTGTTGCTATCCTGGTTCTTAGAGCTGGATTCAAGGCCCAGGTACTGTGCCTGAACTATATGCTCAAGTCTAGTGTTCTACCACTTGAGCCACATCTCCATTTCTGGCTTTATGTGGTTAATTGGAGATAAGAGTCTCAGAGACTTTCCTGCCTGGACTGGCTCTGACCCTCCATCCTTAGATCTCTGCCTCCTGAATATCTAGGATTACCAACATGATCCAATGGTGCTCAACAAGAACACAATCTTTTTAAATTTACTATTATAAAGGCAATGTATAGAGGAGTTACAGTTACATGTCAGTAATAAGTACATTTGTTTTTGAACACTGTCACCTCTTCCCTCACTTTCTCCCAGATTTTCCCTCCCATCCCTACTCACAAGTTGCATATTTCATTTTCAATATAGAGTCTAATGAGTAACATGGCTGTATTTAAGAACATAATTTTTAATGTTGCACTTTGTCCTTTAGTATCAGCTTATGTTGGGCCATTTGATGTATGCTTAATGTACCTATACATATATACAGATATAAACATTAGAAACATATATAGACAATATTTTAAGTCTGTAACTATTTCTTTTATAACTTTCAGCTTCTTATTTTATTCCTAAACTTTATTCCTACGAATTATTCTTCTAGAAAATTTAATTGCCCAGTAAGAAAAAAACTTAAAAAAGAGATAACCAACCCCAGAAATCCACAGTATCATTGCAAATAAAATAAACTCATATAATTGTAACCCCTCTGTACAGTATTTGCACAATAAAAATAAATAAAAATAAAGTCATTATTATTATATAAATAGAATAGAAGATATTTCCCAATAGATGCACAAGCCTTAAACTTTACAAACAAAAATTCGTACCAGGAAAATCACTTTTATACTCATATGTAGCTATAATTCTTATAATTTGTTACATATGCCCAGTATTCCTACAGTATTTCTTCTCATTAATAATATCCTAAGGATCAATAACACTTTTATATCACATGTGTGCTCTACCCTTAGTAAGACTCCAGACCCGTTTGCACTGGTTCTTTTTGAAAGGCTTGCTTCCTGTTCAAGAATGCACAATCATAGCCAGCCGCTGGTGGCTCACGCCTGTCATCCTAGCTACTCAGGAGGCTGAGATCTGAGGGTCCTGGTTCAAAGCCAGCCTGGGTAGGAAAGTCCGTGAGACTCATATCTCCAAGAAACTGCTAGAAAACCAGAAGTGGCGCTGTGGCTCAAGCAGTAGAGTGCTGGCCTTGAGATCATACAGGGACAGAGCCCAGGCCCAGAGTTCAAGCCCCATGACTGACCCAAAAAAAAAAAAAAGTGCAATCATTCTATTAATATCTCCCATGAGCCTAGGATAACAGACCCATGATACGGCATCAAGCTTTTGGTCTAGAAGGGGGCTTGTGAAATTTTGTTTTAATCCTTTTGTCTGGGCTGGCCTCAAACTGTTATTCTACAAATAGCCTTGCAGGTAGCTGGTGTTAGAGACATGAATCACTGATGTGTGGCTGAAATTGTAAATGTCTAACTTAAAGCATTCATAATGTCAATGACCCCTTTGACAGAGATCATATTTAGCAACTTAAGTATAGATGTATGTGTTCCTTACTGTTGTTATTGTTATTTCTTGCTAATGTTGCTTTATTTTGGATATTCATGCTGTACTTCAAATAGCAGGTATTCTGACAAATAACAATTAGAATTTTTATTTAAAAAGACTTTTGGAGGAAGCTAAAATGCTTGATAAGAAATGTACTCATTAATGTAATTGTAACCCTTCTGTACAGTATTTTCACAATAAAAAAAAAAGAAAAAAAAAGAAATGTACTCATTACCTTGCCCATGTAATTGTAACCCCTCTGTACGGTATTTTCACAATAAAAAATGTTTTAAAAAAAGACCTTTTGTGCTATTTTTCTTGTAAAAGCACAATAATTGAAATCCATTTCAGAGGAAAGCCAAGAAATAATAGACATTCCCTGTTCCTTATTGCCCCTTCAGTCCATTTTCTTTTATTGTTATTTTTTTATTGTGAAAATACCATACTGAGGAGTTACAATTACATGGGCAAAGTAATGAGTACATTTCTTATCAAGCATTGTTGCCTCCTCCTTTGATTCCCCTTCCCATCCCTTCCCATCTCCCTTCCACCCACTCCCCCCTCATCTCTCCCCCAGCCAAAGAAATTGTCAAACTGTGGCCATATTTACTTTTAGGAAAAAGTCCCATGGAAAATGCATCCCTTTTGATCTCTCATCTGAAATTTCAAGATGTGGTCTCATTTACACTTATGCAATCAGTCTGCCCCTGTAAGTCTGTGACTTTCCAAAGTTCTCCTCAGTAAGAATATTTCATTATAAATGCCAAATACATGTACTCAACGTGAATTTGGTAGGATTTGAAGGGCACCAATGAAGACATTATCTATGATTTAAAAAAAAAGTCAAGCACTCATAGGAAATTTTATAAAGTATTCTTTTAGTTTAACATTTTCATCCTACTAAATCATGAATAATGCTGGGAAGAGTAATGTTTAATCACTGATTTTAGAGTAACACCACCAATAAATATCAACTTTTACCTTAATTGTGGTATTATTCAGAATAATATTGGAACATATCGGTTGCTTCATTTGTTTTGTTTTGTTTTTTAAATAAGCTGACTTCTTCCACACTGAGATCCATGAGATGAAATAGTGTCACTTGCATTCTTCAAGTTAATTTCCATGTAAAGGTACTCGTCTCAGGCAGACACATTTCTTGTGGCATCCTAGAAAGTACATGTTTGAAATTTTTTAGCTTTCTACCTTTAATAAGAGAAATATGTCATTTTATTAATATAGATGCTCCCTTACAGATAATAGGATTACATCCTGATAAACCATGAGGAAAAGATATTAAAAGTTAAGATAATTGTAATTGTTAGGCCTTGTGCAAAAGAAGAAAGGGATGTTTGGAAGTCAGAGTAACACCTTTATTAAAGTTAGCTATTTCCTTTATATTAAGATAAAAATAGATAATAATAGTATGTGATAAAACTTTAAAGAAGAAACTCAATAAAATAGCTGGTTAAAGTTAAATTACAAAATCAAAACATATTTACTTACAAATAGCATTCTGTCATAGGTAGCAATTCCTACTCCAGTAAGTATCAGAAAAATAATTAACATTATTCTATCCTTTCAGGTGGTTTTATCTTTCTTGCTGCTGTTTTTAATGTATTTATAATGTACCATGTGAATTTTTTGTTTCTTTTGTATGTTCTTCCCTTTGTTTTCACTGTATTTGATTCCAGTACCTTGCATCTTGTATATACATTTTTCTAATTTGGGGATGGGAAAGGTAATAACAAAATGCTCAAATAAGGATACAAGTTGACCCATTGTAACAATGAGATGTACAAGAGACTATGTGAAAATGAATTTTACAACTTGGTGAGGGGAAAGGGGAGAGGAGTTGGGGAGGTTGAGAGGAAAGAGATGGTAGGGGAAAAACAGAGGTGATAACAATGCTCAATAGGAAATGTACTCATTTCCATACTCTTGTAACTGTAACTCCTCTGTATAGTATTTCAACAATAAAAATACATACAAAAAGAAACACAAAATATGTTACATGTTCTTGCATATAAAGTTATCCATGCACAGTCTTATTTCTTTTAACAATTGTTTTATTAAAAACACAATTTCCATTTTTCTTGTTTTCAATTTTTCAAATACACAGTTTATGATTTTTGCCTTATTTTAATCCTATCCAAAACTAAGTTTTAAATCATTGAAATAAAAGTTTCAACATCAATTCTCATCCTGTCTAACATATGGATGTTCAGTATGAACATTTTTATTAACAATTCATAAAATCTTATAGCTGAATGATAACTTTCATGTCTATAGATGTTTAAAGGTTGTAAAAAATTTTATATATGAATTCACTTCACCACTAGTATTGCTTCTGTGAAATTAGGTGTTTGGAAAAGTAATTCATAGGCCTCATATTTCATATTATAGATTGCTGCCAGCCAAACACTATAGTCAAAGAATACATTTCTTTTTGAAACATGATATAAATTATATAAGATGTAACAACCACTAATTTGTACGCCTGTAAGATACACACTTATCTCAGTCATATAGTTTAGTTTTCAATATTTAAGTTTAAAATTACAAGTTTCATTTAGCATGACTAATTAAAGGTAGTAAAACTTGATAGTTATTATTCACAAAAGAATCTCATTTGCCAAAACTTACTCATATATCTTTTAAATAGTAATCATTATGACTATAATTTTATATTACTAATATTTATTACTGCTTATAAATGAATGTTTACATATTGTTAGAAATATTTTCAATAATTTTGATTACTAAGTTCTGCTAAGATACATAAATTTAGGAAAAATGTGTCCATTAATATATGGTATAAAGAAAATATTTGCCTGTATCAGGCAATATAAACATTGCCAGACTTCCTGTTTTTCTCTCATAAATCAGATAAAACATCTATCTATAGATAAATATCCAGTAATAATGCATAAGTCTTATCTGGGATTCAATATTAAAATGATCCAATAAGAAAAGTAAAAAAAAAAAAACCTGCAAACTAAACTCATCTGCCATTAATAAACCCCATCTGCCATTTTATGGCACATATACAAACTGCTATAGGAAGATGCCAAGACAATTTAGAATTTCCTTCAATGGGGCCTGAGCCAGAACTAATTTCATTCAAAGGATAAATGAGCAAAGTATTTCTTTGCCAACTGACAAAATGTAATGATTCATGATTAATGGATCCTTGTTTTTTCTTCGAAGACCTCTCCTTTAAGTATCATAATACTGTAATCATTGCAGGACAAGAACCTGAAACTTTCAATGTGAGGGCAGCAAATCTGATATAAGGTTTATGGTTAGAAATGGCTCATCCTTAGCAAAGAGAATGATTGATGATGGAAAATGTTGTCTTTTGAAACTTATAAGGAAAGAATATGCTAAAAACATAAATATTTTATCTGAATAACAGTATTAAATTTTCTTTAGAACCAGGATTTTCTGTTGAAATACTTATGCTCAGAAGATCAAATCTAATATTTTAAAATATCATTACGTTTTGTTGACTCAGCCACTTATGAATTTAATTATAAACCTAGAATAATTTTTTGGAAGAATTAGCGGTCATTTTGATGTTAACTGCAGAGTAAAGCAGTAGCTTGCATACTAACAATTAAAAACATATATGCTGAAAACGAAGAAAAGGTTGTCTATTTATCACTAATAAAAAGGAGAGAGCCGAGTGCCGGTGGCTCACGCCTGTAATCCTAGCTACTCAGGAGGCTGAGGTCTGAGGGTCATGGTTCAAAGCCAGGCTGGAAAGTCCGTGAGACTCTTATCTCCAATAAAAACCACTAGAAAACCGAAAGTTGCGCTGTGGCTCAAGCGGTAGAGCACTCACTTTGAGCTGAAGAGTGCAGGGACAGCGCCAAAGCCCAGAGTTCAAGCCACACAAACGACCAAAACAATAAATAGATAAATTAAATAAATAAATAAATAAAAAGGAGAGAAAGACTGAGAATAAAATAAATTGACATTCATTCTTTATTCTCTTTTAAATCATCCTTCCTGTCAATATTACTGTCTGATAAGGGAGTCCATTTTTCAGTATTCTATCAGAACAGTAAGATAATTCTCATTGTTAATTACTTAATTTTCTTCTTTGTCTCTGGGCATCTGTGTATTGATATAAACTATTACCAGATTATAGTGAATATATAAATGATAATTATATTGTTACTAAGTAGTGAGGAAATTTTATAAATCTAAGTGCAATAAAAATGTATTGATCACATAAAAAAGGATAATTAATTCATTAAAAATCATTGATATTAACAAGTAATGTATGTAAACTTATTAATATAATCTTACATTTAAGATTCTATTTCTTTTATATTTAATCCAATAAAATCTTATTTTTAAAAATATCTCATTAAACAAAATAAAAGATTCAGAAACTTTATTGGTCAATAAAACTGTTGCCCAATTAACTTTCAGTTGTTACAAAAATATATAGGAATGTGGATATTTTTTCAATTATGTTCTTTAATGTTATACCTTTAGTAATTGAATAAACCATAAAAGCATGCTACATAGTAGGAGGAAGCACACATGGAATTCTATGCTTCCATTAGAAAGAATGACATCATTCCTTTTGTAAGGAAATGGGAAGACTTGGAAAAAATCATATTAAGTGAAATAAGCCAGGCCCAAAGAAACATAGGCTCCATGGTTTCCCTCATTTGTAGTAATTAGTCTACGTCTAGGATAATTCTAGCAGAGGATCACCATAGCTCAATAGCTATGTACATTTGACCATAAAAAATGATACTAATCGAAATGAACTCCAACATATGAAAATAAAAGTCTTTTTTTGTTGTTGACATTGTTGTCATCTATGTACTATATCAAGTTCTTTCTTTTTATTTTATCTTATTTTGTTTTCCTTTTTCCCTTTGGTGTATCCCCAGTAGTCACTGTTTTTGTTTTGTTTTGTTTTTCATTTTGGTACCCTGCGTCTTGTATATATGCTTACCTGATTTGAGGAAGGGAAACAAGGACAAAGGTGACCCACTGTAACAGTGAATCTCACCAGACATTAAGTTGGAAATTAACTATGCAACTTTGGAGGGAGAGAAGTGGGGATAGGAAGGGATAGTGGGAGAAAAACGAAGGAGTGGATAACAATGTTGGACAAGAAATGTACCAATGAGATGGACAAGACACTATATTGAAAACGAACTTTACAACTTTGTGGGAGGTAGTAGGAGGAGGAACTGGGGAGGTCGGGAGGAAAGGGATGGTAGGGGAAAAACAAAGGAGGGAGTAAAGATGTTGGATAGGAAATGGACTCATTACCATGCTCGTGTAACTGTAACCCCTCTGTATAGTATCTTTATAATAAAAATATATATTTAAAAAAAGAAATGCACTCATTACCTTATTCATAAATGGTAACCTCTCTGTACAGTAACTTTACAACAAAATAAAATATAATAAAAAGAAAGAAATTGATTAATTTGTGATTTTCGCACCATAAAAGTGACAATACACGATCTACTACTTGACTCTTCAATCATAATCCCCAAAGTTTTAACAAGAACATGTGACAGGGTTCCCAATGAAAATCACTTTGACATTGACAAAAACTTTCAAAAGTATTGTGGTAAGAAAAGAAATAGCTACACCTGGCAGTTATAAACATGAAAGTGAAGGCTCAGTTACTCCGCAAAAATATATGCTATTACTACTTGCATTTGTTCTTCTCATATGGAAAAATTGAGATTATATAGAAATGAGATAAAGACAGTTTTTGTCACATAGTAAAATAAAGTTAATTGATTCTTTAGTTTGCAACTATCATTTATCAAATGACATTCACTAAAATGTTTTTTTGTCCTTAGGACACACATCTTGTGATGTTTTCATTTATGAGCTACATGCCAACTTAATTTGTGCTAATTTGAAACTTTGAAACCAAGCTTATTTGAAAATTGTGAAAAATGTTTTTATCAGAAGTCTATTTTAAAGATTTTGGATTGGGTTTCTAGCATTAATAATTATAATTATTCTGGTAATAGGATGGATGATGGAGAATGCTTTGTTACAAGTTCTCAGCCAAAGAACACTACAAGTTTAGATAAAATTAATTCTCTTGGTCTTGGTAGTGTGATCTACTCAGGCAGACAATGGTTAGATTTTCAATATCTTTTTCCCAAAGTGATAGTACAACTCAGAAAATATGATATAATAAATCATGTAAACCCTAATGTTTCCTAATTGTTTATTCTTAATATATAAAAAGGAAGTTATTATCTTACAACCAAGCAGTATATTTAGAGAGCTTCATGTAGCTAAGTGTCCTAGTATAGAGAATCCTTTGTGCCTGTGTTGTGTATGCTTGAACTAAGTGGTAAAATTATTTCCCTTTTTTATTATTTCTGTTTATAGTCCTTCAATGATTGTCCCCAACCCTAATCCTTCTTATACATGGAAAGGATTGAATTGGCAATTAGAAGTTTTGTTATTTTTCTACTTTACCCTGTACATTTAATACATAAATTTGCATTCACTACTTTAAGTTGATTGTTAGAGTAAATGAACTTGTTTCTATTTCAAATATCCCTCCATTTTCAACTACTTACTTCTAGGTGAGCTGTTATATCTTGTTTATGCACAGTTTTGTTTCATTCTTTTTTCATAGCTAAATTTGTATAGTATTGTTTGAATTTCAACTTTTCTCTTATGTTTGTAATATTTTTTTTACCAATAATGTATTTCCTTATTTTCTTTATAAGACCACTTAAATACAAAAGAACCTGGTACCATTTTTGTCCATGATGCTCCATTTCAAAAGCCATCTTTTAGCTGGATGGAGAGATGGATGGCTGATTGGTAGAATAACACATGTACTATTTCGGCTAAGAAAAGCATGCCATATGTAGGCCCAGAACTCCAGGCCAAATGACAAAGTCTTCCCTTAAAAGCTTTTTTTTCTCCCTGAAAATTCCCCCAAAGTGTGTTCATAAAAAAGCCTCCCCAGGGGCACTTCTTTCCCACAGACATCAAAAATATACAAAACTTTCCTTTATAAGAGATTCTGGGATTGGGTCTAATGCATTCTGAAAAAGAAAGATGGAGATTAAGAAGAGAAGAATTGTTGCAAAGAGCATGGGGGCATCTACCGTTTAGCAAAACTCACAAGGCCTTGACACCCATCTTCTTGCTTTTTTCCCCAAACTATATTGCTTTTTTTTCTTTGTGATTTCCATCAGAAACCCCTCCTCCCTTTTAAGAATGTCTCTTTTGTTCACATGCGTGGTTGATCACGTAACTGAGATTTAGCCTGAAGCTAAGTGACAGTGCATCCAAGTCAGCATTTACCATCTTCCACTTCCATTCCCTGTGGCTGTCTTTTTTACTTAGAGACTTGATTAGAGAAATGAAGTATTTCTCAATATGTCTTTAATTCTTCACTTCTGACAGAAAAGAGGTAAAATATTAAGCTTTGGTAGTATTGACTAATTTTTTTTATCTAAAATAAAACCAAAATACCTAAAGAAGCATTTACTTTGTACCTGAGCTCATGGAGATTTTGTGTTACTTTCAATCCTTCACCTGCTATGGAATTTAGTTACTTACTTATTCTGAATGCATCACACGGAAAGATACTTATGTTATGAAACGTACAAGTTAAGCCTCTTTGCAGAACTAACAGTACTCAAGAAGCATTCCCGTTATTGTCACTTAATAATCCTAAATATGAAAGCCAAAGCTATTAGTACAATTTAATAAAATATATGCTAATTATAAGAGTGACTAGGTTTTTGTTTATTTCAACAAAACTACTAAAAGCTCTTAGTTGAATGTAGAACATGTAAACAAACATAGTTCTCTGTGAAGTTTTGAAATAAATGGATATTTCACTTGCAAAATGAAGCTGGGGTTGAATTACTATACTTACCAAATCGCTCTATGAAGGAATATATAAATAGTGTTGAATATTTGCATTATTTCATTTATATGTGTGAAGTACTCACTGAGTATGATTATTATGATTCAGATGTCAAGCTAGGTGCATACTTCTTCTTGTAGAAAGGTAAGTATTGCCTATTGTTTGATAATATTAACTAGGACATAGAAATGATACCAATGATGATTTACATTTGCAATGCAATTTGTGGGAGGTATATCACTCCATAAAGCTTAAAAGAGTGCAGTGAAATTATCTTTTTGTAGGTCTACTGTCTTTTTTATTTTTATTTTTGGTTTTGATTTTGCTTTAGTAGCTTTGAAAAATTGTGAATTTGGCCAGTCTGATTATTTAACTGTTCAGGACTATCAAATGAAATATTTGGAGAAAATGATAACTCTGAATATTTATAAAAAGTAAATGTATCCATAAATGATCAGACATACTGAAAGGCCCGCTATTCCGTATCTGGAAATGTATTAATGTAGTTTTTATATGCATTGCAGTTTACAGTACTTTAAAACCTTAGAGTATAATCTTAAGACAACATCATTATTTGCTATCCATCTATGTTACCTTCAATAACACTCGGCACAGAGAAAACAGCAAATTTGGGGGAAGAATAGTTGAATGAAATTTGTTTATGAGCTTTAGTGTATTGTTTGGTAATTATGGATATTAGCAGTTTAGTTCTTTTAACAGAGCACAAGTATGAAGTAACCCTTTTCTCCATACCAATGGATGTTGGTAGGGAAAAATACCATTTTAACAATAATTTCTTATATAGCCATTGTAATAAAATGAAACTAATTTCCACTGCCCATTTTAATAACATCATAAAGAAGAATGCAGAGTTCATGTACTAAAACATCCCAAAACATTAAAGTTTGAATTATTGTTGAAATTCTCCTCATAATTTCTTTTACTATTTACACAAATGGCACAGCTGGCTATTGTTCATCTCTTCATACAATTTATTGCCCATTCTTTTGGAAAAATCATTAAGATGAAGAAATAAAATTTTCCAACTAGAAAAGGAAGTATACAAATTAGGCAGCTCAATTTACCACTTTATTGTATGCTCATGTGTATGAGCACACATGTCGCTGTCTATAGACATTCCTTATAATTTTGAACAATTTTGAAATGCTCTCTTTGCTTTCAGCTGTCACAGGAAGGTCATTTTTTGTTTACTTTGCTTGCTATACAAGGAACATTCCATTTGGTTTTGTCCCCCCCCCAAGGGTGAAAATTCAAAGCAAATGTACCTATTAACAGAGAGGTTAGCCAGAAAACAAATATCATACAAACAAGGTTAGCACTTTACTTTTCAGTTCATTCTCATCCCTCTATTTTGTGGAGATCATTTTCTTTTGCTTCGTGTTTCTCATTGTAAGATTGGCTATATCAATACCATGCTTAAAAGCTAACTTCACAAGCAAATACACACATTTTTATAGCATATATTATTTTATTCATGGATTTACTTTTTGTTAATTATCTTTGGGTAGTTGTACAAAGGAGTTGACATGGAACAAAGTAGTTTATAAATACAATCTGTCTTGATTAGTGTCACCACTTCCAATATTCTCACCCACCCACCACCCCCAACTCACCCCTTCCCTTAATTTTATGAGTACACATTGAATTCTTGACTCCATTCTCCCCTCCTTCTCTTCATTCATCTGCTCCTTTTCCCTTGACCCCAGCCTCCCCTTGCAAAGTACCCTTTTCCTGATGTTTATTTTGTTGGGCTTTGACTTAATTGAATTTTAATCATCCATTAGGAAGAACCATATTTTATCATTTGTAAAGAAATGGAAAGACTTAGAAACTGTTATGTTAAGTGAACTAAATCAGGCCACGGGAGACAAAGTTTGCATACCTTCCCTCATATATGGTAGTTAGAATTAGCCTATAAACCTATAAGAAAACACATTGGGTTGTATGAAAGGAGTTACAAATATATTAACTGAAATATGGTAGATTCTAGAGAGGACACACCCACTTATAAAATGATTTTGAGCTTGTTCTTTCATGGAAACAAGATGCATACAAATTCATTGTGAGAATTATAAGGTTCTAGTGTCTTTTGCGATATGCTAAGATATAACCCAGAAAATCTGTTAGTTGGTACTTAAAAGGAAACAAAATATTTAATAAATAGAAATATTTATTACTGTGGAACTTCACCTTTCAGTCATTATTTGTAGAGGTACAAGATAAGTAATATGTTATATTTTTCAATCTTGATGTTGAGGTATGATTTTAGTGATAAATTCAGGTCATGAATGTATTGATTTGTTATTTTTTTTTTGCTTTGGGTGATGCACAACAGCCCAGCAATAGTTTCTATTTAGTGAATATGTTATCCATTTCTAGTATCAGCATTTTGTATTGTTCTATAGTATGTATACTGTGACAAATGTTAAGCATTCGCCAACCATTTAACATCATGATGCAATAAAAAAAGCATATTTGATCATGTAAATTAACAAAATACCTAACCTTCAAAACTCTAGCAGGGTAGCTATGTCTAATAAATTATGTCTTCAAAGAAGAAAGCAATTACTAAAGCTCTCAATTACAGTAAATCCTCACTTTTGAAATAGAACAATTCATCACTATCTCTTTTACTATGAGACAGAAAGGACAAACAATTTTCTAGAGAAGCGAAAGCTTTAGTGTCTGTAAAGGAATCTTACTTACCTATATCATGCTTGCCCGTGTCACATTCAAACAGGTATGTCAGCAAGTTTCCTAATTGACCTTTATTAAAATATTATAATAATGAATATTGAGAAATGCAGTATGCATATATTTTTGATCTTCTATCCAATCTGAGAATTTCAATTTCTTTCCTCTCTCCTATCTTTCCTCCTTCATCAATTTCTTCCTCCCCCTATTTCTTCTCCATATACTCTCATTCTGCCCCCAGACATTGACTGAACATGATAGTCTTCTTTATAGAAGCAGAGGAATATATAACTGAGTCATTTCAGTTATATGGATCGACCTTAACAAATGTATGCTCCCTTCAGTCAGACATCAGCAACAAAGTACATCTGACATAGTCCTTTTTTGTGGTAAAACAAATGTGATATTTGAAAAGATTCAGGGAAGTATTAACACTTTAGGACAAGGTATGAGAAATGATGGTTTCTTGCTCATCAATTTGTTTTCAGTTTCCTGCTTGGCTGTTGTAACTTCTTTTATGATCTATATTTCTGCTTTATAAACTCCAGAAAACTAGATGTATCCTGGACCACTCAGTAGTTCAGGGGTATGCTGAAACAGGGCTCTTTTTATAATTCTGTAGCTAGATCTAGTGAACATGTTTAACATACTATATGAATGAAATATGGTTGGATACGCCATTCTGCTCAGTTCTCAGGCTCCACAATGCTCAGCAGGCAGTAGTCAATTTAGTAAGGTCTTATCCATCACAACTGAAAAGATACCAGGCACTGACTTGATGAATGGAAGATAAATCATGAGAGGGTTATCCATTCAGGCAAAGCTGAATGACACTGACAGAGCCCTGCGTGAAAGCTCATTTTGTGTTTGCCTGTACAATATCTCATTTGTCGTGAGCTTCACTTGCCAATGATATCGGTGGCTTCCCCTGTATGTAGCTCTCCCTCTTTATTCCCTTCAACAAGTCACCCAGTTGGTACAATGGGAGAAAAAAACCACCAACAAGACAAGATGCTATTATGATCTGGAAATCTCAAGTTCACAATGTATTTCCCTCTGTTGTTGACTACAGTAAAAACTAAGTGCCCAATTTATTTTGTTGTATTAAAACAGATGAGGCAACCTCAACAGAGAGGAGACTAAGTGGAAGAGGAAGCAATCTTCCTTATGTTCTTACTGTAATACATTCAGTTACTCTACTGTTCTAGCTGGAAATAGAGTAGTAGAGTCTCTTGGTTTTATTGAGCTCAAAGAATCCTAATACTAATTTTAAAATGTGAAAAGTTATTCTGCTTATTTTTTTCATTTCTTACATTTTCATGGCAGTCTGTTAAATATTGAAATTTAGTAGATGGTCTGTCTTAGCTAGTAGTAAAACTCATACTGGAGCTCACCTTAGTTTTTGGAGATTACATAAATACAAATGAAAGTATTTGCATATCAGGATATAAGAATTTGTACAGCACACACACAAAACACCTAAATTGTTGAAACAGGATATATTCTAGGCCTGTTGTTTCACATTCCTGATAATAGTCATGATATTTGAAATAATTCAGAATAGGTGGGAAATGACTGATCCATTTCACTGATAATTTTCTATTATGCTCTTCTAGTATCATTTTCCTGCTTTTAAATTGTATATGTAATAGCCTAAATGTGTGATATACATAATTCTATATGAAAATGAATAATACATAATATGTATAGAATCACTATATATATATATACATGCTTGCATGCATTTATAGGATAAAGTATTTGATTTCTATTTCCAAATGCTTCTTCATAAACTGGAGTTTTCCTTTAATTTTCTCTGTCATATACTTAAATATAATAATACATGGAGCAAGAATATGATAAGCAATCAAATTTATTTGAATGGTTTTTAAACTCTTTACAGACTATCATTTAGTTTTGTGTGCTTTTCTCTATAGAAATGAACTAACAGCACTTTGAAAGTTTACTTTTTTGTATATAATCTATTTTCAACCAAAAGTTTTCCTAGTGATAAAGCAAAAATGCTTTGTGAAAGGTATTAGATGAAATCTGGGAGGGAATAATGGTATTGGGCACAAAATGGAAAGATGTGAAAGGTGGGTATGTTAGCTTTTATTGTGGTATTATTTTACAGTAAATACTAATGCCAAAACACCTATTAAAACTTTAATTATTTACAATTTTATGTTTTTAAACTTTACTAAACCCAGAATGAGGGATCACTGAAAAACAAGAATTTTTCTGTAATCATGGTAGTGAATATAGATTTATGAAAGTATCATGAAATAAAATGGAATACTGGTAAGGTGCAGGAGCATTCTCTCCTCTCTATTTCTATTCATCCAATTTTCTTTCCACCCCTCAACCATATCTGTTTCTCACATTGTCAACCTTTGTTTCCTTCTCAAGTACCTTTGAGACTCTGACTTATCTTTTTGTTTCTCCATTCTTCTTTCCTTACTATTGAATTCAACTACGATCATATGCATACTGTTATTACAAGTCTTATTATTTTATTAATTCCTTAGGCAGAAACTACATGAGTAAATTATTGCATGACTTCTTATCAAATTTCTAAGTAAATTTTGCTCAGACATGGTGTTTCAACCTTGTAAGCTTAACCACTTGGGAGATAAAGATGATGGGATCATTAAAAGAGACCAGCCCAGCTGAGAGACTCCTCAACCAGTGGCTGGATACTGTGACACATGCCTGTTATCCCAGAATCATGGAAAAGCACAAATAGGAAGATCACAGTCCAGGCTGACTCAACAGTCCAGGCTCACTCAAGCATTAAAAAAAAAAATCTATCTTGAAAATGACCTCCTGACCCTGCCCCCACACACAGAAAAAGGGATGGAGATAGCTCAAGTGGTAGAAAGCCTCGCTAGGACTCTCATCCAAAAATAATAAATAAATAAATAAATATCTAAGTGAATACTCTTAATGTACCTATTTTGTTCCAAAGTAAAGAAAACATTTTGTCAAGGGGATTAAATAAACCCTAATCACACACTTCTTTTTTCAAAATGTACATTACATAAAAATTGAGATAAACTAAATTATTTTACTCATTTGGATGACTCCTTTAGTATTTGTGGTGGATTTCTATTCAGTGGTTACTAAAAAGGAACAAAGAGAGATTTTTTTCCTTAATAATTATATTATAAAATGTTCTTTATCATCTATAAAGTTTGATTTTTATAGCACAATTTACTTCATTGGTTATAAACGTCTTTCATGTACATATTCCCTATTTTGCTTGGAAAGATTTCATACTTAACATTTGTTTAATTTAGGGGCAAACAATCTTTTATAAGTACTAAATAATTCTGTTTATTATATTTAATGAGCTATGAAATTATTTGATTAAGCCTATTAACTATAGTAATAATATATGACAAGAAATTAGCCATATGCAGGGATATTTAAAAATAAATGTTACAGTATACAACACTAGCCAAAACAAACATCTTAAACATTTTACTCATACATATTTCAGTTTTTATGTAAGAAAGTCTGAAAATGCTTTTTGGATTACATATGCAATTTCAAACTTCAGTTTTTATTTTTTAATTGCAGAGTGATGGCTCCAATATACCCTGAGGCATCAATTATCAGATATTAATATTCAATTGAACAATCAGTATTTTACTTTTAAAAACCCTGGTAAAGTCCTTATAACCAATAAAGGAATAGTTTTAGGACTAAACACGTGATGAAATCATTAAACAAAATGGCCTTTGAGCCTTATTATATAATTCAATAGTTTAAATACATATTTTAAGGACTTTTGCAAAACATAAGTTGTAAAAATATACATTGGATATCTTCCATGTTAGCTAAAAATTGTAGAGTTGTTGTCATCTCTTCACATTGTTATATATCCAATGTAACAATGATACAGAAAAGTGAATTATGAGAAACATTCAAATACTATAGTTAGCCAGTGAATTAGTGATGTTTTATAACCTGAAAGCCATTAGAGAAGTTAAAAGTTGTCATCATTACACTTTTAGGTCCAAAGAAGCTCATGGTTTTGTTTCACTGACTTAAATGAGTTCATACTTAATATAATTATAACTTTATAGAGGTAAACTTTTTACCTAGTTTCAATTATAATAACAAAAACTGTGAAAACATTGTTTAAAGATTATAGATATTTAAGATAATTCTAATTGAATTCATTCAAAATGCTGAAATGTTTATCTATCATGTAATTATTGATGCACAATAGGAAAACTCGTCTTTCATCAACTGCCTGTGTCTTAAGATCTTTTCCTGTATGTAGTAAATATTAGTAACACATAAAAAATTAGAGATACTTTTTGATTCTTTACTCATCTTTACTTATAAAATATTAATCTAATCTCAAAAAATAATATTTTGTTTATAGTTATTAATACATGCTATGATTTCATATAATCATTTTCTCACGGTAATTAAGGAAAATTTTTAATGAATTAATGAGTTTTTTAATGAGTTAAGATGATCATATCAAACCACACCAAATTCAATTTGAAATTAAGGCTCTAAATAAATCTGAAAAGCTATGCTACAAACTTGAACCAAGACTCTATTGTTTTGCTTCAGATTATGAGTATATGTTTATATATTTTTTTCTTTTCCACAGAGGGATAAAATGGTTTTCCAGGTTACTTGCTGTGCATCAAGTATGAAAAGTCTACTTAACATGAAGTAGATTAAGTACCCACAATATTTTGTTTGGAACCAAGAGTGTATGTTTAGAAAACCAAGGATGTTCGTGATTACAGTTGCTTAGGATTAGGGCACTGGACTGAATGAAGTCCAAGGCAGATTTTAAATATTGCAGCACCATTTTTCTGTTCTACTAAATAATTGGTAACACTAGATTACATGATTTTCGAGCCCCCGAGTTGCTGTATTTTCATAGGAAAAAGGTTCCTTTCATTCAAGCTTAATAAGCTTGGCCAATATCAGCTTTTCTCACATCAGCCCAAGTGTCACATTTGGGCTGGGGGAAGCTTGTTAGCAGTAATTACCAGCAGTAGGTTCTATTATTTGCCAAAGTAATTTTCACTGCTAAGTACCACCAAAACTGCCTCAAGCCTTTAATTTTTTTTTTCCCTTCCTCTTGCCTTCCTTTGCGTTCTTTTAAGTTAGTGCATTTTCCCATGATACTGCTCTCTGTAGTGTGAGACAAGGCACAGGCCAGGCGCTGGGTATCAATGTGCTCCTGAGACATGGGGTCAGGCCTAGCGAAAGCCTTTCACAAACAGAGCCTGAACTCTATTAGAGATGCAAATCCACTCTCTGAGTAAGGATTGTTTCAGCCACATAATGGGGCGAGGAATTCCACAGCAGCTCCCCTTTCAGCATGGGTCTTTTGTCTGCATCTTAGCAAATTTCAACAGCCTGTTTAAACTCTAGCTATTGTCCCCTTGGCTTCATTGATTTCTCTGCCTGCCACCACCTCACAATGGGCTGATATGAACATCTTTGTTAATGCTTTTGTACTGTATATCAGAGTAATGTTTCAGCAGATTGAGGCCTAGGAGGAAGAATTAAACCTGTACTACACAGAGCATGATGAATTGCAGGATTTACATATCATTTTGAGACTGGGGATGGGGGTCGTCATTACTGAATGCTATTGTGTCTCAAAGGATGTTGTCCTGAAGACAGAATGACAGAAAAGGAAGTGATTTAGATAGTCCCTGACAGCTTAATACACAAAATACAGACAAACGGTGGAAATTCACAGACATCCTACCCTTTTCCTATACATACTATCTTTAATTTTGATGCTCAATGTAATTCATATTAAGAAACTTGAATGTGATCATTTAATTTTATTCCTTCGGGTTTTCATAGGTACTATAGCTAATGTGGCTATTTTAGATGTTATTATTCTATTAGATGTTATTATTATTGGCTGACATTCATACTTGTTCCATTTTGAGGATTCACGTTGGAAGGAAGTTTCCCATTGTTAATAGTAGTAGTAACTTCTGAGGTATATCATCTATAAAATCCATTACATATTAACTATATTAATACATAGTTTTCAAAAGATATACTCAGTTGATTTGTAATTGATAAAAATAATTTTTCTTCCAATATTAAAAGGTACTAATAAATGATAAAAAAAAGTGATGTTCAATAGTGTGTTAGTAAAGATTTAGTAGCTTTTTTTCTGGAGGAAAAAGAAACTGATATTCTGTACTTGCGGATTTCTTAGATGCACATGTATCTCTTATGCCCAGTTTCAAGTTGCCATTATAAAATCACTGAATGTGGAGTTAGGAACGGAATATAATCAATTGACTTCCAGAAGGTATACTGGCTAGCACAAGACTGAAAACAACTGATTGTTTTTGTACTGTGTTAGAAAACAGCTTTTTCTCAAAGATCTGACTTCACTTTCATAGATGATGTTATAGAAATGCGTAGATGGCACATAATGGCGAGTAATATGCTGTAATTATAGTGAGTTGTCATTGAAGAAATGTCAGTTTTAGAGTTGAAATAATTTATATGTAAACTATGTTTCTACTTTTTCTTTTAATTTTTAACCAGTGTCCCTGGGCTGTGTATGCTATGTGATTGGCATTAAAATTAAGGGGTAGAAACAAATCTGAATAGACTCATTTGAGCTTCAAGTTCTCAAGAGGTGGACAGTTGAAACAGAAGGATTTTTTTTTGTTTTAAATTTCTTGATTAAAAGAGAAGAACCATGGAGTGCATTTTCGTGATTATACTTTAAAAATAAAACACCGTAACTTCGATATGAAGGTATATTAATATAATAAGGCCCCTCATAAGTATGTATTTGTAAACTATTGCAAGATTAAGAAGAAAAGTTCTTAAAAATTGCTACATTTCATATTTCAAAATTGACTGGTCTATTAACTTCTGAATACACAGTGCAGTTTCACACTTCTCTAACATTGCTTCTGCTTTTCTTCCTCAACTACATTTCTATTATATTCATAAATTCTTCCATGAACTGTCATTTTTCTTTTCTATTTTGAAAATCCTATTTTAATACAGAGCTTATACTATTTGAATATACATGTACTCCTTTTTAGGGTATGAGTCCAATAAGAAAAGTTCAATATACTATTAAGCTATCAGTCACCAAAGCTTAGCATGTTGTCTTAACAGACAGGATCTGAAGTAAAACTAATTGAATTAAATCATTGCTTTTGTTTTCCATAATTCTGTGTTTTCAAATTTTTTAATTGATTCCTGGCATATTTTTCTTTGCAATTTCAGTAAACAGTTTCCCAAATTAACCATGAAAATGATATTGTATGAATACATTTTAACAAGAACAACCAACTTGCTTTTATTATCTGTTTCCATTTTCTCAATTTACATTCCCTTCTGACAGGGCATATTAACTGCATTGATTGTCTGTAATGGCAGTTCTCTTAATTCTTAATATTCTTTTCTTCTCTTGTGTCATTACTGAGTATCAATCTATAGTTTCTTTTGGTTTTCACTGTTTATATTCTTTGGGATACTTTGCGTAGCTTAAATGCATTACTATTTAATCAGATTTTTCCTATTATTTGACTTATTTTATGATTCTTTAAAATACAACAAAGCATCTGTAATATCAACACATGTAAGATTGAGAGATTTTTATTTTATATTACATCCTCCTCTCAATACCCATCTTTTGAAGTGTTAGCTCTGTCAGAGTCCTTTAGCCTAAACTCAGAAATATCACTGTGTACCAATTCATTATTTCCTATCACTTTTTAGAAATGTGGTTGTGCATCAACATTTTGATCACTTCATCATAATGTCACAAGCCATTTACAATAAAGTCTTAAAAAGAACCTAGGTGTGCTGGCAGAATTGGCTAAACACATGTAGAGAATTGAAGTTAGATCATAATATATCACTCTGCACCAGAATGAATTCCAAATGGATCAAAGACCTTGAGCTAAAAGCAGAGACCCTGAAAATATTAAAAAGGTATATAGGATACTCCAGGGCTCCTCAGCACAGGTAGAAACTTCCTAAATAAAGATACAGAAACACAACAAATAAAAAAAAGAGCTGGATAAAAGGGGTCACATTAAACTACAGAGCTTCTGCAGAGCAAAAGATATAGCTAGCTAGAAAAGTCCATGGATTGGGAAATGATCTTCACTGGCTATACAACAGACAAGAGTCTCATACCAAAAATATACCTAAAGATAAAAAAATGAAACCCCCAATAGCAAGTGGGCTAAATAAGAGACTTCCCTGGAGAGGAAATAAGAAGGACCAATAGACACATGTAGAAATATTCAACATCTCTGGCCATAAACAAAATGTAAATTAAAACCAGATTGAGATTCCACTTTACCCTAGTTAGAATGGCCATTATCAAGACAAGAAATAATAACAGATGCTGGTGGGAATGTGGCTAAAAGGGAATGCTACTACACTGCTGGTGGGAATGTAAGCTGGTTGAACCACTCTGGAAGGCAGTATGGAGGTTCCTCAAAAGACTAAACATACAAATACCCTATGATCCAGAAATTCCACTCCTGGGCATTTATCCAAATGATTACAAGCAAGGCCACTCTAAAGCTACCAGTACAACTATGTTCACTGAAGCATTATTTACCATAGCTAAGACATGGTACCAACCCATTGGCCCTCACTAGATGAATGGATCAAGAACATGTAAATATACACAATGGAATTTTATGCTTCTATCAGAAAGAATGACATCTCCCCTTTCATAAGGAAATGGAAAGACTTGGAAAAATCATATTAAGTGAAGTAAACTCTATATTTTCCCTCATTTGTAATAATTAGTGTATGTCTAGGATGGTCTTGGCAGAGAATCATAGTTGTTCAATTGCTATGTACATATGACCATACAATATGATGCTAATTGAAATGAACTCTAAGACATGGAAACAAGAGGTCTTTTTTTTGTTTTTGTTGACCTTATTGTTGCAATATACTTTATCTAGTTCCTTCTTGTTATCTTATTTCATTTTTCTTGTTCCATTGGTTTATCCCTGGCAATCACTGTCTTTGATTCTGTCTTGTATATACTTTTATCTAATTTGGGGAAGGGAAAGGGAATAACAAAATGCTGAAACAAGGACAAAGGATGTCCCATTATAACAATGATACTCACAAGATACTATGTTGGAAATGAACTTTACAACTTGGCGAAGAGTAGGGGAGGGAGGAAAATGAAGGAGTGGGTAACATATTCGAAAAGAAATGTGCTCATTGGGAGCCGCGAAAAAAAAAAAAAAAGAAATGTGCTCACTATCTTACTCATGTAACTGTAATCCCTCAGTACAGAATCTTTACAATAAAAAATCATTAAAAAAGAGAACCTAGGTAAGCATCTACACACACACAAAATTAATTTGATAGGCTTAAAAATAAAACACAAAGGTATAAAGGAAAATATAGAAAAAAATCTACATGACTCTAGCCTTGAGATTCATTCTTAGAGTTAGAAAGATGTGTACAGGCAAGCAAAATTGGATGTTAGATTTTATTAAAATTTATTTATACAAATGGTTTACTCTAAACCAATATTTCCTTGAACACTTAAGATTATAGAATTTCTTATACCAGTTTCTAAGAAAGAAATTTGAGCTCCTTAAATAAATGGCTGATTCTAGGGCTGAGGCAAACATGTTAGGTAAATCTCTGCAAATAGCTCAGTTGGGGGGTTCTTACATAGCATCCTCAATATTCTTGGTGTGATGCCAAGTATCAAGTATCACACCATACCATGCACACACATGTTCATGGCCTTCCAAGGGGAAGACAGTGGTGGGAAAGCATAGATCTGTCGGTAGGGAACAGTTATTTCTGGTGGTATTGACTAGTGACATCCTAGAGACAAAGCGCTTCGATCTCAGATTTTGAGAGTGGTATCTTGAATCTCCCTCCAGACTGAAACTCCTGTCTTATATCTCATGTAGTACTGATCTGTTGGAGCTTTATTGCTTCTAAGTTCAGAGTTTCACAGCATACACCAGAACAATGTGTTTAAAAAATAGTGGAGGGGCTGGGAAGGTGGCTCAGTGGTAGAGCGCTTGCCTTGCATGCATGAGGCCCTGGGTTCGATTCCTCAGCACCACATAAGA